>NC_057754.1:2842803-2875628 GCF_004010195.1 Chiloscyllium plagiosum
CAGATCAGATACTTGACATTTCTGGAAATTTGGAACAAGTTTTGCTATTTCTCAACCTTTCTGGGCTGACACTGGTTTTTAATGAACTGCTGCACAGTCCAGCCATAGATTCTAACTTCATTTCCTTCAGTATAATTGGATGCGATCCACTTGGTTTTGTGCCTCATAGATACTCAGATATTATGTGTTTTAACAGTCTGTTTGCACCATGTCTGTGAGTACAATCCTTCACGTTGTTGGACTGCAGTGGAACTTGTGTTTCCTGCCTGCTTTGTGTTGTTTCTGTGTGCACCTCACCTCAGCTGCCTTTGAGTTCCTCTCCATCGCCATCACAATTACTGTTTCCTCGTTTGAAGATTGGAGCTCTCTTGGGCAGAGGCAGAAGGTAATGAGGCCTCACACTTCAGCTTCAAGACCAAGTGAGCATCTCATGCTGCAGCAACAAGAGACTAACTCACCTCCTGACTCCTCAAAACTTGTCCGCCATCTACAAGACGCAAGTCAGAGGTGCGATGGAATGTTTCCGACTTGCTTGGACGAGTGCAGCTCCAGTAACACTCAAGAAGCTCACAACATTCAGGAGAGAGCAGCCACTCCAATGGCACCACATCCACAAACACCCATGCCCTCCACTGTTGACGTAGAATGGCAGAAATATGTAAACTCCACAAAGTGCAGTCCAAATCCGTGGTTACCTCTGTTATCCAGAAAGGCAAGGCTGCGTCACCACCTGTGGGCTGCCCTTCAAGCTTCATACCATCCTGGTTTGGAACTAAATGGGCTGTTCCTTCAGTGTCACTTGGTCAAAATCCTGGATCTCCCTCCCTAACAGTACCGTGGATGTTCCTACACTCTACAGATTGCAATGGTTCCAAAAAGCAGTTCACCACCGACCGTTCCAGGGCATCTAGGGGTTGGAATTAAATGCTGGCCCAGCCAGTGATAGCCACATCCCACGTACAAATTTTAAAAAGGCCACAGCGATGCTTACGGTATGACCCATGACCCAGGCTCCGGAATAGCAATGAGCAATGCCACAGTATATTGAGTAAGACACTAAGAGTGAACTCATCAGTGATGGGCGCTCTCTGTCACCTCGAAATGAAACAGCTCATGTGGTTGAGACCAATGCCAGCAACTGAGTACATAGTCACTGTTGGTACTCCAGTGCAGTGCTACAAAAACCTTTTTGACCCGCGGTACCATTTTGGTGTGTTTACATTGTCAGGACAGAACTGTGAGAGTGGGTGGGGGAAGGGGTGTGTGTGTGTGTGTATATGTGTGTGTGTGTGTGTCCCTCCCTCTTACTGTTCCTGGTTTGTTCAACTCTGTTTGAAGCCTTGTTAGTTATATCAGTGCAGTTTGAAAATATTAAACATTGGGCCCACACTAGCATCTTAGAGCCTGACTGTAGACCCCCTGACACACACAAAGCTGGGAAGAGAGGGAAATATTTGCTGAGGATCTCTCGGGATTTTCCTGCTGCACGTGTGGTTCCCAGAATCTAACTGTCTGTCGCATTCCCTGTCTGCCTGTCTATCTGTCTGACTGTCTGTCTCTCTCTCTGTCGCTCTCTTCTCTGTCCCTGTGTCTCCCTCTCTGTAAATGTCCCTGTGTCTCTGTCTGTCTCTCCCTGCCCTGCTCTACATGCAGCCATTTCTAACTTGACTTCCAATCCTTTATTTTCTTTCCCTTTCTCTAATATATCGACAGAGTTTGGGAATTTAAAACAATGATCACATGCCTGTCCCTCATCCCCCACATTTATCCCTCTCTGCTACACCCCTCCACACATACACACACTATCCCCAACACAGGACCGGGGAGATCAGGGGGACTATACACACGTTTGGTCAGGGGGGAGAGTCAGTGAGGGTCTGACTTCATGTGTCGTCACTGAATTGTCTGCGTGTGTGTGTGTATGTGTTTGTGTGTGTGTGTGTTTATGTGCGTGTATGTGTATGTGTTTGTGTGTATGTATATTTATGCATATGTGTGTATGTTTGTATGCATGTGTGTGCATATTTATGTGTATATGTATGTGTGTATGTTTGTGTGTGTGTGCATGCATGTGTGTGTGTATGCGCACACGTGTGTTTATGTGTGTGCATGTATGTACACATGCGTGTAAGTGTGAACGTGCGTGCGCGTATATGTGTAGTGCGAAGAGATGCTAGCTAATTTCCAATTATAAAGCAACTAACCCCTCCAGAACAGAATCAAACAACTAGTCAATGCTTACTGTTACAAATAATCTGATCATTTAAAGGTGCAAAGAGGCTGTGAGCACATACACTGCCACAGCAGCCATTTCCCACTACCCCAGAATGTTAGCTGCTGACTCTATCGGGCCTCAGAGCCCATAGTTTGGGAAGCCTTGCTCTTGCACAGTGCTGAGGAAGAGTTGCAATGTGCTGTTTTTTTTTCCCGCAAAGGGATTAAACCAAGGCTTTAACTCCCTTCTCAGAGGGATGTAAAAGATCACAATCCAATTTTTGAAGCGTGGGATTGAGGTCGGGAATAGACGCCCACCATGTCATCAATCCGCTCCCACAGCTGCCTGAGTCCAGTCTTTACCTCAATGTCAAAAATCACTGAAATGAAAGCAACGGCCCAGACATTTACCTTGTTTATGTTTGTGGGATCATGCTGTGCTGCCTGCATCAAAGCAGTGACTGTGTCTCAAAAGAAGTTGCTTAGTTAACCATGAAAGAAAACCACTTTTGGGTGGCTTTATGTTGTGAAGGTCTGTATCGGAAAATTCAGGTCTCTTGGATGCAAGCTACACAGAAATAACATGTGTACAGCAGGCAGGTTACACCACAGCCCCCAGGGTCATTACTGAGCCTTGTAGCTATGTGAAGTATTCACACCCAGTAATAGATACCTCTCTGAGCAAGTCTGCACAGTCCTGAGTAAACATCGGCACAGCCCGACCAGCCAACAGAATAGGCTGATAACTTCCATCTCCACCTACCCTCCCCACCTTCCCACCAGACTTTCAATTAAACTAATTGCTGCTGTTCAGCCTGCCCTGTTGAAAGGAAACTTGTCACCAAATTTATTTTGTTTCTCCTTCGATTACCATCCTCTTCTTTCCTAAAGTGACTGATTTCAAAAAAGTTATATCTCCGGCACCATCACCCCCACTTCTCCCCTTGGCTGTTCACTGTAACGCACATTCACCCACCCCCCCATGACCTGCCCCAAATCTGAGATGAGCAGAGGGGGTCAGGTACAAGAGGGGGAGGAAGATTGGGGTGACGAACATAGAGTCATAGAGATGTACAGCGTGGAAACAGACCCTTCGGTCCAACCCGTCCATGCCAACCAGATATCCCAACCCAATCTAGTCCCACCTGCCAGCACCCGGCCCATATCCCTCCAAACCCTTCCTACTCATATACCCATCCAAATGCCTCTTAAAGGTTGGTAATTGTACCAGCCTCCACCAAATCCTCTGGCAGCTCATTCCATACACGTACCACCCTCTGTGTGAAAAAGTTGCCCCTTAGGTCCCTTTTATATCTTTCCCCTCTCACCCTAAACCTATGCCCCTCTAGTTCTGGACTCCCCGACCCCAGGGAAAAGACTTTGCCTATTTATCCTATCCATGCCCCTCATGATCATGCCCCTCAATGTCTTTTCCCTGGGGTGGGGAAGTCCAAGTGCTGGAAAATGGGATAAGATTAGGTTAGGATATCTGGTCAGCATGGACGGGTTGGACCGAAGGGTCTGTTTCCGTGCTGTACATCTCTATGACTCTACGTCTGATGTTAGCCTTCTCCTCTATGAACCCGTCTTGAACCCAAAACTCATAGATAAAAAAAAAGAAAGTTTGATGCTGCTTGCACAATTAAATATCCCTGAAAAAGATGGCCACTTGAGCTGAGTTTCGGATGTTGCTGGCTACACGGTGCAATTGGACGCAAATTAAGGTGGCCGACCGTGTAAGGATTTGGTTAGTAAAGACTGAGTGCTCATTATTAAGGAATATCAGGACTTTCCCTTTAAGGCAACATGAGTCACTGACTGCCACCATACAGCAGGGAGAGAAAAGAATCACAGATTATGTTATTGTGGGTCAGGAATTTGACAAAATGCAAACAGGAAGTGATCTATGGTCTCTGGAATTTATGTGAGGCACAGTTCCCAGGAGCTATACTGTCCACACAGCATTCACTTACAAAGGGTTTTACAAACAGCTCAAAATGTATCTACTGAATGGGTGAATTTTGGATGCGGACAGATTTGCGGTTGGTTGTGATCCCTTCCAAGGACAAATAGCCCAACTGGCATTTGCTGCCTTGGCCATGGACAAACGTGCCACTTGTCCTGTTAAGGGCCCAGAGCATTTTGTCCTCTGGCAACTGTTGAACAACACGTGTGTTACACAATACACCAGTTACTGAACACACCCTTTAACTTTATTAAAAGCTTCTGTTAAAGAACACAACATGCTTGTCATGTTTGTAGATATTTTTTAATCAACCTGTTCAGGGAAGTTATTTCACACCTCTGGAGTAGGAGGGTGTTTTGAACCTGGGTCTCCTGGCTAGAGGTAGGCACATAATAAGAACAATCCACTATGCCACATAAGGCCCCCCACATGGCTTTTCTTTGTTTTGGTATCAACGTGTCTGTTCTTTCTTCTGTCAGAAGTAAAGGCAGGTCTTATATACACTTAATTGTAAGGTGCGGGGGAGTGTTGCTGAGCAAAGAGACCTTGGGGTGCAGGTTCATAGTTCATTGAAGGTGGAGTCACAGGTAGACAGTATTTGGGAATAAAGTACTTGGTATGCTTTCCTTTCGCATACATGAACATCAACTAGCCACGAAACGACACGACCAGCTATCCTTAGTAGCCACACACGCAACATGAATTCGACTGGGACAACACTACTATCATAGGGCAAGCCAGACAGAGAACAGCCAGGGAATTCCTACAGGCATGGCATTCATCCACAAACTCCATCAACAAACACATCGACCTCGACCCAATATACCAACCACTACAGCGGACAACCGGAAGCGGCAGGGACAGACCACTATAAAACATCAAAGAAGCGCTTCACAGGAGGCTCCCAAGCACTGATGATGTCGCCTAGCCAGGGGACGAAACGTTTGCAACAAAAACTTCCAGCTCGGCGAACAGAACCACAGCAACGATCACCCGAGCTACAAATCTTCGCACAAACTTTGAATGCTTTCCTTTATTGGTCAGTGCATTGAGACTAGGAATTGGGAGGTCATGTTGTGGCTGTGCAGGACATTGTTAGGCCACCTTTGGAATACTGCATTCAGTTCTGGTCTCCCTGCTATAGGAAAGATATTGTTAAACTTGAAAAGATTTGCAAGGATGTTGCCGGCATTGGAGGGAATGAGCTACAGGGAGAGGCTGATCAGGCTGGGACTATTTTCCCTGGAGCGTCGGAGGCTGAGGGGTGATTTTATAGAGGTTTATAAAATCATGAGGGGGTTGGATAGGGTGAATAGTCACGGTCTTTTTTCCCCTGGGGTAGGCGAGTCTAAGACTAGAGCGCATAGGTTTGGGGTGAGAGGGGCAACATTTAAAAGGGACCTAAGGGGCAACTTTTTCACGCAGAGGATGGCACGTGTATGGAATGAGCTGCCAGAGGAAGTGGTATTTGGAAAGTTGCTTTACCCAAAACACTACTCGGATATTTCTCCCACCTTTCCTCCTCCTCTAACCAAAAGAAACAGTTCTGTGCACCGGATTGGTAAGGTGAGTGGTTTCTTCACTTTTTTTTAGATTTTCATTTGTCCAGTTGGGAATTTAGAATGTGGGAATGGTGGTTAGGGCAGATCCTCCTACAGAATGTGGGAGGTAAGGGTCACCACTAGCGTCCCTGCTGACTACATCTGCGGGAAGTGCACCCAACTCCAGCTCCTCGAAAACCGCGCCAGGGAACTGGAGCTGGAGCTGGATGAACTTTGGATCATTCGGGAGGCGGAGGGGGTTACTGAGAGGAGTTACAGGGAGGGAGTCACTCCTCAGGTACAAGAAGAAGGTTACTGTCAGGGGACGGAAAGGGAACCGGCAGGCAGTGCAGGGATCCCCTGTGGCCATTCCCCTCAACAACAAGCATACCGTTTTGGATACCTGTTGGAGGTATGACTTACCAGGGGTAGGCAATGGGGCACAGGGCTCTGGCACAGAGTCTGTCCTTATCGCTCAGAAGGGAAAGGGGAAGAGGAGCAGAGCATTAGTCACTGGGGACTCCATAATTAGGGGGACACATAGGAGGTTCGGTGGGAACGTGCCAGGGTTCATGATGTCTCTGATCGTGTTTTCAGAGGCTTGGGGGTGGGGGGGGGCAACAGCCCCAAGTCGTGGTCCACATTGGCATCAGCAACGAAGGTTGGAAGAAATATAGGGATTTAAGGCAGAAATTCAGGGAGCTAGGGCGGGAGCTTAGAGCTAGAACAAACAGAGTTGTTAACTCTGGTTTGTTGCCCGTGCCGCGTACTAGCGAGGCGAGGAATAGGGAGAGAGGGGTTGAACATGTGGCTACAGGGATGGTGCGGGAGGGAGGGTTTTGGATTCCTGGACAGTTGGGACTCTTTCTGGGGTAGATGTGACCTCTACAAACAGGATGGTCTTCACCTGAATCAGAGGGGGGAGATATTTGCTCGTGCTCTTTGGGTGACTTAAAACTAATTTAGCAGGGGGATGGGAACCCAAACTGTGGTTTGAGTATACTGGAGGTTGAGATTAGTGACGTCAGAAATAAGGTTTCAAGGTTGCAAGAAGGCACCAGCAAGCAAAACATTGGTTTGAAGCGCGTCTACTTCAATGCCAGGAGCATCCGGAATAAAGTGGGTGAACTTGCAGCATGGGGTTGGTACCTGGGACTTCGATGTTTTGGCCATTTCAGAGACATGGGTAGATCAGGGACAGGAATGGTTGTTGCAGGTTCTGGGATTTAGATGTTAATAACAGAGAAGATGGTAAAAGAGGGGGTGGTGTGGCATTGTTAGTCAAGGTCAGTATTACAGTTGCAGAAAGGATGTTTGAGGACTTGTCTACTGAGGTAATATGGACTGAGATTAGAAACAGGAAAGGAGGTTACCCTGTTAGGAGTTTTCTATCGGCCTCTGAATAGTTCCAGAGATGTAGAGGACAGGATAGCAAAGATGATCCTCAAATAGGAACGAGAGTGACAAGGTAGTTGTTATGGAGGATTTTAACATTCCAAATATTGTCTGGATTTACTTTAGTTGAAGTGCTTTAGATGGGTCAGTTTTTAACAATGTATGCAGGAGGGTTTCCTGACACAGTATATAGACAGGCCAATATGGGGCAAGGCCACATTAGATTTGGTACTGGGTAATGAACCTGGCCAGTGTTAGATTTGGAGGTAGGTGAGCACTTTGGTGATAGCGACCACACTTTGGTTATGTCTACTTTAGCGATGGAAAAGGATAGGTATACAATGCAGGGCAAGAGTTATAGCTAAGGCAATTATAAGGCGATTAGGCAAGATTTAGGATGCATAGGATGGGGAAGGAAACTGCAGGGGATGGGCACAATTGAAGTGTGGAGCCTGTTCAAGGAGCAGCTACTGTGGGTCCTTGATAAGTATGTACCCGTAAGGCAGGGAGGAAGTTGTCGTGCACTGGAGCCATGGTTTAACTCAGGAAGTTGAATCCCTTGTCAAGTGGAAGAAGAAGGCTTATATTAGGATGAGATGTGAAGGCTTGAGAGTTACAAGTTAGCCAGGAAAGATCTAGAGAGAGAGCCGTGAAGAGCCAGGAGGGGACGTGAGAAGTCGTTGGTGGATAGGATCAAGGAAAACCATAAGGCTTTCTATAACTATATCAGGAATTAAAGAATGATTAGAGTAAGATTAGAGCCAATCAAGGATAGTAGTGGGAAGTTGTGCATGGAGTCAGAGGAGATAGGGGAAGTGCTAAATGAATACTTTTCGTCAGTATTTACACTAGAAAAAGACAATGTGGTCGAGGAGAATACTGAGATACAGGCTACTAGACGCGATGGGTTTGAGGTTCACAAGGATGAGGTGTTAGCAATTCCAGAAAGTGTAAAAAATAGATAAGTCCCCTGGCCTGGATGGGATTTATCCTAGGATTCTCTGGGAAACCAGGGAGGAGATTGCCGAGCACGTCGATTCTCCTGTTCCCTGGATGCTGCCTGACCTGCTGCGCTTTTCCAGCAACACATTTCCAGCTCTTTATCCTAGGATTCTCTGGGAAACCAGGGAGGAGATTGCCGAGCCTTTGGCTTTGATCATTATGTCGTCATTGTCTACAGGAATCGTGCCAGAAGACTGGAGGATAGCAACTGTCGTTCCCTTGTTCAAGACGGGGCGGAGAGACAACCCTGGAATAGTGAGGGTAAGATGGGTTACAGATTGGTTTCACAGGCTGGTGCAACATCGAGGGCCAAAGGGCCTGTGCTGCGCTGTAATGTTCTATGTTCAATGGTGCAGGCTGGTACAATTACAATATTTAAAAGGCATAGGAAGGGGCTAGAGGGATATGGGCCAAGTGCTGGCAAATGGGACTAGATTAGGATAGGATATCTGGTCGGCATGGACTGAAGAGTCTGTTTTCATGCTGTATGGCTCTGTGACACTTTAAGTGCTTTTACACACAACCGAATGAAACATGGCTGTTCTTTTTAAAATCCTCTTTTACATAATGTGTCTGTTTGTTAAAATGTATATCCAGACGTGCACACAACTGAATGTTTACTTTTCCTATCATCAGTGGTATTATGCCCCACCAGTAAAAGCGGCCCATGAATTCTAATTGATTAATGTACGTGCAATGAATCCACCAAAGGGGAAGGAGTGATAGGGAGAAGGGAGGAATCTGAACCAAACTAGAGTCAGAGGGGAATATGCCTGTTCTAGAAAACATTCATTTTGGGGCTCACCTGACAGACGACACGGAAGTTGCCTTATGAAATGGGAATGACAGCTCTTTGGTATCAAAGCAGCATTTGACCGAGTGGGGCATCAAGAAGCCCAAGCAACACTCGATTCAATGGGATGGGGGAGTAAACTCTTCGCTGGTTGGAGTCATACACAGGAAGAGGTCTGTAGTTGTTCAGTCACCTTACCCCCAAGGCATCTTCAGAGGAGTTCCTTGGGGATGTGTCCATGGCCCAACTTTCTTTACCTGCTTCATCAAGAAGAAGGGCTAATGCCCGAAAGGTCGATTCTCCTGTTCCCTAGATGCTGCCTGACCTGCTGCGCTTTTCCAGCAACACATTTCCATCTCTGATCTCCAGCATCTGCAGACCTCACTTTCTCCTCATCAATCAAGTGTTAATGATGGTAAATATCTACATACGGGGCCTTGTATGAAATCCTAGTATCTTCTTTAATCACAAGCAAGGTCCCAGAGGAATGAAGAATAGCCAGTGTTGTTCCTTGGTTTAAGAAGGTCAACAGGGAAATTACAGGTCGGTGAGACTTAAGTCAGTGATAGGAAAATAATCAGAGAAGGTCTTTAGGGACAGGATTCATTCACATTTGGAAAAATACAGACTTATTCATGATAGGCAGCATGGTTTTGTGTAAGGGGAGGTTGTGTCTCACAAACTCGATTGAGTGTTTTGAGAAAGTGACAAAGATGAGGGTAGAGCAGTAGATGTTGTCTAGGTGCATTTTAGCAAGACCTTTCACAAGGTTCCTCGTGATAGGCTGATAGAGCAAGTGATACGATATATGGAACAAACCTAGATTGCTGTTAAGTCTTTAATCACATAAAATGGGGTTGCAGGTTTTGATTCATTAATATGTAAATCCCAGAACTTCTTTCAAGTCACATGCCCGCGACAACTTAAGGTTTTATAAAAAAAAGGTGACATCTCAGCTCAGACAATGTATTAAAGGTGTGAGGTTAGAGTCTGTCTACATTCCAAGCTTGAGTCAGACTGGTTCTATTTCCAAAGTAGGAATTTATAAAATGGACTCCCTGCAGGTTGTGTGCTTTTTGAGCAATATAGAATATATCTGCAAAATATAATTCTGCAAACGTAAATTCACCCCAGAGATTTATATGTGTGTGCATGCATGCGAGGGAGGGGGAGGGGGAGAGAGAGAGAGACTGAGTGCGTGCTTTGTGTGTGTGCATGTACATGTGTGTGTGTCTCAGTGAAATGTGTACGCATGAGTGTGACAGAGTATAAGGTGTGTGAGGTGTATATGTGTGTATGTCTGAGAGAGAACATGTGTATGAGAGAGGATCCTGCCCCACTAACTACCTGATGAAGGAGCAGTGCTCTGAAAACTGGTGCTTCCAAACTAACCTGTTGGACTATAACCTGGTGTTGTGTGATTTTTAACTTGGTCATCGAGGGCAGAGAACAGAAATGGAAGGAGAAAATTACTGCAGATACTGGAATCTGAAAACTCCACCACATCCAGCTTCCACCACATCCTCTGGCAGCTCATTCCATACATGTACCACCCTCTGTGTGAAGATGTTGCCCCTTAGATCTCTTTTATATCTTTCCCCTCTCACCCTAAACCTATGCCCTCCAGTTCTGGGCTCCCCGACCCCAGGGAAAAGACTTTGCCTATTTATCCTATCCATGCCCCCTCATAATTTTGTAAACCCCTATAAGGTCACCCCTCAGCCTCCGACGCTCCAGGGAAAACAGCCCCATAAATCTTTTCTGAACCCTTTCAAGTTTCACATCATCAGCACTGACATGGGTGGGTATATAAATAGGAAGAGTTTAAGAGGGATCAGGGCCTAAATCTGACAAATGGGACTAGGTCAGATTGGGATGTCTGCTCAGGGGGTAAAATGTGGACCGGAGGATCTGTTTCCATACTGTATGATTCCATGACTATAAACCTGAGGTGAGGCATTTTGCAAGGTTTAATGCAGGAGGGGAGTTTACAGTAACTGGCAGACCCTTTAGAAGCATTAACAGACAGAGGAATCTAGGAGTATAAGTCCACAGTTTCATGAGAGTGGCAACACAAGTGGATAAGTTTGTCAAGAAGGCATATGGCATACTTGCCTCCATTGGTCGAGACAGACAGTATAAGAATTGGAAATTCATGTTACAGCAGCATAGAAACTGAGGAGGGCCACATTTGAAATACTGCACACAGTTCCGATCACCATACTGGCAGGAGGTTGTGGAGGTTTTAGAGATGTACAGAAAAGATTTACCAGGGTGTTGCCTAGTTTGGAGGGTTAGCTATGAGGAAAGATTGGACGAAGCCAATCTGCTTTCACTTGAACGTCAGAGGCCGAGAGGTGACCTGATAGAGGCTTGCAAAGTTGTGAGGGGATGCTCAGAGTCTTTTTCCCAGGGTAGAAGTAGGTGGTGTAGTGTAAGGTTAAAAGGAGGAATGCTTAAAAGAGACTAGGATTTTACACAGTGGGTGGTAAGGGCCTGGTATGCATTGCTAGAGGAAGTGGTAGAAGCAGATACAACAGCAAGATTAAAGGGGCAACTTGACAGATACATGAATAGAAATTGCTGGAAAAGTTCAGCAGGTCTGGCAGTATCTTTTTTATTTATTTTTGGCAGAATCCCTATAGTGTGGAAACTGGCCCTTCAGCCCAACAAGACCACACCGACCCTCCGGGGAGTAACCCACTTCGACCCATTCCCCTACCCTACTATTGAATATTTACCCTTGACTAATGCACCTAACCTACAGGTCCTTGAACACTATGGGGCAATTTAGCACAGCCAATTCACCCTAACCTGTACACCTTTGGATTGTGGGAGGAAACCCCACACAGACACTGGGAGAATGTGCAAACTCTACACAGACAGTCGCTCAAGGGTGGAATTGAACCCGGGTCCCTAGCACTGTGAGGTAGCAGTGCTAACCACTGGGCCACCATGCCAGGGAGATGAATTTAAGTTAACATTTCAGGTCGAGTGACCTTTTCTCAGAATTGGCAGGGAAGAACGGGATATAGATTCATAGAGGCTAAAAGTCTTCAGTTTACAAAGATGTCATGTGTTGGCACAGGCTTGTTGGGTCTGTAGTCCTGTGTTGTACTGTTCTTTGTTCTTTGCTGACATTATATATATATACACACACACATATATATATATATATATATATATATATAAATATAATTATATATGCAAGGTTTGTAGCTCAGGTTGAAGTTTAGGGTGTTGGTTTGCTCGCTGAGCTGTAGGTTTGATATCCAGTCGTTTCATTACCTGGCTAGGTAACATCATCAGTGGCGACCTCCAAGTGAAGCGAAGCTGTTGTCTCCTGCTTTCTATTTATATCTTTCTCCTAGATGGGGTTCCTGGGGTTCACCACAATCCACAGGAACCCCATCCAGGAGAAAGATATAAATAGAAAGCAGGAGACAACAGCTTCGCTTCACTTGGAGGTCGCCACTGATGATGTTACCTAGCCAGGTAATGAAACGTCTGGATATCAAACCTACAGCTCAGCGAGCAAACCTACACCCAAAACCTCAACCTGAGCTACAAACCTTCACAAACCTTGCATACATCAAATTTGTCACGAATACTTCCTTTCGGACTGACCGCAAACCTATAGCCCCAACCCCTCTAATCTTTCTCCTTCATCCCCGACATTGAGAAATCCTCATAATGCCATAAACAAACACATAGATCTAGATGCCATCTGTCAACCCCTCAGAAAACGAATAGGAAATGACATCACCACAAACCCCAGGAACCCCATCCAGGAGAAAGATATAAATAGAAAGCAGGAGACAACAGCTTCGCTTCACTTGGAGGTCGCCACTGATGATGTTACCTAGCCAGGCAATGAAACATCTGGATATCAAACCTACAGCTCAGCGAGCAAACCTACACCCCATAATTATATGTATCATTGCAATTTTTGGGAAGTTGGACACTAAAATAGAGGCAGAGGGATTTTGGTTAGTCCCTGTGAAGGTTTTATTTTGAAGGTTAGGAAGGCATTGTAGAACAATGACCTAAATACATAATTACTAAGAAGGCATGTGACTTCAGCCAACTGCTGAGCAGATCTCTGTGGCATTGATGGACAACATGGTTACATTGTTGGGTTTAGTACAGGCAAGGGTAAACACATGAAAGCAAATAATTTAGTTTTGATTTCAGAACGGAAGGTTTGAAGCTAGTTCTTAAGGCCCGAGGGTTTGGAATAGACTGGTTCTCCTCCGAGATGGCAAACAGAGTGCTGTTCACTCCACACTCACCTTAGCAGAAGCAGTGTGTGCGGAGTTTTCATCCTGGGAGAGTCTTTGCAGGAGCTTTTAAGTCATTAGAGCTGAGAAGGTTTGAGGCCTCAGAAATGTAAAAGGTTTACATCAGCAGAGTTGGAAGGGAATTGCAAAATTGTCTCCACGGTCAAGGGAAAAGAAACTCACAGGAGTCGGTTAAGGAGGAACTTAGAGTTCAGAGAGAAGGATAATTTCTCTGGACCTGCATCGCTGAGGTACATAGTATTGAGAAGCAGATGAAAATTTGTTTTGATGTTAATATTAAAATCTTTCTAAATTGCCCTCTATATCTGTATTGCTTGTTTGTTTTCCCTTTTGTTTATAAAATAAACTTCTGTTCTGTTGTTTAAGAACAGCGGAAGCCTCATGTGAAAATGTTTTGGTAACTAGCCAACAAGAAACCAATCTTAGTAATTAAAAATATGATCTATTCAGCCAGGTTTAATTCTGGAATCTGATTTGTCTCATGGTGCCATAAACTGCGATTATAACAATGCCATCTACAAAATGTACTTCAGTAACACACTAAGACTTGCTTAGACAGTACTTTCTAAACCCGCGACCTCTACTGATAGATTGACAAGAACAGCAGACACATGGTAACACCAGCACCTGCAAGTCTGCCTCCAAACCAAACGTACCATCCTGATATGAAACTCTATTGTTTGTTGAATTCCATCCACGTTTTTGTTCCTTCATCACTCTGTCCTCCTCTCCTTCCTGATTCTCTGCTGAATTTGATCAAAATCCTGAAACTCCCACAAACGATCAGGAAGGCACCTCACAGGCACTGTCCCAAGGGCAAACTGGAGTGGACAACAAATGCCACCCTTGCCAATGATGCCCACTTCCTGACAACGAATTTAAAAATTCCCTTTTAGGTGACTGATGGACTCCATTGAGCATTGGAAAGGATATGGCGTTCAACTCTAGATTCAATCAATTCCCAGTCGACAAATCAACTGTAAGGAATAGGTGTAAATACCCAAATGGTATTGCAATTTAGCTTGACTAATGTTCTCACGTTAACATTTGTGACTTCAGGCACAGTGACATTCTTTCACTAACTTGTCATAGGAGACCATGGCACTGGATATCACGCAGAGGAATCAGAATCCATATTAACACGACACTGAGTAAAATTTTGATTTCCTGATAAACAAATTATCCACTCTAGGCCACACTTATAGAGTCATAGAGATGTACAGCATGGAAACAGAGGCTGAGGGGTGACCTTATAGAGGTTTACAAAATTATGAGGGGCATGGATAGGGTAAATGGGCAAAGTCTTTTCCCTGGGGTCGGGGAGTCCAGAACTAAAGGGCATGGGTTTAGGGTGAGAGGGGAAAGATATAAAAGAGACCTAAGCGGTAACGTTTTCACGTAGAGGGTGGTACGTGTATGGAATGAGCTGCCAGAGGAAGTGGTGGAGGTTGGTAAATTGCCATATTTAAGAGGCATCTAGATGGGTATATGAATAGAAAGGGTTTGGGCCGGGTGCTGGCAGGTGGGACTAGACTGGGTTGGGATATCTGGTCGGCATGGACAGGTTGGACGGAATCTGTACATCTCTATGACTATACAAAAAGGCTCATCTGTCCCTCGGCTCTGGGACGGGTCCGTACCCAGAACATTAACTAGCCACTCGTATTAAAGCTGTGCTGCCTTTGAGCAATACGTTCGGTTTCAGTCAGCTCTCTGACTAATTCTCTGTCTGTGAGCTACAACAGGTCACAAAATGGCTGCCACTCCTGCAGCCATAACGAGCCAAGCTCACTTACATCGGTGGTGGTGGTGGGGGGGGGTGCGTGAAAAGGTCCCCTGTGATTGGGTTTGGCGTGGCAGATTGATAAGAAGCAGAACAATCGCTATTTGTGTTGCTGAGTTTGCAAAGTCTAAGGAGTAAACAGAACGATCTAAAAGTGGCAAGGCACAAAGACAGTTATCAGTATTTACTGATGATTATTAGAGTCAGGCCCGCCTTGTAACCATGGAAACACATCAGGTTTCAAGCACAGACCCCAGTGCTCAACATAGCCTTTCAAATATTAATAACCAGGGTGGCTGCAGGTTGTTAGGCAAACACTGAACATGAACAACACTTTTGTTCTCTAGTTTTAAGCACATTTCCTGTCAGCGTAAGAGTATCCTCATCTTTGACTGAGCTTTCAGCTTCCCCTAATATTGCTGTCTGACCAACATCTGTATTCTATCCTTCACTCTACATCTGTGTGGTGTTGTATGAGTGGGAAATGCCAACTACCAGCGTGTGTTTGAGTAAATCGCTGCTACTATCTTCTTGTCCTGAACGGGATTTTTCTACAAACCATTGCTTGGTCTAAAGCAATCACTGGAAATCAATAATAGACAAACAAGCAAAGACTGTCATCTTAAACAAGACATAGTTTATTGCAAGATACCAACTAGGTACCATAGAGGCATAGAGATGTACAGCATGGAAACAGACCCTTCAGTCCAACCTGTCCATGCCGACCAGATATCCCAACCCAATGTAGTTCCACCCATGAGTAAGATAAAACTGATTACCATGACTACTTGGAGACACAGGATAAGAACTCTATCTCCTTTGAGATCCTAAGATATTCCCAACTGACTTCATCAGTTTGGGTACAGCCTTTTACAGTCTCAAGCATTAACCCTTAGAGTAATGGAGTTGTGGAGAGGTACAGCACAGAAACGGACCCTTCAGTCCAAATTGTCCATGCTGACCAGATATCCCAACCTAATCTAATCACATTTGCCAGAATTTGGCCAATATCCCTCTAAATCCTTCCTATGCATGAACCAGATGCCTTTTAAATGTTGTAATTGTACCGGCCTCCAACACTTCCTATGCGAGCTCATCCCATACTCACCACACTCTGCGTGAAAAAGTAGGCCTTTAGGTTCCTTTTGAATCTTTCCCCTCTCACCCTAAACCTATGCCCTCTAGCTCTGGACACCCCCTACTCTGGAGAAAGTGAGCACTGCAGGTGCTGGAGAGTCAGAGTCGAAAAGTGTGGTGCTGGGAGAGCACACCAGGTCAGGCAGCATCCGTGGAGCAGGAGAGTCAATGTTTCAGGCATAAGCCCTTCATCATTCCTGTTGAAGGGTTTGTCCCCTACCCTGGAGAAAAAATCCTTGGCTATTTACCCTATCCAGGCCCCTCATGATTTTATAAACTTTTATAAGGTCACCCCTCAGCCTCTGACACTTCAGGGAAAACAGCCCCAGCCTATTCAGCCTATCCCAATGAAGGGCTTTTGCCCGAAACGTCGATTTTCCTGCTCGTCGGATGCTGCCTGACCTGCTGAGCTTTCCCAGCACCGCTCTGATCTAAACTCTGGTTTCCAGCATCTGCAGCCCTCACTTCTGCCTATTCAGCCTCTCTGTATAACCCCAGCAAGATCCTTGTAAACCTTCTTGGGATATTTGTCCAAGTTTAAGGCACTGCGTAAACTCATATTGTTGTAAACCGGCAGTCTTCACTTAGCGAAATTGTGCATTTTAAATTGAGGAAAAATGGTTGATTAATTTGGATAGAGACCATTAGTTAGAAGTTCTTCGAATGTGTTAAGCTTTTTGGAGGCTGTGTATCGAGTTTCACCTTGGTCCCTATTCACTGCTTAGCGGTTCACCATTATAGCTCCAACAGTGTACAGAACCATGCAGCTTTCTTGATAGGCACCCCATCTAACACTTGCAATGGTATCAGCAGTGTGTACTGTCTGCAAGGTGCGCTACAGTAACTCAGCAAGGCTCTTTTGACCTTTCAAACCCATGGCTTCTCCTACTGAGAAGGGCAAGAGCAGTAGATGTATGGGACCACCATCCCCTCTAAGGCTACTCACTTGACTTGGAACTGTATTGGCTGTTATGTCACTGTCACTGGATCAAATTTCTGGAACTCCCTCCCTGACAGCAGTTGTGAGTGTACCTATACCACACAGACCGCAAGAAGGCAGCTTAACAACACCTTCTAAAGGGCAATTAGGATTGAGAAATAAACGCTGACTCAGCTAGAGTTGGACACATAGAACACGGAACAGCACAGTACAGTACAGGCCCTTTGAACCTCAATGCTGTGCCAACCTTTTGTCCTACTCTAAGATCAAACTAACCTACGTAACCTTCATGTTACTGTCATCCATGTGCCTATCCAAGAGTCATTTCAATGTCCCTAATGTCTCTGACTCTACTACCACCACTGTCAGTGCATTCCACACACCCACCACTCTCTGTAAAGAACCAACCTCTGACATTTCCCCTAAACCTTCCTCCAATCACCTTAAAATTATGCCCCTTTGTGATAACCCTTTCTGCTCTGGGAAAATTTCTCTGACTATTCACTCTATTTATGCCTCTCCTCATCTTTTACACCCCTATCAAGTTATCTCTCATTCGTCTCTGTTCCAATAAGAAAGCCCTAGCTCCTTCAACCTCTCTTCATAAGACATGCCCTCCAGTCCAGGCAGCATCCTGATAAATCTCCCCTGTACCCTCTAATAGCATCTACATCCTTCCTATAATGAGGTGACCAGAACTGAACACAACATTCCAAGTGTGATATAACCAGGACTCTATAGAACTGCACCACAACCTTGCGGCTCTTAAACCCAACCCCCTGCTAATGAAAGCCAACACACAGTAGGCCTTCTTAACAACCCTACCAACTTGGGTGGCAACTTTGAGGGATCTGTGGACTTGGACCCCAAGATCCTCTGTTCCTCCACACTGCCAAGACTCCTGCCTTTAACTTATCTGATGAAGGAGCAGCGCTTTGAAAGCTAGTGCCTCCAAATAAACCTGTTGGACTATAACCTGGTGTTGTGTGAGTTTTAACTTCATCCACCCCAGTCCAACACCAGCATCTCCAATTTGTGCCTTTAACCTTGAATTCTGCATTCAAATTCAACCTTCCAACGTGAATCACTTCACACTTTTCCACGTTGAACTCCATCGGTCTCTTTTCAGCCCAGTTCTGCATCTTGTCATTGTCCCGTTGCAACCTACGACAGCCCTCCACACTATCCACAACTCCACCAACCTTCATGTCATTGGCAAACTTACTAACCCACTCTTCCACTTCCTCATTCAAGTCATTTATAAAAATCACAAAGAGCAGAGGTCCCAGAACCGATCCCTGGAACACCACTGGTCACTGAGCTCCAGGCTGACTACTTTCCATCTACTAGCACCTTCTGTCTTCTATCGGCCAGCCAATTCTGAATCCAGACAGGCCAAGTTCTCTCATCCTTACTTCCTGAATGAGCTACCATGGGGAACCTTATCAAATGCCTTGCTAAAATCCATGTACAACACATCCACTACTCTACCTTCATCAATATGTTTTGTCACATCCTCAAAGCCCCTCACAAAGCCATGCTGACTATCTCTAATCAAGCTATGATTTTCCAAGTAATCATAAATCCTATCTCTCAGAATCCTCTTCAATAATTTGCCCACCGCTGACATAAGACTGATTGGTCTGCAATTCCCAAGATTATCCCTATTCCCTTTCTTGAACAAGGGAATAATATTTGCCACTTTCCAATCATCTGGCACTACTCCACTGGACAGTGAGGACACAAAGATCATCATTAAAGGTGCGGCAATCTCTTCCCTCACCTCCTGTAGTGCCTTGGATATATCCCGTCTGACCCAGGAGACTTATCTATCCATATGTTTTTCAAAAATTTCAGCACATCTCCCTTCCTTACATCAATCTGTTCGAGCATATCAGCCTGTTTCACACTGTCCTCACAAACGACAAGGTCCATCTGCTCTGAATACTGAAGCAAGATATTCATTAAGGATCTCCCCTACCTCCTCCAACTCTAGGCACAAGTTCCTGATACCTACAAGTAGATGTCCTTGATAGGCCCTACCCTCACTCTGGCTATCCTCTTGTTCCTCACATAAGTGTAGAACACCTTATGGTTTTCCTTAATCCTACCTGCTAAACCTTTTCCATGCCCCCTTCTGGCTCTCCAAATCCATTCTTCAGTTCCATCCTGGCTACCTTGTTACCCTCTAGATCCCTGTCTGATCCTTGCCTCCTCAACCCTAAGTAAGCTTCCTTCTTCCTCTTGACTAGATGTTTCATATTCCTTGCCACCCAAGGTTCCTTCACCCTACCATCCCTTCCTTGCCTCAGTGGGACAAACCGATCCAGCACTCGCAGCAAGTGCTCCCTAAACAACCTCCTCATTTCTGTTGTGCATTTTCCTGAGAACATCTGTTTTCAATTTAGGTGCCCCAATTCCTGCCTAATAACATTGTAAATCCCCCTCCCCCCCCAATTAAATACTTTCCCATACCGTCTGTTCCTATCCTTCTCCATGACTGTAGGGAAGGTCAGGGAGTTGTGATAACTATCACTGAAATGCTCTCCCACCTGGCCTGGTTCGTATCCAAGTACCAAATCCAATATGGCCTCCCCTCTAGTTGGCCTATCTACATATTGTGTCAGGAATCCTTCCTGGAAACACCTGATAAAACACGCCATTCAAATTATTTGAACTAAGGAAGCTCTGGTCAATATTAGGAAAGTTAAAGTCACTCATAACAACAATCCTGTTACTTATGCACCTTTCCAAAATCCGCCTCCCAATCTGCTCCTCTGTGTGTCTCTGTTGCTAGTGGGGGGGTCTGTAGAAAACTCCCCAATAAAGTGACTGCTCCTTTCCTGTGTCTGACTCCCACCCACACTGACTCTGCAGACAAACCCTCTGCAATGACCTCTCTTTCTGCAGCTATGATACTATTCGTGATTAGCAATGCCACTTCCCCACCTCTTTTACCTCCCCGCCCCATTCCTTTTGAAAAATCTAAACCCTGGAACATCCAACAACAATTCCTGCCTCTGTGGTATCCAAGTCTAAGTAATGGCCACAACATCATAGTTCCAAGTACTGAATACATCTCATGAATACATTTACAAAAATGGTTCCTAATTGTAGACATCATTAATACCAGCTACCATGTCCAATTTGTCATCTAGACAAGTGAGAGAACTGAGATATTCAACACCAGCTTTATGTAACCAATATCTAATACACAGATGATCTGAATTTGTGCAAGGGCAAAACTCTTTGCTGTAGATTTACTTGAATAATCCCACTCATAGCATACACCAAAGATGTGCACGAGAACCCTTACAAAACCAAGTGACTGAAAGAGCTGAAATGACATGGCCACTGCAATTAAGCCTCATCTGTTATTATTGTTTGGAAACTTAGTTCCAATTAGGAAGAAAATTGGATTTTAGTTTTCAGCTTTGTGAAAGTCTGAATTTTTTTCTTTTAGAAAGTGAGAAGGTCATTTTAAACAGTGAGCTAAATACAGCAAGATATCATGTGATTTTAGCTAAAAGACTGGTAACTCCCCCCCACCCCGCGAGATAACTGCATATGCTAGGGTTTTTTTTTTCTGTTTTGATTTTTACAATCCAGACAGATCGAAAGAGAGAGGGAGAGTGACAGGCCCAGACAGAGGTTCATTCAGATAGAAAGGTGTGATAACAGCAGAGGTGCAGTCCTGGGTTGCTTCGATCTAAACTTCAGAAACAGAAGGCTATGAAGCAGTCACTCTGTCCTTTGCATCCTTGCTAGTTCTTTATTAGAGTTGAGTATTTCTCAGGCTTTACCTTTTGGTTTCAAATCTGTGTTCAGTTGCCTTTTAAGCAACCATCCAATCTCTGCCTCTGGTAGTGCAACATTCCATTTCTTAATTGTTCTGTGTTAAATCACCTTCTAACCTCCACTTCCAGTCCTGGCTCTCAGTCTCTGTTCCTTTGTTACAAACTCACCAACCATTTAAGTAACCTTCTCCGCATGGAGACCGTCAAAATCCTTCATCAAGATACTTATTACATTTTCAATCCTTCCTATTCCAGCCCCAGTTATAACGAACTCCTCATTCCTGAAATTCTTATGAAATCTTTTGTCCATGGTTCCGTAAACTCATCGAGTCATACAGCACAGGAACAGACCCTTCGGTCCAACTCGTCCATGCTGACCAATTTTCCCAGACTAAATTAGTCCCGGTGTTTGGCCCATATCTCTCCAAATCTCTCCTATTCATGTATCTGTCCAAACTTCTTTTAAATGTTGTAATAGTATCTGCATTTGTCTCTTCCTGTAGCAATGTACGAACCACCCTCTTTGTGGAAAGGTTGTTTCTCAAGTCCCTTTTAAAACTTTCTCCTCCAACTTAAAAACATGCCTCCTAAAGGTATGGCCAGAATTGTGTGCAGTTATCCAGTTGTGGTCTAACCACACGGCTTCACTAATTCAACGTTGTTTCCCAGTCAATGACTGTCTTTAGATTAGATTACTTTACAGTGTGGAAACAGGCCCTTCGGCCCAACAAGTCCACACCGACCCACCGAAGCGCAACCCACCCATACCCCTACATTTACCCCTTACCTAACACCTGATGAAGGGCTTTTGCCCGAAACGTCGATTTTCCTGCTCCTTGGATGCAGCCTGAACTGCTGTGCTCTTCCAGCACCACTCTAATCTAGACTTTCTTCTTTACCTGCTCACCTGCCATTAAAGTGACCTCAGTTTTATTGAATGGTGAGGAACAGATTCAAAGGGCTGAATGGCCTGCTCCTGTCATGTGTTTACTATCGATATTGATGAGTTGGATGAAGGGACCAACTATATTGCAGCCAAATATACTGACAACTGAGAGGTAGGTGGTCAGGTAAGTAGTGAGGAGGGCAATTAGATTAAATGGGCAAAAGATTTTGACAGAGTGAAATGTAGGAAAATGTGTGACGTTATCCACATTGGTTCAGAAAATAGAAATATCAGATCTGATTGTACGGAGACAGCTTACAGAACATTGTGGCACAGGTGTGGATCTGGGTTGTTATTTTTCCTACAGGATGTAGACATCACTGACTAACATTTATTGCCCACTCCTTGTTGGAGAGAGTTGGTGGTGAGCTGCCTCATGACCTGCTGCGTTCCTTGGGATATATCTACACCTCAGCGCTGATAATTGAGAGTAGACTGATGGTCAATAACAGGCAGGGTTAGATTTGAACAGCATATCACATACCTGGGCTAGTTTCCACAATGTGGGATAGATCATAGAATCCCTACAGTGTGGAAACAGGCCCTTCGGCCCAATAAGTCCACACCCACCTTCAGAGTAACCCACCCAGACCCATTCCCCTACCCTACTATTGTCCATTTACCCCTGACTAATGCACCTAACCTACACATCCCTGAACACTATGGACAATTTAGCATGGCCAATCCACCCTAATCTGCACATCTTTGGATTGTGGGAGGAAAACGGAGCACCCAGAGGAAACCCCGCATAGACAGAACATCTAAAATCCACACACACAGTGGCTTGAATCGAGGCTGGGTCCCTGGCGCTGGGAGGCAGCAGTGCTATCCACTGCCAGTGTTATAGCTGTGCTGGAATGGTTCTGGAGCACTAGTCTTCAGTGCTATTGCTGAAATGTTGTCAGAGCCTACAGCCTTTGCAATATCATCTTCAATCGTTTCTTGATATCACGTGGAGTGAATCAAATCGGTTGAAGTTTGGCATGTGTGTTGCTGGAGATCTCAGGAGATTAAGCTGGATCATCCACTGAATACCTCCGGCTGAAGATGGACGCATGTAATTGTCTTTTGTCGAGACGCGTTGGTTTCCTGCATTGTTGAGGATTGGGGTATATGTGGGGCCTACGCCTGATGTCAGAGGTGTAATTGTTCAGCACCATTTGTGACTGGACGTGCAGAACAACACAGCTTAGGTCAGGTCAGTTGACAATGGGATTGTTTAGCCTTCCCTATCCCATATTGCGGTTTGGCAAGCAAGAAGTTTTGTACTGTAGCTTCACCAGGTTGACCCCTCACTTTTAGTTACTCGTGGTGCTACTGACGTGCTGTAATGCACTCTTCTTTGAAATAGGGTTGATCTCCTGACTGAAAATGTGTTGCTGGAAAAGCGCAGCAGGTCAGGCAGCATCCAAGGAGCAGGAGAATCGACGTTTCGGGCATGAGCCCATCTTCAGGAATGATCTCCTGGCTGGATGGTAATGGTAGAGGGGAGCCATAAGTTGCAGGTTGAGGTTGAACACAATTCAAGAGTGCTTTTGTACATAAATCACTTAACGTTAGAACGCAAATACAGCAAGGCATTAGGAAGACAACTAAACCGTTAACCTTTACTGCAAGGGGGATGCAATATAAAGGTGAGGAAGCTTTGCTATAAGCTGTATGTGGCACCAGAACACTGCAGGTTTGGTCTGATTTCAGCAGGGTTGTACCTGCATTGTATATGACGCAGAGAGGGTTCATGAGGTTGATTCCTGGGATGAAGGGACTGCCTTACAAATTCAGCCGCATGAGCTCAGAAAAACGAGGGATAATTTTCAATTGAAATTTATAAGCTTCTGAACAGCCATGATAAGGGAGAGAATTACAGCTTAGTGGTATTATCCTTGGACTGTTAATCCAAAAAAAAAAACACAAGGACCTATAAAATTAAAAGCAGGGCCATGGATAGTGTAGAAGAGGCGTTCAGGTACATAATTCTTTGAAGTTTGCATCACATGTAGACAGAGTGGTTAAAACGGCAGTTAGCACATTTGTCTTCATTGCTCAGACCTTTTGAGTATAGGAGTGAAGATGTTATGTTGAGGTTGTACACAACGTTAGTAACACTTCTACTGTGTCCAGTTCTGGTCACACTATTATAGGAAGGGTATTGTTCAGCTGGAGAGGGTTCAGAAAAGATTTACCAAAATGCCGCTGGGTATGGGAGGTTTGAGTTATAAGGAGAGGCCGGATAGACGGACGGTTTTTCACTGGAGAGTAGGAAGGTCGAGAGGTGACGTTTTGAGATTTATAAAATCATGAGGGGTACAGATAAGGTGAATGGGAGGTGTCTTTTCCCGAAGGGGAGGGATTTCAAAACTACATGGCATATTTTTAAGGTGAGATGACAAAGATTTTAAAAAAGACACGAGGGGCAGTGGTTTTCCAGAGGGTGGTCAGTGTGTGGAATGAACTTCCAGAGGAAGTGGTGGATGCGAGTACAGTTACAGTGTTTAAAAGACATCTGGCCTACGTGTCACTCCAGACCCACAGCAGTCGGGTTGACTCTCAACTGTCCTGTGGACAATAAATGATGGCCTCTGCATAAATGTCCTCACCCTGTCAATGAATCAAATAAAATCACAGGAAGGATGCTGAAATGTTTCTCACTGTGCCACCTCTCCAACACAGACAGTTTTATAATGGTTTTACCTTTCAGATAGAACGGAAGTTTCTTCCTTGAGGGTTATGGATCATTGGAATTGCCAATTTAAGAAAGCTGCTCAGGTACTGAATAAATTCAAGGCTGAGATGGAGAGATAGGAGTTGAAGGTTGTGGGGATCTAGCAGCAACATGGAGTTAGGCTCGAGATCAGATCAACCATTATCTCATTGAGTGGCAGAACATACTCAGAGGCCAAACCTTCCAACATACAGGTCAGACTGTAATGCTTTCCTTGATGGACATCATTAAACCAGATGAGGTTTTATGACAATCCAGTAGCTTCAAATTTACCGTCACTGAGATTGTTCTTTGGTTTGAGATTTAACCAAAGTTAAATTTGCCAGCTGCCTTTTAAGCAGGATTTAAACCCCTGGTCCTGATCATTGGGATTACTAGTCCAATAGGATACCCACACAGCTGCCATATCTATTTACTTCACCGGTATCCACTTTATGATTTAGAGATGCCAGTGTTGGACTAGGGTGTACAAAGTTAAAAAAGCACACAACACCAGGTTAATAGTCCAACAGGTTTAATTGGAAGCACGAGCTTTCAGAGAACCACCTAATGAAGGAGCGTCGCTCTGAAAGCTAGTGCTTCCAATTAAACCTGTTGGACTATAACCTGGGGTTGTGAGATTTTTAACTGTATCCACTTCAGTGAGAGCTCTGGCTGATTGACTCTCATTAGTGATGGTTTGTACATCAACATTACACGTGATTCACTTAGACCTTGCTGTGCTGCACTCCTTCAAAAATCCCTACCCTGCTCTGCCCATTCACCGCACAGAAATCCACACCCATATTCTCTGATCTACCCCTGTTCAACATGCACAGCTGAACACAATGAAATCTACTGTCCAGCCAAACTCACCAGGAAACAAAAAAAAACTTTTAAGCCAATTACATTCAAGCTAAAACTCCCTCTGCTGACACGCCCATCCTCTTTAACTGTGGCGGTGACTGTGAGGGGCTTAACATCTGCAGTTCATTGGGTTTAGTCGAGCATAAAATCCAGGAAAATGTCAGTGCTGAGTATGGGAGGTCACACTCAGAGACCCTGTCATCCCAATGAGATGTTAAAACAAAGTGCTATCAGAGGAACAGAGCTTTCTTCTCTCTCAGTTCTGGGCTGTAGTTTATTGCTTAAACATCATCAGAAAAAAATCTGGGTCATTGTCAGATTGCTATGGGTGGGAAGTTTGCTATGTACACATTGGCTGCTGCATCGTCCAAATTACAACAGTGACACCAATTCAAAAGCTGTAAAGCAAACTTTGAGCTGGTGAAAGATAGTCGAGTGTTTTTAAAAGAACTTAACTGAATTTGCAAATCATACAGGCCCTACCTGAAACCAGAATAGCCAGTATAAAGTGAAAGCAAGGTGCAGGGAAACAGTCAGCAATTGTAAACAAATGCCCTTTAGCAGAGGTTATCAGCCATTTTTACCCAGTCCGATCCAAATGTGACCAGGTCTATAGTACTGTAGTTGACTCAAAGGATCGAGTAAGCTGTCCAATTAAGATGGATAACAAATCCTGATCTTGCCAGAGATGACCACAACCAATTGAAAAACTTAGAATAAGGCAATATCAGACAAAGAACAATTGACATAAATCAGAGAGAGATATTAGAGACCAAAAGGTACACCATAACGAGAGTGGGGTGGTGAGGGACTTCGAGATGGAGCCTTATGTAACTGAAGGCACGACCACCAATGGTGAAACAATGGGAATCCAGGGATGCCTGAAAGCCCAGGATTGGAGCTCAAAAATCTCAGAGGGGCTGAAGGTTACTAATAGGAGGGTCGAAGGAACGGATGAGCTTACAGATAGAGAGGGATCTCTGAGGTGACCGATTGGGAGGGACAGAGGAGATTACTGAGATTAGCGAGTTTTCAGATTTGTAGCTCAGGTTGAGGTTCTGGATGTAGGTTTGCTAGCTGAGCTGGAAAGTTCATTTTCAGACGTTTCGTCACCATACTAGGTAACATCTTCAGTGACTCTCCAGATGAAATTTCGCCTGGGGGCTCACTGAAGATGTTACCCAGTATGGTGACGAAACGTCTGAAAGCAACCTTCCAGCTCAGCGAGCAAACCGACATCCAGAGATTAGAGAGATAGACAGGGGCGCAGGACTGGAGGTTACAGAGATAGAGAGGGGTGTAGATGGTTACCGAGCAAAGGGTATAGAGGTTGGAGGAGGTTAAATAGAGAGAAATTGTGGAACAATTTTGAAAACAATGAAATTCAAAACCAAGACACTGCATTCTGGTATAATATGACTTACTTTCCTCTGCAACCTTGCACAATAGAAAAATACATCTGTTCAGTAGAAAGTTTGCGTCCACAATTCATCAATCGTCTCATAGCCAATTTGCATTGATGAAACACATTATACCAGCATGACTTGTACTGCTTGACCAGGACCAGATGCGGTCGAGATAGTAAAAGGAAGAGAGTGCGGAATGGGATTGGTTATGACTTGGGTAGTAGCTCACTATGACCAGTTTGATAGTGTTGGGAAAAAGGGGGCAGGGGGTGGAGTGATCATGGGACATCAGTATAGTTGTGTGCCGGAATAGGAAAGTCCAATAAACTGTGGCACAAGTTCAGCCAGGGCAAGGTGGAGTCCATTTTAAATGAGACACGAGCTGGGTGCTATGAAAGGGCATATTCAAAAGGAGCCAGAAAACTAAGGACACACACCGAGATGAGATGACCATGGTCTTAGACGGTGATGATATAGCCAGGTGGGGAGGCTTTATCTAGGAAGGAGGAATCGTTACTCCTTAATCACTTTTCCATAAAGCTAACACCATTGGTGCACCCACCCACAATCAGCTTACAGATGGCAAGGAGCTTTCTCCGAGCGAAAAGACGATCTGGAGGGTGATGCAGAGTATGGCAGGATGGTGGGGTCAGCAGGAACTGACTTGCTGATAGAGGTCACAGGGTAAGCACCATCAGACAATGCGGTGGCCAGGAAAAAGACTGGCAAGAGTAGCCCTGGGCAAGTGAGAGAGTAGAGTGGCATAAAATTGGGCTGTGATACGGAAGGAGCCAGTGACAAGTGTTCCAATGGACCATTTTCTGGCCGAGAGGAGAGGACAGCCAAAAAATACCAGAAGGTTGGGAAATAGCTTCGGGAAGGAACTGTCTCCCACGAAGGAAGAAATGAGCGGAATTCTAATGGCAGAACAAGGGGGGGGGGGAAACAGGATCTGGCTCTGAAATGTTGTGAACATATATTGCTCAGGAGAGTAGCGTCTCTGGGCCAGTGAAGACGTGATTGAGTGTATTTGTTCAGGAAAGGCCAGAAAGACCCATTTTTCAGAAATCTCTCAAGACTGTTATGGGAAGGATATTATTAAGCTGGAGGGGGTTCAGAAGACATTTAACCAGGAAATTGCTGGGAATGGAGGGCTCAAGTTATGAGAAGTTGAATAGACTGGGACTTTTTTCACCAGAGCGTAGAAGGTTGAGGGGTGACCTTTAATAAAATCATGAGGGGGATAGATAAAGTGAATAGCAGGTATCTTTTCCCCAAGGTGGAGGCTTTCAAGACACGGGAACATATTTTTAAGGTGAGAGGAGAAAGATTAAAAAAGACTGGAAACTATTTTTCTTTTTGCATAGAGTGGTATGTGTGGAATGGACTTAGAGTTAAGTGTCGGATGTGGGTACAGCAACAATTAAAAGGCATTTGGATAAGTACATGAACAGGGAAGGTTTGGAGGGATGTGGGCCAAGTACAGGCATGTGGGATGAGTTCAGTTTGGAGTTATGGTTGACATAGACTGGTTGGGCTGAAGAGTCTGTTTCCACGTTGTATGACTGACTCAGAAGGAACCCAAAACAAGACTTCAGTCTAACATCACACTCGTATCTGCACAAATGCACACTCCTTCAGCACTGCCACAGAACGTCGGGCCCGATTACCAGCTTACAGGCTGAACCCACACAACTGGCAGCAAGAAATAAAAGTGACAGTAGCAGCGATGGAATAAGTTTCTTTTTATTCTGCATCTGTGATTTAAAAATAGCAGCTGGTGACATTGCCACGTGCACTGGGTGGGAACAGCAGCCTGGCGAAGGGGTTGGCAGGGCTGAACTGGCACAGAGTCTATTTGCTCACTTGAAGATCTTCCCCTGGTTGAAGGGCTTGCCCACATGCTTGAAATCCCCCTCCCACGCAAAGTATTCCTTCACCATCGTCCGGCACTCCTCGCTGTCAACATCCAGCTTCCGCCAGCTGTACGACTCGTAATCCACTTGCCAGTCAGGAGACATCTGAACAGGAAAACCAAATAAGTCAAGCACCTGACCCAACCATGGACAACCCACCCCTCAGTCCCTCGCGCCTGTTTTAAAAGGTACGAGATAGAGATCAGCAGCCCCTGCAATTATTGGAAGGGCTGTGAGCATCAGCATCAAAGGCAAGGCACTGAATTTCACACTAGACTGGACACAGGCCGCAACCATAATTAGGGAGATACATCTCCTGGGTTAAAGTGAACGTCAATTACAGACTAATCGAAAGGCTAGAGTTTCTCAACTCTGATCAAGATTAGATTAGATTACTTGCAGTGTGGAAACAGGCCCTTCGGCCCAACAAGTCCACACCGACCCGCCGAAGCGCAACCCACCCATACCCCTACATTTACCCCTTACCTCACACTACGGGGAATTTAGCACGGCCAATTCACCTGACCTGCACATCTTTGGACTGTGGGAGGAAACCGGAGCAGCCGGAGGAAACCCACGCAGACACGGGGAGAACGTGCAAACTCCACACAGTCAGTCGCCTGAGTCGGGAATTGAACCCGGATCTCTGGCGCTGTGAGGCAGCAGTGCTAACCACTGTGCCACCCACAAACTGCACACCTGGAGGTAACAGCCCTAGAAATTTCAAGGATTGGGAGATTTGGATCCAGTTTCCAAAACCTGCAGCCAATACTCTCATTTTCTCGGTTTTGTGGACCTCTGAGGTCCATGCATGGCACTGACTTCCAAAAGGAACCTTGGAAGCTACTCCACCAGAATGAAACCAAAGACCCAAGAGTTAAAAATCACCCTCATACACCTGGCTTGATCAGTTTCTTTGTATTGCCTCTATCAGATGAGGCTGCAATGCCAGCATCCTCTAGCACCCCCACAATCTTGCGAGCAGGCATTGGGTGCAATCAGGCTGCGCCAAAAAGCCCCATCACCAAGTACCAGCTGAGGCAGTGGGGACACTGCAGAAAGGTCATACCGGGAAGGCCAGCTCGTGGCCACGGAACACCCAGATTCCAGAGATGCTGCTATCGTTGTTCCCTCCAAACAGAATCACGCTGGCGAAGGCGTTCTTGCGCAGCTTGTCCAGCCGTTGAAACATACCTGACAACAGGATTAGATTGGATTAGATTCCCAACAGGGTGGAAACAGACCCTCCGGCCCAATCAGTCCACACCAACCCTCCGAAGAGTAACCCACACAGACCCATTTCCCTCTGACTAATGCACCTGACACTATGGGCAATTTCCCACGGCCAAATCACCTGACCTGCACATCTTTAGACTGAGAGGGGAAACCCACGCAGAAACGGGGAAAATGTGCAAACTCCACAGACAGTCGCCCCAGGCTGGAATCGAACCTGGGACCCTGGTGCTGCGAGGTAGCAGTGCTAACCACTGTGCCACCATGCAATGAACCTTATTGTTACAAGTCAAAGCCCAGAAGGAAATCCAGACAAGCAGTAATTCAACAACGCATGAACAGAAACAGACCAATTACAAAAGAACAGAAAATTTAGTGAATGTTTAGTAGCACCTATGAATAAGTAATGTTTTTGACCTATCTGCTTCTCTGCCTCAGCGTCTCTAATTTTCAGGCCCTAACTGTTGGCTGGTTGCACACACACTAACCATACCAGTCAGAATTAGCAGCGATGGTTGCCACGGAGGGCACTACATTACCAAAGGAAGCTAAAAGACTACAATCACACCAGCCTGGCCTTCTGATTTGAGTGGTACAGAAGCAATGGACCTCATTAGGTAGACTCGCTTCGACAGTAGCCTGCAAAACCTCTGGACATTCCCAAACAGTTTTGGTATTTAATTGAACAATACACATTGGCCCAGGACATGAGGGAGAACTCATCCTTCCTCTTCCAATGGTGGCCATGGGATCTTAATAAATTGGCCAAACAGGGTGAATGGGGTTTAACGTCTCACCCGAAAGATGGAACCTGACAGTGCAGCATTCCTTCAGTACTTGCATTGAACTGGATTGTGGGTTTAAATGGAGTCTGATTGGAACCACAACCTCTGACTTTACAGGCAATTGTGCAACTCGCTGAGTCACAGCAGATACCTAAACATTTAAAGTAAACTCTCTTAGAGGCCACCTAAGAAAGGAATTTATTTTCAGAGCATCAAACAACTTGTGCTGCTGTGCAATCAAGAGATAGGGGAGAATTGGCTGCTTTAGTTAGTAAAAAGACCCTTACCCGAAATCAGGTTACAACTCATGAAGGCAAGGGTGAGTTCAGCTGGATATTTGTACTCGCCATACCAGATGGACCAGCCTTCCTTGTCAAAATGCTCCCAGAAGTGTGGCAAGGCAACAGATAAAGTGTCCTCGTTTGAGTATTTGCGTTTAAACTCATCCAGGATAAACGGGCTGAAAAAGGTCAAAAACACAAAACAAACATATTCATATAGAGTCACAGATGTACAGCATGGAAACAGACCCTTCGTCCAACCCGTCCACATATCCCAACCCAATCTAGTCCCACCTGCCAGCACCCTGCCCACATCCCTGCAAACCCTTCCTATTCAAACCTTTCCTCTGTGTGAAAAAGTTGCCTCGTAGGTCTCTTTTATATCTTTCCCGTCTCACCCTAAACCTATGCCCTCTAGTTCTGGACTCCCCAATCCCAGGGAAAAGACTTTGCCTATTTACCCTATCCATGCCCCTCAATTTTGTAAACCTCTATAAAGGTCACCCCTCAGCCTCCGATGCTCCAGGGAAAACAGCCCCAACCTGTCCAGCCTCTCTCTATAGCTCAAATCCTCCAACCCTGGCAACATCCTTGTAAATCTTTTCTGAACCCTTTCAAGTTTCAAAACATCTTTTCGATAGGAAGGAGACCAGAAATTATTATAAATACAAAACCAGATTATCAGTAGTATACATGCACAGATAGAAGACCTTCATTTTCTGGAGTTTCTCTGACCTCGAGTGACTTGGTCCTAACCAAACACCCTCGTAAATTATAACGTGCATCCGAGGTAAGCTTCTCTCCATCAACCACCAACAATTACATACACAGCAACTGAAGATCTGTGAGGTATATCCTGGTGAAACGTCCCTCTGTCATCCACCGCCAGACACCGGAACCTAGGATTTGTGGGACCTTGCCTGGTGCTCGGTTGGACTCAGTGACATTTATAGGAAGTATTTAACTAGTGACAAAATGTAATCCCAACAGAGGCCTGGTGCACAGGGGCTCCCTCCCTCAGTCAGCCAAGACGTCAGGGGGATACGAGCACAAGTTAGGTCCAGGGAAACTGTTCTGGTTTGAAAAGAAAGTTCACAGTCCACAAGAATGCAGGTGTCGTTGGGTATTTTCACTCTTTAGCTTTACATTGTCTCTAAATATGAAGCCATTCCCTCTTGGGCACAACGACAGGACTAGAAACCTTTTGAAAATTTCTGAATATATTTTACATTTATTTAAAGAAGTGTCCGACGAGTCAGTATTTGGTGAAACAACACTATTTCAAATTGAGCACCACACAAAGCCTAAGAGAGGAAGACTCTGTCAACACCCAGCTCGCAATGTTAGCTGACAACAAATCAGGGTAGCAAGACAGCCTTTGCTCGGCAGTTTCCGCTGAGCACAGGGTAGGGCTCAAGCTAAAATCATTCACAGGCACCTCCACAGCCAGGAAGATGGGGAGAAATGTTTTCACACATGGGACAAGCATTTCAGCTGATAGCTCCCAGTAAACAGACAGTTTGAGAGGTGAGAAAAGGCTGTTCTTACAGATGTACTGGCAATAACTAATCCTGTCTCTCTCCCTCTCTGTGTACAAACATGGCTTCAGTTAAAACCAAGAAGGAACAGAAATGCCAGATGCAGCTGAAAAACAGTCCAGTGTTTGGAGAAAACTGTCGCTTTTAATTTAGAAATCTGGCTTTCCTTCAGAGATTTAACTGGTTCCAGACACTCCTTGGTACTGTCCCATCGAGCATGGCGTGTGTAAATCACTGAAGGTGGGGCGGGTGGGGGAGGGGAGAGGACATAGAGAGAGCGTGA
>NC_057754.1:2875635-2881664 GCF_004010195.1 Chiloscyllium plagiosum
GATTCCAGGCGTTGCGAAAACCCTGGGAGATTTATGGGAGAGCCTGCACAGCCTCAAACTGGATACAGCCAGTTCTACAGCAGCTGCAGGCAGAGTCACTCTGGGAGTTGGGCCAACAGCAAACTGGGCCCAAGCCGCTGGAGGTTCAAGGAAGGGGGATGCGGGGAGGTGGTGGGCGATTTAAGTGAAGAAACTCTTAAAACAAAGTCACAACACTCAATAAAAAAAACAGAAGTAGACCCCTGGCTGAAGTTCCCCCTCCCACTTGAAAACCTGATTTAAAATTCAGGCTGATCATGGAACAGCCTTAGTACAGGGTCCGGGAGTCAGCCTACACCCTTCTAATGGATTCGGAGACGGTGGGGGCAGCAAGTTGAATTCAGTTTGGCTTCTCCTCAAAAATAGAGTTTCTCAGCAGTAGAAAGGACCTTGAGGACAAATCAACAGTGCAATTATGGCTGAGGACAGGTCCCACTGCCCCGCTTTCTGATTAAATAATTGGCAGGTAACAGTAAATCCATCAGAAAAGTTATGCAAGCAACGTGACAGTAAGGAGGGAGTTATTCTTTTTAAAGCAGTCAGGCAAATGAAGGTCAGTGAGATGCCAATGTGCGTGTAACCCTAGATCCCAGCGCTGGTTATAGACTGTTGACTGGGAACAGAAATTCCTGCCTTGCGTGGCAGAGGTTCCTCAGCGTTCACTTCCAGGCGGCAATGTCTAGGTTCAAACTCTGACAACGCCAGCGATCGGCCGGCTCTCAGAGAATGGAATGAAGCAACATGGCCAACTGCAGCCTCTTGCCTCTATTTATTTTCACAGGCTCGCAGGTACCTCCCTGCACAGCCACTTAAACAGGAAACATTCAGCATTTTCTCACCACAGGCCCCAGCTCACCCAGAGCACTGAAAGGGTTAATGAACGCGACACAGAGCTGGTACACAGTGTGCTGGCTGACACACAAACACATCACCAGGCTCTTGGCAGGCAAACAGTGCCCCCTGGTAGCAGTCTGTTGCACGTCCTAAAACAGACACCGTCAAGCCTAACAAAAGCACTATCACAATTAGGTAAAGCTTAGCTCAACAGGTCAATTTATACTCAGCACTTTCTCCTGCAACCACCCTTTCATATTCCCCCTATGTCCTTTGATTCACTTCTCCCTCATGCATAACTAGCTCTGCCTTAAATGCAGTACAAGATACACTTCAACCACCCCCTTTCGGGGTTTGTAATAGAGTTCCTCCTGAATTACTGATGGATTTGTAAACGATTTGTTTTCCATCAATGGTGCTCTGTTCTGGACTCCCCTTGAGTCTACTGAATTCCATCATCATCTGAACATTTTCCAGTGGATTAGCCCTTTCTATTCTAGAGAAAATACTTCCCTGAAAGGTCTAACCATGAGACTGAGGCCTGAGAGTGACATGATTCTCTCCTGATCACTGCTGGTGGGGGTGCTGAAAAATAACCACAAAGGGTAGATTGGGTTCAGAAAAGTTTCCATTGTTCAACAACCTGTATCCATCCCTTTTTAAATTGTATATACTTTTAATCACGATGCCCCTCAGCCCCCAACACTCTCGTGAAAACAAGCCAAATTTGTTCAACCTGTCCTCGTAGCTAATACACTCTGATCCTCTTCAAGCCTCCACACCCTTCCTGGTGTGGCAACAAGATCAGTGCACACCACTCTAAATGACTCTGACTAAAGTGACTTGTCAACATGTATACTCAATGCCCCCTGGCTCTTGAAGGCAAGCACGTGGTAAGTATTCGTTTATCAACTTATCCACTTGTGCTCACACTTTCAGGGAGCTAGAGACTTGCACCCTGAAATCCCTCTGCACATGGAAGCTCCAAAGGTTCCTACCATTTGCTGTAGTCTCATCCGTACAGCTTTCACCAGCTCCCTCATAACAGTGGGAGTGGGAACCCGCAGGAATACAGTTCATGCAACCTCAGACGCGGGTGACAGAAATGCCTGTGCAGGTTCACAAATACAACCTGAAGCACCTGGCTGGCATCGGATCCTATTTACATTAACAGATTCCTAGTCCCACTTCCTTTGGATGGGGACTACTGGTTGGTCCTATCGTTTATCTCGGGGCAGGGCGGGCACAGGGGAGTAAAGGGCAAGAGCTTTAAGATCAGCTAGGGTATCCCAGAGAAGGAATGGGGTTAAAAACTAGAAGGGCACTGCTCCCATGCCCATTAAAGATCCCATTGCTAGAACGCCAACGAGGATTTGGTCAGCTCTGATGGTAGTCAAAGTGCACCTAGTCCTGCGTAATGACTAACCTTACTGCCCAAGGTATCAAACTGGCTGACCCCATAAAGAACCAGCTCCTTTCCGATAAAAACAAGGTAGGGTTACTGTGAGGCAGGGAAAACAAAATGCAACATTCCCTGAGGGAGCACCATTTTGAACCATGAGCAGCTGGGCTCACATCCTGACTGGGCCCTCTCACCAACACTATCTAACAGTCTCCAAAGATGGGCCAAAGGGCCCCTGCCATATCAACAGGAGGCTGGAACATTAGTGAAAGGGTTAAAGGCAGGCAAGGGAAGAAAGCAGGGGGAAAAGAAAACAAATCTCTGAACCATGAGATGATGCCTCAGACACAATTGAGGTCCCACTGCCAGGCTGCTTTGTGAGGGAAGTTTTAGCTGTTTGGCCAAGACTGCTTTCTCAAACTGGGAATAGAGCCAACCTGGAACGATTAGGGAATAACCCTTTGACTGCCACATGCTCAATGCAAACTCCAAACAAACACAAGCCCCCCTGTACAATTATACACCAGGAAGAACAGCTCCAGTGGTATTGTCCCTACTTCTGGACCAGAAGGTGCATTATCTGCAAACAGATCTAATGTAGAAAGAGCATGCAGCCCATCTAAAGAAACTACCTGCCATCATTTGATTTTTTTTTAAAACAGCTCCAGGATTTAGGGTTCTACTATTTCTATACAGGGTCTGTTTTAATCCTTTAAGAATCTGTCAGACATCAGCCCTAAACTTACCACTTACAAGCTGAAACTATGCATGCTCCTTATCCAACTCCTCAAATTAAAGTAACACCAGTGTTTAACAATTACCCACTCCAAGCCCACATACCTGCTCTCCAGACATTCCACCCCTCTACCCTGAACTGTCCAATGCCATCCTTGTGCCCTGCAGTCAGCGTGCAGCGATGTCCGAGTAACGCACTGTACCAATTAAACCTGGTCCCTCGCTATGGTTTAGGCTTCCTGGTAACACATGGACATCCACCCAAAGGTGCTCACCCTCTATCTCGGGTAACAAATCCCCTTATTAAAAGGGCACCCCAGCACCCTTCAAAATGTAATGAGGTTACTTGCCTCCACCACCTCATAGGAAGCAGCTGGGGAGCGGCCTGGAAATCATTACTTCAAATAATGGTAGAGACAGAAACTTCCACCGTATCCCAAAAAAAAACAGAATATGCCCTTATGGTGCCACAACTTAGTGGTGCACGGACCAACAGCTAGAGGTGGGGTTAGGTTAGAGCGCCCCCTTCGGGTAGTATGGACACAATGGGCTGAATAGTCTTTGTCGGCATAAATCTTCCTCAAATGGTTTAGTCCATCAATGGTTGGGAATGATGCTGGAGGGTGCATATTCCATGTTAAAGTGCCACAGGGAATTAGAAAAACCTTTTCATCCCACTGACGAGAGGATTACAGGAGGAAATAGTACCTGTTTAATTAATAGCCAATTGCTATTTGATAGCAAACAGCTTAGGCTTAAAAGTCAAACGGTGTAATAGACTGCCTCCTCACCTGGGGCCAACTGCACAGGCATAGTAAACACGGGCAAGTTAGGTCACCAGGAACACTCACCCACTGTGGAAACCTGCACTGCCTTCCCAGCATAAGGCAAGGGGGACAAGGGCAATTGCGGTAGTTCAAACAACTCAGGTCAAGATTAAATCCAGGGAAGAGGCATCCCAACTACCCTCTGGGGAACTGAGGGGCCAAAACGGGGTCCTAGGGCCTCGGCCTGACAATACAATGTTGAAGAGAAGTGGCGGCAGACCTTGACAGGGCCAAGGATGGTTTGGTAGTTGAACAGCTGTGGAAACTTCACCCGTGGGCAGCACTGTGGCGTTAGCACTGCTGCCTCATAGCGCGAGGGACCCGGGTTCAATTCCCACCTTGGGCAACTGTGTGTGTGGAGTTTGCACATTCTCCCAATGTCTGCGTGGGGTTTCCTCTGGTTTCCCCCCCCACAGTCCAAAGATGTGCCGGTTAGGTGAATTGACCATGCTAAATTGCCCCGTAGTGTTAGGTGCATTAGTCAGGGGTAAATGTAGGGGAATGGGTCTGGGTGGGTTGCTCTTCAGAGGGTAGGTGTGGACTTGTTGGGCCGAAGGGCCTGTTTCCACACTATTGGGAATCTAATCTAATCTAATTAACCCGAGGCCAGAAACGATATCAGAAAGGGAGGAATCAAGTGCAATCACTACTGATCAGTGAACAGGCAAGATCTCGGTACAAGGCAAGATCTCGGACTCAAAATGCCATAAAAATTAAAAGGAGGGCTAGCTCAGTGGTATTATCACTGGACTTTAATCCAGAGACCCAGATAATGTTCTGGGGACCCAGCGAGGCAGGTGGTAGAATTTGAATTCAATTTATTAAAAAATCTGGCATTAAGAGTCTAATGATGACCATTGTTAATTGTCAGGAAAAACCCATCTGGTTCACTCACGCCCTTACGGGAGGGAATCTGCCACCTTTATCTGGTTTGGCCTATGTTTTGACTCCAGACCTCCTGTACATATCGTCATGTAACAGTCTACTGCACAATTAGGGATGGGGTAACAAATGCGAGTCTAGCTTCATCCCGTGAATGAATTTTTAAAAATATTAAAAGCGAGGTAGTTTGGTTATCATTAACGGCAAAAAGGAAGGCACGCTTGCCAAAACACCATGGCGTTCTGCTCTTCTTGGAAATGCCGGCTTGAAGTCCCAACCAAACAGAGAAGGCAAGGTTTTGATTTAACACCTCACCCAAACAAGCAGCAAAATGTGGCATAGGAACTCTCCCCAACAGCTTTGTGGGGATCGCTACACTACACAGGCTGTAGCAGCTCACCACCACCTGCACAGGCAATTAGGGATTGGAAATTAATGCTGACCCAGTCAATGGTCAGAAAATTGAACTAAATACTCCCTCACTCAAGGGTAAGACTAATGCTATTGCATCCTCAAAATTCCAACATCCCCACTTCTGCAAGAGAGCCCCAACAGAATTATACCGTTTCCTCTTCCATCTACGCCTGGCCCATTTTGCCCTGTCTCCAGGGTCTCAGTGCTAGAGGTTCAAGGTTGTCTCTTCAGTACACTCGTCACAAGAGGATTGAGCATCCTACCACCTCTGTTATTATCATCGGCTCACCCCTCATTTCAGTCAGAAAGTGTAACCACCGTTTGGAGAGTGTAAAGTCCAGGCCAACAGAGAAGTGGTACCAAATGAAGCGTGGCCTGCCCCTCAGGTAGAGGTCAAAGATCCTGCGCACGATCTCAATGTCCCAGAAAGTAATCACCCCCTCATCCAACATCACAGAAAAGATAAATCTGGCTAGTCAACTTGCAGTTCTAAGACCTCGTCACCACCTTTTTCTACAACAGCAGCTACACAAACTACTTCTGGTCTCTTTCCTATCGGAAGGATGCTGTAAAGCTTGAAAGGGTTCAGAAAAGATGTACTAGGATGTTGCCAGGGTTCGAGGATTTGAGCTACAGGGAGAGGTTGAACAGGCTGGGGCTGTTTTCCTTGGAGTGTTGGAGACTGAGGGGAGACTTTATTGAGGTTTATAAAATCATGAGAGGCATGGATAGGATAAACAGACAGTCTTTTCCCTGGGGTCGGGGAGTCCAGAACTAGAGGGATATAGGTTTAGGGCGAGAGGGGAAAGATATAAGAGAGACCTAAGGGGCAACTTTTTCACACAGAGGGTGGTACGTGTATGGAATGAGCTGCCAGAGGAAGTGGTGGAGGCTGG
>NC_057754.1:2884458-2893155 GCF_004010195.1 Chiloscyllium plagiosum
GTGGAGTGGGAGGGGGAGTTGAAGTGTTGAGCCACGGGGTGGTTGGGTTGGTTGGTCCGGGTGTCCCCGAGGTGTTCTCTGAAACATTCTGCAAGTAGGCGGCCTGTCACCTTAACCTCCTTCCACCTATCGCATTTCCAACGCCCCTCCCCCAAGTCCCTCCTCCCTACCTTTTATCTTAGCCTGCTTGGCACACTTTCCTCATTCCTGAAGAAGGGCTCATGCCCGAAACATCGATTCTCCTGCTCCTTGGATGCTGCCTGACCTGCTGCGCTTTTCCAGCAACACATTTTCAGCTCTGATCTCCAGCAGCTGCAGTCCTCACTTTTTCCTAAACAATAAAGCACAGACTGTAAAGTGCTTTGGGAACATCTGGGGTTTGACAGGCGCTACGGAAATCTAAAGTTCACATTAAAAAAAAATCTCTTAAACCGTACGATAAAGTTAGGTAGCCACAGCAGTCCCCTCCTGGTGGCAGACAGCAACTTTGGAAAAGCAGTGCTCAGTGAGGTGGCCATTAACCATGTCTTCCCCCACTCCTCCCCCCCCTCCACCCCACCTCAGTCTCCCTCACCCCAAAAATCTTAAATGAGGTGCCACAAGAGGACCATGCGGAGTCCTGGAAGATAAGTCAGCATTTGGACTTTTGCAGGTAAGGCTTTATTTTCAAGAACTGGTGTCGGGGATGTTTTAAAGCCACACAGTCCAGCTCCGAACACGCTGGAGGAGGGCTCAGTGCCGGCCAAGAGGCTCAACAGGAAATTCAACCGGTGACAACAAACATGGAAAGAATAGCTAAGTGTGCAAGTGTTAAAGTCCACTCCTGCCTTCAGTCCACAACAGGCCAAGAGACAATTCAGGGGAGGGCTCCTGGGCATGTTAACCACAGCCCAGTGACAGCAACAAAGAGGTCAGCTCAGACCTGTGATTATTAAGACAGGCTCCACAACCTAAATGAGACAGGATGGACAAAAAATAACGACCATACGCCCACTTCCCTGTGAATTCAAGGACCCTGTACCTCTAGCAGGCTGTCCTGATAACCACAGGTCTGAGCTGAAGGCTTTGTCGCTGCTACTGGGCTGTGGTTAATATGCCCAGGATACCTCCTTTTGCCACCCTTTTACAGGAATGAGGAACCAAAACAAGCCAAGACCAGCCTGCTCCTGGCACAGACCAACACTCCAATACTGACAGACCCTGACAAACCCAACAGTGATTTCCATAATAAAAGAACCAATAACTGTGGAGACTGGAAATCTGAAATAGAGGGTGTGTCAAGCTAAAACAAGTATATTATTTCAAGGCACAGTAAGCCAGTGGAAGAAATCTTATGGATATGCTGGGAGGTAACCAGAAAGTATGCAGAATTTAACACAACAGTGTGACAGTACTGATGGGGACACGTCTGTCACAGTGTAACATGGGGTACAGTACTGATGGGGACAGGTCTGTCACAGTATAACATTGGGGTACAGTACTGATGGGGACAGGTCTGTCACAGTGTAACATGGGGTACAGTACTGATGGGGACACGTCTGTCAGTGTAACATGGGGTACAGTACTGATGGGGACACGTCTGTCACAGTGTAACATGGGGTATAGTACTGATGGGGACACATCTGTCAGTGTAACATGGGGTACAGTACTGATGGGGACACGTCAGTCACAGTATAACACTGGGGTACAGTACTGATGGGGACACGTCAGTCACAGTGTAACACTGGGGTACAGTACTGATAGGGACACGTCAGTCACAGTGTAACACTGGGGTACAGTACTGATGGGGACACGTCAGTCACTGTGTAACATGGGGTACAGTACTGATGGGGACACGTCAGTCACAGTATAACACTGGGGTATAGTACTGATGGGGACAGGTCTGTCACAGTGTAACATGGGGTACAGTACTGATGGGGACACGTCTGTCACAGTATAACACTGGGGTACAGGTCTGTCACGGTATAACACGGGGTACAGGTCTGTCACAGTATAACACGGGGTACAGGTCTGTCACAGTATAACACGGGGTACAGGTCTGTCACAGTATAACACGGGGTACAGGTCTGTCACAGTATAACACGGGGTACAGGTCCGTCACAGTATAACACGGGGTACAGGTCCGTCACAGTATAACACGGGGTACAGGTCTGTCACCGTATAACACGGGGTACAGGTCTGTCACAGTATAACACGGGGTACAGGTCTGTCACAGTATAACACGGGGTACAGGTCTGTCACAGTATAACACGGGGTACAGGTCTGTCACAGTATAACACGGGGTACAGGTCTGTCACAGTATAACACGGGGTACAGGTCTGTCACAGTATAACACGGGGTACAGGTCTGTCACAGTATAACACGGGGTACAGGTCTGTCACAGTATAACACGGGGTACAGGTCTGTCACAGTATAACACGGGGTACAGGTCTGTCACAGTATAACACGGGGTACAGGTCTGTCACAGTATAACACGGGGTACAGGTCTGTCACAGTATAACACGGGGTACAGGTCTGTCACAGTATAACACGGGGTACAGGTCTGTCACAGTATAACACGGGGTACAGGTCTGTCACAGTATAACACGGGGTACAGGTCTGTCACAGTATAACACGGGGTACAGGTCTGTCACAGTATAACACGGGGTACAGGTCTGTCACAGTATAACACGGGGTACAGGTCTGTCACAGTATAACACGGGGTACAGGTCTGTCACAGTATAACAGGTCTGTCACGGTATAACACTGGGGTACAGTACTGGTGGGGACAGGTCTGTCACTATATAACACTGGGGTACAGTACTGGTGGGGATAGGTCTGTCACTGTATTACACTGGGGTACAGTACTGGTGGGGACAGGTCTGTCACTGTGTGGTCGTAACGTCCAGGTCTGTAAGTGGGCCTGGGAACAACTTGAAACGCATTAGCAAAACAGCCAGCATCCTCTCCAACGTGGTGCTGATTCAGGAAGTCTCTAACTCAATTTGCACCCTGCCAAGTTGGCTTTGTGGTGACATTTGGAGCCATGAGGGAAAAAGTTGTTACCACGCCTACAGTAGGGGGAGTGGGGAATGTTGGGAGACTCGACATCCAAGAGGCCACATCAACCAGGAGCGAGACTCGATCCTGTGTTCAAGAACTGAAATGGGTGTTGATTAGTCAAATGGCTCCACCTAGCAGAAGAACAGCAAATGGCAGTCACCCGTACACAGTACAATCACGCAGCTTCCATCTAGAAAGACAGTCACTTCTATTGGCCCCTTCTTACGTGGACTCTGTTGCCTAACCTGAGACCCTGAAGGGATTTCTCTCAACGAATATCAGATTTGGGGGAATCAAATCTAGATCTGCATTTTGATAGTTCTTGAAACCAGTGGACATCCAGAGAGCTTAACAGCCAACGAAACATTTTTTTTAAAAAGTGGGGTCACTATTGTGATGTAGCACAGCAAGTCTCACTAATACCAGCGTGATGATGACCCATACTTTTCAGTGATATTGACTGAGGGATGTTTATGGTCCCCAGTACACTGGGGAGACAATCTCTCCACCCCATTCTGCTTCAAATAGTGCACATGGAACCCAACTGGTCTCAGTTCAACATCTCACCTGAAAGATAGTAGCTCTGCAGTGCAGATTAACTCAAATGTAAATGCATACTGTCACACGTTCTGCTAAAAACGGTCAATACCAAGCCAAAATATCAGATTATCAGCTGTGAATCATATCACAGGTGAAGAACATCACCCACAGCCCCATTACTGCCCCCTCCTCCAAATAAATAAAACACCCTGTGCTGCAGAGACCCGGATATAGTCCTAAATCACAACAGCAACTGTATCTAGAACAAAGCGCAATACAGCACAGGAACAGGCCCTTCGGTCTTCCAAGCGTGAGCAGACACCTTTTGCCCTTCCATACTAAAACTGGCTTCATTTACAGGGTCCGTATCCCTCTATTCCCTTCCTAGTCATGTATTTGTCCAAGTGTTTGTTGAAAGCTGCTATTCTTCCACCAGATCCTCTGGCAGTGCGTTTCAGGACTCACCACCCTTTGTGTGAAAAGGCTGCCTCGCACATCTCTTAAATGCTGCACCCCCTCCACACCACGAGCCTGTGTTCTCTAGTAATTGATCCCACCAACCTGGGAAAAAAAAGGCTGATACCTTATCCATGCCATACACAATCTTATAAACTTCTAACAGCTCGCTCCTCAACCCCCTGCATTCCAGTGAAAACAAACCCAGTCTATCTGGCCTTTCTTCATAGCTAAACATCCCCCATACTAGGTAACCTCTGAAGTCAGCTAGACTCAAAATGTTAGCTTGCTCTCTCTCTCCATGGAAGCTGCCTGGTGTGCTGTGATCTCCAACATTTGTTGCTTTCTGTACCTCAAGGAAAACTGACACAGGCTTAGCAGCAGAATGCAGATGGCCCAGAGAAACAATTGCAGGCACTGTTAAAAGACTGAGCAGTGAAATGCACGGGGCTCTGATTTTAACAATCAAGCAGTGAGAGGCCACCAGCCCTTTCAACTATCATTGACAGGGCTGTTAGAAACTGGCACCAGGCAGGAACGTTAACACAGGAACTCAATGCTGAAGGATCAGGCCACCATTTTGAGTTGGGGTCACTAATTGCAAGGCTGTGCCCGCTTGATTTCAGCAGTACCATTCTCACCCTTCAACTGGGAATGAAGGGCGTTCAAACAGCCGATGTTCACTGGCCGGCTGCTACACACAGGTGGGGAACAGCTACTGTGCTCAATAACATGTTCAGTAGCGTTGACATCGGTCACACAGCAAGGCCAGATTATCGCCTTACCACCACTGGTGGCCTTGCCTTCAGCAGCCCGGAGGCCTGAAGGCTCTGGAGATCTCTCCCTGAAGCCCTCTGCCCCTCACCAGTGCTCCTTCAAGACACTCCTGAAAACCCTCTGCTCTCCTACTTCTTCTGCAGCCCAATGGCAAATTGTTTGATTACATTCCATGCAGTGTGGCAGGATTTTTACTGCATTAAAAAGGTACTTTATATAAATGCAGGGGGTTACAGCCAAGTTCTCCTGCAGCACTGAACTCACTCAGTGGGGCTGAAAAGGGGTTAATGCAAACTAGCTATCTTCAAACCTCTTGGGTAGATGAGCAAAGGGATCCTTTGTTTTGGGCTGGGAAGCGAGGGCCTCATCACAGGCATCCTGCTCCTCCTCTGGGGCTGGCTCCTCCTTTTTCTCCTTCCTCTTCTCCTTCTTCTCTTGTGGCTTGGGTTCTTTCGGTTCCTTCGGTGCCTTCTCCTTCTTGGGCTGCAGTTCGGCAAACTTCTTGGCTGCCCGGAAAGGAAAGAGCCAGGGTTAACCACGCCTCTACCACCGCACTTAGACCGGGCACAGACCACACCGAAGGCTGTGCCGTTCCCTCGCTCTGTCGCACACAGCTGCTGGGATACCTTAAACCTAACAGATGGTAGGTAGCTAGCTCCCAAATGTCCCTGTGTGGTGAAGCTGCAGATCAATACAACGCCTCAGGGAAATCCCTGCCTACAAAAAGGGTAATTTTAGTTCTGCAAACTGACCTCAAAAAGCTCCCTCTACACTGCCTCATCAAACTATCTCAGGACAAGTTCTTAACATGTTATCCGACACAGAAACAGTTACAATTGTTCAAAAGAATGAAATCTATAGCCCAAACACAGACTATTTCACTCAACAGCTCCATGATGGTGTCACCCCACAATTACCTTCTTCCACATCTTATTAGTGATCGCACCCCATCAACATTCTGTTCACCCAGCTTTCCCTTGAGAGCATCGGTACTATGTGCCCCAATGACATCCTGTTGCAGAATCCTACATTCCCAGCAAAGAGCTTTCTCCCGAATTCCCAATGGACTGTTCCCTAGCAGGCGCCCTAGTTCCCTAGTCCCCATCAAACACTCCCAGGACAGGGACAGCACGGGGTTAGACACAGAGCAAAGCTCCCTCTACACTGTCCCCCATCAAACACTCCCCAGGACAGGGACAGCATGGGGTTAGACACGGAGCAAAGCTCCCTCTACACTGTCCCCCATCAAACACTCCCCAGGACAGGGACAGCACGGGGTTAGACACAGAGCAAAGCTCTCTCTACACTGTCCCCAGATACGTTCAGGAAAGGGACAGCATGGGCTAAGATACAGAGTAAAGCTCTCTCAACACTGCCTCATCTAAAACTATCTCAGGGCAAGAGGTTGAATCTCAGATGTACAATTAATGAGGATTTTTTGTGGATTCAGCATATCAACACTTACCGTCAAATTGTGCCATTTTATCGCACAACTTCACTTCCCCCAGGACAGCTTTGAACTGAGGCTGGTTAATGCAGGTAATGAACCATCGGTTCATATTGGTGTAGGGCTGCCGGAAAGAGGGGTCCAGAACCTACACCGAGAGAGAGAGAAAAACCAGAATCAGATGGAGAAATTCCATCAAAAGCAAGCATTTACTTTCCCCTCAGAACTGGCACTGCAGATTGACAGAATAGGACCCAGGTGCTACAGTATCACTTTGCTATTTGGAAGCCAGGCTCCCTGAGGGGTTGGGGAATAACAGGCTGATAGCAGCCTTCGACAGGACTGTCTCCACTGCTCAGCTGTTCTGATGAAAGATCATCGATCTGACATACTGGCAGGGTTTCCACTCCCCAGTGCAGCCTGCCCTGATGATTGTCAACATTTTCTGCTTTTGCAGGACTTGGCTTAAGCAGCAACCTTCCCAGCTAATCCCAGACAGCTATTGCAGAGCCAGGTAAACAGGAGCGACTGCTCATGTCTCATGAGCTCTCAGCCAGTGTTCACACTTCTCCCTGATGCAACCACTTTCATGTGGAAAAACACCAACCAGCAATGTGCACAGATACAGATCCAAAACATGGCTACTTAGATGCACTGATTTTAAACCATGGAAGGTTGGGAGAGGATGGAGAACTGTCTGTTTCTCATGGGTGTTGCAGGATTTCTAATTCACATCTAAATCTGGTGGATAAGCAGGATTTCTGTTTCACGCCTCATCCAAAGGGCAGCACCTCTGACAGTGCAGCACTCCGGCAGGTGCAGACGTGCAAACTACAGCTAAGGGTAAAAAGACCCTCTTGGGCGTTATCTACAGGCCCCCAAACAGTAGTCTGGATGTTGGATGGAAGTTGAATCAGGAGCTGAAATTGACCTGTCGCAAAGATGTTACTACAGTTGTTATGGGGGATTTCAACATGCAGGTAGACTGGGAGAGTCAGGATGGTATTGGACCTCAAGAAAGAGACTTTGTGGAGTGCCTCCGAGATGGATTCTTAGAACAGCTGGTGCTGGAGAAGGCAGTTCTGGATCTGGTATTGTGCAACGAACCAGAATTGATCAGGGACCGCGAAGTGAAGGAGCCATTGGGAAGTAGTGACCATAAAACAATAAGCTTCAATCTGCAATTTGAGAGGGAGAGGGTACAGTCGGAAGTGACAATAGTTCCGTTGAATAAAAGGAACTATGGAGCTATGAGGGAGGAGCTGGCCAAAGTTCAATGGTGCAATACCTTAGCAGGGATGACCGTGGAGGAACAATGGCAGATATTTCTATGTATAATGCAGAAGATGCAGGATCAGTTCATTCCAAAAAGGAAGATAGATCCTAGGAGGCATGGGTGGCCGTGGCTGACGAGGGAAGTTAAGAAACATACAATGTTAAAAGAGAAAAAGTATAACATAGTAAAGATAAGTGAGAAAACGGAGGACTGGGAAGCTTTTAAACAACAGAGGATTACTGAGAAGGAAATACGCAGAGTTCAAAATGAGGTACGAAATTAAATTGGCCAAAAATATAAAGGAGGGTAGTTTTGTTTAGGTATGTGAAAGGCAAAAAAATGGTTAAGACTAAAATTGGGCCCTTGAAGACAGAAACAGGGGAATATATTACGGGGCTGAAAATGTGTTGCTGGAAAAGCGCAGGTCAGGCAGCATCCAAGGAGCAGGAGAAACGTCGATTCTCCTGCTCCTTGGATGCTGCCTGACCTGCTGCACTTTTCCAGCAACATATTTTCAGCTCTGATCTCCAGCACCCGCAGTCCTCACTTTCTCCTAATATATTACGGGGAACAAAGAAATGGCAGAAGAATTGAATTGGTACTTCTGAGCTGTGTTCACTGGGGAAGACACAAGCAAGCTCCCTGAGGTAACAGTGGCTGAAGGACCTGAACTGAAGGAAATTTATATTTGCCAGGAATTGGTGTTGGAGAGACTGTTAGGTCTGAAGGTTGATAAGTCCCCGGGGCCTGATGGTCTACATCCCAGGGTACTGAAGGAGGTGGCTCGAGAAATCGTGGATGCGTTGGTGATTATTTTCCAGATTTCGATAGATTTGGGATCAGTTCCTGCGGATTGGAGGGTGGCTAATGTTGTACCACTTTTTAAGAAAGGTGGGAGAGAGAAAGCAGGAAATTATAGACCAGTTAGTCTGACCTCAGTGGTGGGAAAGATGCTGGAGTCTATTATAAAGGATGAAATTACGACACATCTGGATAGTAGTAACAGGATAGGACAGAGTCAGCATGGATTTATGAAGGGGAAATCATGCTTGACTAATCTTCTGGAATTTTTTGAGGATGTAACTCTGAAGATGGACGAGGGAGATCCAGTAGATGTAGTGTACCTGGACTTTCAGAAAACTTTTGATAAAGTCCCACA
>NC_057754.1:2893223-2904632 GCF_004010195.1 Chiloscyllium plagiosum
AGCTGCATGGCAGATGCAGTTTAATGTGGATAAATGTATGGTTGTCCACTTTGGTGGCAAGAACAGGAAGGCAGATTGCTACCTAAATGGAATCAATTTAGGTAAAGGGGTAGTACAAGGAGACCTGAGTGTTCTTGTGCACCAGTCAATGAAGGTAAGCATGCAGGTACAGCAGATAGTGAAGGCGGCTAATAGCATGCTGGCCTTCATAACAAGAGGGATTGAGTATAGAAGCAATAGAGGTTCTTCTGCAGCTGCACAGGGCCCTGGTGAGACCACACCTGGAGTACTGTGTGCAGTTCTGGTCTCCAAATTTGAGGAAAGACATTCTGGCTATTGAGGGAGTGCAGCGTAGGTTCACGAGGTCAATTCCTGGAATGGTGGGACTACCTTTCCCTGAAAGACTGGAGGGGATCTGATTGAGACATATAAGATTCTTAAAGGATTGGACACTCTGGAGGCAAGAAACATGTTTGCGCTGATGGCTGAGTGCCGAACCAGAGGAGCTGAAAATGTGTTGCTGGAAAAGCGCAGCAGGTCAAGCAGCATCCAAGGAGCATGAGCCCTTCTTCAGGAAGGGCTCCTGAAGAAGGGCTTATGCCCGAAACGCCGATTCTCCTGCTCCTTGGATGCTGCCTGACCTGCTGCGCTTTTCCAGCAACACATTTTCAGCTCTGATCTCCAGCATCTGCAGTCCTCACTTTCTCCTCCAAACCAGAGGACACAGCTTAAAAATAAAGGGTAGACCATTTAGGACATAGATGAGGAGAAACTTCTTCACCAGAGAGTGGTGGCTGTGTGGAATGCTCTGCCCCAGAGGGCAGTGGAGGCCCAGTCTCTGGATTCATTTAAGAAAGAGTTGGATAGAGCTCTCAAGGATTGTGGAATCAAGGGTTATGGAGATAAGGCAGGAACAGGATACTGATTAAGGATGATCAGCCATGATCATATTGAATGGTGGCGCAGGCTCGAAGGGCAGAATGGCCCACTCCTGCACCTATTGTCTATTGTCACGACCGAGACTGGGAGCCCACTACAGAGGCCAGCACACAGCAAATGCAAGCCCCAGATTAACCCCGACCCCTCCAGTGCTGGCACACTACCTGTTTATAGAGCCAGAGGAGGGAACAGACCACCGTGATGTCAGCCAGGGTGACCCGCTCGCCCACCAGGAAGGTACGGGTCTTCAGGAACTCGTTTAGAATACTGAGCACTTTCTTCACCTCCTCCTTGGCGTGTTCGGTGGCCTGTAAGACAACAGTCACCAAATAAAACACAGCAGCTGTACATCCAAGATCCCACAATATTCAGAGATGGTGCCTTGACTCAGGAATTCCCCCATCCCAGGCAGCTCCTGGGCACTGTTTTAGAAACTGCCCCTATCCTCTACTGCTGAGAGTACTGACTGAGGTCACGATAATTTATACCTTTTGTGGGCTTCTTGAGAGGTTCTCCCCCCCCCCCAGGAGCTCTTTTTAATCTAGAATGATGCCACGATGTATGGATGGCATGGTGGCTCAGTGGTTAGCACTGCAGCCTAGGGACACTGGTTCGATTCCACCCTGGGGCCACTGCCTGCGTGATGTTTGTACATTCTTCTAGTGACTGTACGGGTTTCCTCCAGGTGCTCCGGTTTCTTCCAACAGTCCAAAGACGTGCTGGTTATGTAGACTGCTTACAGTGTTGAGGCTAGGTGGATTAGCTATGGGAAATGCAGGATTACAGGGATGGGGTAGGTAGTGCATCTGGGTGAGATGCTCTTCATGGTCTCGATGGGCTGCTTGGCCTGCTTCCACACTGTTGGGATACTATGATCGTAGCATTACCTCCTGCATTTTAAAATTTTCTTCTTTAGAATACTAAGGTAACACAAACACCAAAGATTCTATACAGGCCTACACTACACATCGCAGCCTGGAATCCAAAATAAAACTTGCTAATGTATTTATATCTCTAAAATGCATACACCCACCCCACTCCCCAGATACAGAGAAACCTAGACTATCTGAAGCACAGGGAGGGGGGTGTGGATTTTTTTTTGTTTGGTTAATTGAATTCCAGATAATAGTTAGCCAAGCATTGTGATCCAGTTCAGATACTCTGCAATACAGTTAATCGAGTTTCCTCTGTAGCTCCCTGCCACTTCCTTGGCAGCTGTGGGATCCACTGTGCTGTTCCTATTCTCCCATATACCTTCACATCAACAGACTCACCACAGAACATTCAATGATATGTTAAAAGTGATCAGTTTTCTTTCAAAACCGAAAGAACTGCAGATGCTGTCAGTCAGAAACAAAAACTGGAAAGGTTGCTGGAAAAGCTCGACAGGTCTGACAGAACCTGCAAAGAGAAATCAGGGTTAACATTTAGCAATCAGTGAACCTTCCTCAGAACGGGGCAACTGAATTCCGGGAAAGGATCCCTGGACCAGACCCGAAATGTTAACTCTGATTTCTCTCCACAAGATGCTGCCAGATCTGCAGAGCTTTTCCAGCAACTTCTACCTTTGTTTCAGCTTCCTTTCAAACTTGACAAACACAATTTACACAACCAAAATCGATCATGAAAGCAAACGCAAAGACGTCCAGATTTTAAGCTGTAATAAAGCAGTTTTCAAAGTGAGTTTAAGAGCTTGAGTCACAAATCCAAGTTTCCGCCCACACTCGTCCAACATCAGGAGAGCTTCTCCAACACGTTGTTTGTATACAAAGGAAGCAGATTTGTTCCAGTCATGAAGCAGGGTGCAGCTGAAGATGGAGAACGAGAGAAATTATAGCCTGAACGTTCGAAGCCAAATCTTCGAGCTCACTCATATTTGCGTGAGAGAAGGTGGTGGCAAATTAAACAACCTGAGAGATGGGGGGCCAAAACCAAAGTGGTATTATCTGGAAAGATGGCAGGTTAGGTGAAACCTGGGCTTAGTCAATCACCCAACTGAACTGACTGAAACCTAGGTTCAGCTCTGAGAAGTTCAAGCAGGACCCATGCTGGCTCCCCGGAAACTGCTCAGACCCCTCAGGTTCAGCTGCAGCACCAGACCCAAAGCAGTGCCTCCAATTACAGAGCCTTGCCTCAAAGAACAGGTCCTTGACCAAGGAGCTGGAGTGTGACCCGGATCAGAAATTGGAGGCAAGAATAGAAGTCGCTGGAGAAACTCAGCAGGTCGGACATCATCTGTGCCGAGAGAAACAGTGTTAACGCCTCGGGTCTTGTGACCCAGCTTCAGAACTATTAGTGGCCAGACAAAGATGGCATATATGCTGAAGACAAGGGCTGCCAGGAATAGGAATGAAAGTGGCAGGGGGACATGGAGCCACAAGGAGAGAAAGACATTCAAGCAGGCATGTAGATGGATAATGATAAGCCACAGAGAGAAAGAAAAGCTGCTAATGGGCTGTGTTGAAAGCAACCCATGTCACGAAAGGGCCTGGGGGGGAGTACAGGACATAGGAGATGCAGCCGAGCCCCGAAAATTCCTGAACTCAATGCCGAGTGCTGAAGGCTGCAGGATACCCAAGAGCAAAATGAGATGCTCTTCCAGCTTGCTGTGAGCCTCGTTGGGAGCACCACAGCTGTCCTGAGAACACAGTGGTTATGCTGAAGTGGTAGGCAACCAGGAGCTTGGGATCATTCATGCAGACAGAACAGAGGTGTTCCTCAAAGTGGTTGCAGAGCGTCTGTGCTTTATCTTCCTCATGTGGAGGGGACAGAGTTGGTGATTAGAGCTCGAGAGGGGGAGACAGGATCTGTGATTGGAGGAGCTTGAGGGGGAGACAGGGGAAGGGTCGGGGGAGAGAGGATCAGTGAATTGAGGTACTGCCTCCCGATTTTCCCCTGACTGGCCATCCCTCCAATTATTTTTACAGGACATTTTGCAATCAAGAGTGGATTTGCCCAAGTGCATCTTGATTGTTGGTGCTAAACCACAGAGAGATGTGGCACTTGCTGAAATCTCAGCTAAGTAGCCATCACTCCAGAGTCCAGACCATAGGAGGTTGCTGGTCACACCTGAATTTGTCTGTGATTTCTCACCAGCTCAGGGATCATGAAGCCAGACACATGCCTGCATGCAGTGAGCAGGGATCTGGGGGCCGGGGCTGAACAGACAGCTGCCACCCTTCATGTGGAACCTGACCGTTTGCTGGTGAGGGCCGAGCTCCGGGATTTCACTCACCTGTTTGTTGTATTGCATGATTCCAAGCGTAGGGAAGACCCATGTGCTGGCTGGGGGGATGATGTCACTGTCTGCAAAGCTAACCCACTGGAGAACCTGGGCTGCTTCTTCCTTCGTCACCCCTCGGAGGGCATCGTTCGCAACTGAGGTGGGGGAATGGAAACAGTCAGTGGTTCCCAAAGTTGGGAATTACTAACACGTACTTACACTTACAGCAAAACCCTCCACGCAACCGCCTCCAAACCCCTATCTTCTTCATTCCTGCCCATGGCCCTATCCTTGTAGTCATTTCTCGCTATTCAGATTTCCCCTTAAACATATTGACACAATTCACCTCAACCATTCCCTGTAAGAGCATCTTCCACATTCTCTCCACACATTTCTTCTGAATTCTCAATCTGAGTGCTCAGTTCTAAGATGGAGTTATTCTTCAATAATTAACTATCTAGATTTGAATGAGCAAATGGGGAACTAAATTATATCCCATTTGATTACAGTTAGTTTTGAAAGCACCTTCTTTAGAAGGAACAGTGCAGATTATAAGACAGATGACATGTTTATGATTGGCAATGGCTTAGGTTAACAGAAACACAGGAACAAGAAAAACACTTCCACTCAAGGACACCACTCACTTTAAAATGGTTTACTTCTTTAACAAAAAGCAGCATACTGGTTATGGTGGATTGACCATGCTAAATTGTCCCATAGTGTCCAGGGATGTGCAGGTTAGGATGGATTGGCCATGCTAAATTGCCCCATAGTGCCCAGGGATGTGCGGGTTAGGGTGGATTGGCCGTGCTAAATTCTCATAATGCCCAGGGATGTGCAGGTTAGGGTGGATTGGCCGTGCTAAGTTGTCGCATAGTGCCCAGGGATGTACAGGTTAGGGTGGATTGGCCGTGCTAAATTGTCCCATAGTGTCCAGGGATGTGCAGGTTAGGGCGGATTGGCCGTGCTAAATTGTCGCATAGTGCCCAGGGATATGCAGGTGGATTGGCCGTGCTATATTGTCCCACAGTGTTCAGGGATGTGCAGGTTAGGGTGGGTTGGCCGTGGGAAATTGTCCCATAGTGCCCAGGAATGTCCAGGTTAGGGTGGATTGACCGTGCTAAATTGCCCATAGTGTTCAGGGATGTGTAGATTGGATGTATTAGCCTGGGATAAACAGGGGCTGAGTCTGGGTGGGTTACTCTTCAGAGGATCGATGTGGACTTGTGCCTGTTTCCACTCTGTAGGGAGTCTAAAACATGCAACATGTTTATTTTGAGCTTGATTTGGTTTTAGATATTGACAGTTGTTGTGGAGTCACACAGGGTTTATTTAAATATAACATATCAATAGGCTTTGGAGAACACGCAACGGGGGTGGACCGTAGCAAGTGACTGGCTTATCTAAGAACGAATCAGGAGACAATACAAAGAGACACTGTGATTTGCTACTAAAGGAACCAACCAGTTACAGACAAACATCACACCAGCCAATCCACAATTGGTAGTCAACTTCTCAAGCCTGAATAAGCCAATCAGAATTCAGGTTGTCTCAGCATGGTCCAAGCAGGGAGGCGAGGGAGGGATGGACTGGCTAGCACAGGCTAACACCTGGTGACTCAATGCATAAGGAAGGAGATGGATCTAAACCCATAAGGTCGACCAGTTCAGCGCGGTGTGCACGTACTGCCTCTCCTGTTACCATATTTCAGAACGGAACCCCACTTTTGGAGGGTTCCTTGTTTCAGACATTTGACGTCCATTCCCCTTGAGAGGTGCAGCGGACTCTGCATCCATCACCACCTGTGCTGAAACATTTCAACAACGTATACCATGCAGAGGCGCGTTTTCCTGTCCTGTCTTCCTGGTTATTTTCCACTGATGCCTCCTTTAGGCTTCTGAACCAGAGGAGACAAGCGCGATTGTAAAACAGAAAAACACCAATTTAAAATCAACAAATTCAAATACAGGGCCAGGGACCAGGAAGCTGCCGCGAACGTACGTTTCCCACTGAAATCAATGGGTTCGGGCTTGAGGTAGGACTTGGAACAGAACCTCTGTAGGTATTTTGAGCCGGGGAGGGGGGAGAAGAGGAGGAGGACTACTGTAAATAGTTGTGATCTGAGATGCATTGCCTGATAAAATGACGGTTACTGATTCAGTAGGAACTTGCAAAGGTCTGGATGGGGAAAACGTGCGGGGGAAGGAGACAGGACTGACTGGAGAGCACTATCTCTACGGACTTACTCTCACAGTTAACCCACTTCAACATCTCCAATGTCACCTTACCATAGTAAGCGATGGCATTGCTCTCGAAGATGCAGAATCCATCATCACCTTCAAAAGCTGGAACCTGGAACAGAGGGCAACGACAGACTGAACAACGTAAGGAGCAGTTAGTGGCGCTAGGTCAGGATGCTAACACCAGGCAGGAACGCTTTCTTCTCACCCCCCCCCACCTCCGCTCCAAACAAGGCCCTGTCATTTATGAGGAGCATCAGCTCGGACAGCAGCCATACTGCAATCTCTTCATCCCACACAACTTTCTGAGTGGATTGTCCAGTTTATCAGTCAGCCATGAAACCAAATTCAGGAATAGGAAGTGAGGAGAGTGGAACTTAGGTAGAAGGTCAGTCACGATAGAATCAGAGATTTACAGCATGGAAAGAGGCCCTTTGGTTTTTTCATCAAGTACCTATCTACTCTAGTCCCATTTCTCAAAACTTAACCTGTAAGTCTACATGCAATGGTATTGTGGTATTCACCCAAATGGCCACCATGGGATGTGATGATTCCAGCAATTACCACCTTTTCAGACAGAGTTCCAAACACCTACCGCACTCTGGGGGATAAAAAAACTCTTAAATCAATTCCCACTGACACTGAGCCCACTAAGAGAGAAGGTTTCTTTCAACTATATCTCAAGCAGGCCAAACTATCTAGTCGCTCTTCAGAGCTGAAAAGATCCACGTAGGTAACATTCTGGTGAATCATCTCTGCACCTTCCTATAGCAATGTGGTCAGAATTAGATGCAGTACTCCAGCCTAACCAATGTCTTATACAGATCCATCATAACCACCCTGCTCCTGTATTCAATGCATTCTTAACCACTTACATTTCCTACAGTGCTCCCATTCATCGTGTACTCTCAGTGTGTTAGTCCTTCCAAAAAGCACTACCTCACACCTCTCCCTGATTAAATTCTATTCACCAATGTTCATCTGACCAGCCTGTATACATTGTCCCACAGACTAAAACTTTCTTCCTCACTATCCAACCCAGGCCACTGGTGAACTTACTGCGCAAACATCCTACATACATTCATGTCTCGATCATTGATGCATACAGCAAACAGCAATGGGACCAAGACTGAACACCTACAGTAGGAGAGTGGACACAGGCTTCCAATCACAAGAATAACCTCTGACCATCACCCCCTGCCTACGGCCACTAAGCCAACTCTGGATCCAACTTTCCCAACTGACTTGAATCCCACAGGCTCTTACTGTGCGATCAGCCTCCCATGCGACCCAGACTGTACCCAGCCACCTCAACGAGGGCTTTCAATTACTTTGCTGATAAGCCCCAAAGTTCACCTGCTGTTGATCCCAACAAGAGCACGGCACAAATTCACTGTGACCTTAACAACCAGACCACAGCAAATCCTTTCAAAGCTGCAGGTTACACACTGCACCTTCGAGAAGGTGTTAGAGTCTTCAAAGCAGCATTCTTACAAAGAACTTGACAAGTCACATAAGGATATTCGATGGGTGACTGATAACTGGGTTAAAGGTTGGCATTGCTGAATGGATCAATTTCTAAGAGTTCTAGCAACTCAAAACCAGGCATCCACAAAGTGCCATGGGCAATAACTGCATGGCTCATCACAACCTCTACTCTACCATGAGCACTACGCTGAGAAATCAGCTCAAAGAAGAGTATAGGAGGGCATTCTCAGAGCAGCACCTAAAAGGGAGGTGTCAACGTAGGACTACTTGCGTGATCAGTGGAAGCAGCACACCATCAAAAGAGCCAAGTGATCCCACAATTAATGAATCAATTCTAAGCTCTACACTTGTTCGTCCTGGGATCACCCAGGAGAGCAGATGGGGACTGCACCCAGTTTAACTGTAAGACTGCATCACCAACAGTGTGGCATTCTCTCAAATAAAAGCAATATATTGCCAGATGCTGGAAATCTGAAACAAAAACAGAAAATGTTGGAGGAACTCAACTGCTCTGGCAGCATCTGTGGAGAGTGAAACTGAGTCCAAGATGACTCTTTGAGAAGTGCTGTGTTTCTCTCCTCCACAGATGCTGTCAGGCCTGCTGAGACTCTCTAGCATTTTGTTTTTATTTATGGCACATCCACAACACTGCGACCCAATGTGTCAGACGTGTTGATGGACTGATGTCAGTTAAACTCAGATATGGTGGCTCAGTGGTTAGCACTGCTGCCTCACAGCGTCAGGGACCCAGGTTCAATTTCAGCTTCGGGTAACCATGGGGAGTTTGCACATTCTCCCCGTGTCTGCGTGGGTTTCCTCCTACAATCCAAAGATGTGCAGGTTAGGTGAAGTGGCCATGTTAAATTGCCCATAATGTTTTTGGATGTGTAGGCTAGGTGCATTAGTCAGGGGAAATGTAGAGTAATAGGGCAAGGGAGTGGGTCTGGGTGGGATACTCTTCAGAGGGTCAGTGTGGACCTGTTGGGCCAAATGGCCTGTTTCCACAATGTAAGGATTCTATTCTATACCCTGAGGTGCTTCAAGTCTGTCAGCAAATCTGGGAAACTTGGAAAAGAATCTCTCTCCCACAGTGAGGGATATCACACAACACAATCAACAAGATAGATCAACAGGAATTAGGCAATTTTAAAAATGAAATATCCTGGATAAAATGAGAGGCAGGTCAGCATCAGAACTTGAGTACAAGTCTCTCAGATTTAAACTGTCCACAATACTGCACTCTCCCAATATTACACTGGTGTGATAGCCATGAAATCGGAACTGGGCGTGAAATAGGGAAATATTTTTAGAGACCTGGAAGATGTTTTCTAATCAACCTGTTTGGAAAGGTTATTACACAACTCTGGAGTAGATCAAACCTAATCTGAGCCTCCTGACTCAGATATGCGCCCTAAAAGACCCGGTCTTACAATACAAACTCTATGCAAACACCTGAAAAGGGGGCTGGGGGCAAACTGACACTGAATGGATACGGTTTACGAGAGCACCAGACCATCAAGTCCCTTGAACCTGCTCCACCACTCAATACGATCCACGCCCGATCTTCTTGTGGACACAGCTCCACCTTGCCTGCCCACTCATAACCCTGGAGTACCTTTCGGGCAAAAAGGCCGAATATATTCAAGGCTGTGATGAACACTGACCCAGACTCCATTGCTTCCTGGGGAAGAAAGTTCCAAAGTCAGAGGAAATTCCCTCACCTCCATCATAAAAAGAGCAGCCCCAAAGTGTGAAACTGTGTCCTCTTCATTCCCATTCCCGAAAGGGGAAACATCCTCTCAGCATCCCACCCCACCAAACACACCTCTCAAACTTGTGCGTCTCAACAAGATCACCTCACATTCTTTCACACTACGAGTACCACCAACCTACTGAACGTTTCTGTCAGCCCAGGAACGAGCAAAATGAATATTCGTTGAACTGCACCCAATGCAATTACATCCCTCCTTAAGAAATGAGACCAAAACTATATGGTAGACTGTAGTTTCAGGCTTGTACAGCCGCGGTAAGACTTCCACACCTATATTCCACCCCCTCGATAAAGGGCAAATGGGGGTTAAGGTTCAGATTGGCCACTGAATAATGACAGAATAGACCCAATGGTACCTGCTGTACAAACCAGAGGGTTCTGACTCTGGGGGGTGTGTGTGCTGCTCAGGCTGCACACCCAGAGTCATCCATCTGCCACATTAATGACTAGGTTAAATCCACATTCACGCTGGGACGTGAGCACCACATGTTGCGGATACCAACAGGATGTCTTGATCCAGCAGCAAGCATCAAGGATAACCCCTGTTCCTCAGCCTGGCAGAACCCGATCAGGGCAAGTGCACTTGATGTCAGACAATCTGACTCTGCACCCCAACAACCAAAGTGAGAGACCGGAATAATTCAGGATTGGTGTAGTGGCAAGGGTACATGTTAGAATCACTGCAAAATGGGGTAAAGGAGTGTAACATTAGCAAACTTCACATGTCTTCAAAACCAATACGGAGAAGGATGAGGGAGAACATATAAATGGGAACACCTCCCCTCCAAGATACACTACAATAACCCAGAAACATATCGGCTGTTCCTTCAAGATCCTGGAACTCTCTTCCTAAGATCACAAGTGTCTCGACACCACACGGACAGCAGCAGTCCATGACAGTTCACCGTTACCTTCGCCAGGGTCAATTAAGATAACAAAGAGAGTGTCAGGGACATAAAAGACGAGTTGAAGGAAAGCAATAGAGACAGACAGCCCCACCCCCTCACCCCAACAATCTCTCTGTAGCAGGGCAGAATATACCAATTCACAACAATCTTGTTACAGCTGTACAAGACATTGGAGAGGCCTTTTTTGGAGTACCACACGCAGTTTGGGTCACGCTACTATAGAGAAGACATTATTAAACTAGAAAGAGTGCAGAAAAAATTTACTAAGATGCTACCTGGCTGGGAAGATTTGAATTACAAAGAGAGGCTGGATAGAGTCGAGATGGTTTTCCCTAGAGACTGAGGGGGTGACCTGAGAGAGATCAGTTGAGGTATGGATAAGGTAGATAGCCACCAGCTTTTCCCCATGACAGGGGAGTCTAAAACTAGAGGGCATGAGCTTAAGGCCATACACAAAAGGGCCTAGAGGGGCAATTTCGACGAGTACATGGATGGTACAGGATAGGTTGGAGGAATACGAACTAAACGCATGCAAATGGGACTAGATTAATTGTGAAAACTGAGCAGCATGGGCCAGCTGGGCTGAAGGGCCTGGTGTCATGCTGTAAATCTCTATGACTCTATGATCCAGAGGTGGTAGGGTTTCCTCAGTGATGGTAAAGTGACTTATTATCCATTCATGGATTGTAGTTTACTCATGCCTTCCACCAACCCCCATCCACTCTTTTCAATACATTCCTCTTTAAGAGTGAGATTTGGAGAGCTATAACTGATAGAGGGAGGGCGGAGAGCAAAAGGTGCAGAGGGTCCGGGGGGGTGGTGGTGTGACGGCGAGTGGCC
>NC_057754.1:2905132-2941558 GCF_004010195.1 Chiloscyllium plagiosum
ATCAGGAACCTTGACCTTGGGCAATGATATGGAAGGCATTGACACTTTGAAACCACTTCCTTTGGCATCAGGTCCCTGAATATCAACTTTAGGACCTTTGAGGTCACCCTCGAGATTAACATCTGGGACATCGACATCTGCTGTGGCCTTTGGGCCCTTGAATTTCAAATTCCAATCTGGCTTTTCAAACTTGGGTCCTGATATATTGAAATCTGGCATTTTAAGTTTTGGGCCTTTGATTTTACCAGAGCCTCCACCAACATCTAGATCTACGTCAGGTACATCAATATCACCTTCTATCTTTGGACCAGTTAGACTGACATCTGCAGCTGGAAGATTTGCATCAATAGTGACATTGGGGCCCTCTAGTTTCCCTCCACTCATTCCAAAAGTGGGCTTTTTAAATTTAGGGATGTGAAACGATTCACTGGAACCCTTAATATCAACCCTAGGAACATCTATATCTGCCTTGGGTCCTTTGATGTCACCCTTAACCGTTGCAGAGGGAAGGTCAATATCATGGTCAGCTTTCACCTCTGGACCTTTTAGACCAAACTTGCGTCCTGATATATTGAAATCTGGCATTGTAATTTTTGGGCTTTTGATTTTACCAGAGCCTCCACCAACCTCAAGATCCACGTCAGGTGTATCAATCTTACCTTCTATGTTTGGTCCAGTTAGACTGAAATTTGCAGCTGGAAGATTTGCATCAATATTCACATCGGGGCCCTCTACCTTACCGCCATCGCGTCCAAACCTGGGCATTTTGAATTTGGGCATATGGAGCGATCCACTGGGACCCTTAATGTCAGCCTCAGGAACATCTATATCCACCTTGGGTCCTTTAATGTGACCCTGAACATTTGCAGAGGGAAGGTCAATATCATGGTCAGCTTTCACCCCTGGTCCTTTAAGACTCAAGTCAATGCCCCGACTGCTTACTTTGTGTAAACCTACAGCAGGTATCGAAAATGTAAGGTCACTACTTTTGGTATGAGGTCCCTCAATATCAACTTTAGGCCCTTCAATATTCACATCTGGGCCTTTTAGATCACCCTCTAGCTTAACAGAAGTGGCATCAACATCTGCTGTGCTTTTTGGGCCTATGAATTTCAGATTGATATCAGGCTTTTCGATCTTTGGTCCTGAGATGCTTAAATCTGGCATCTTTAAATCGGGACCTTTGATTTTAGCTGACCCTCCTCTGACATTTAAATCCACATCAGGTACACAAATGTCATCTTCTATCTTTGGTCCCTTTGAATTAGCATTTGTACTGTGCCATCTAATGTCAGTGTCTGGTATATCTGGTTTTATATCTAGTTTGAGTTCTTTGATCTCTCCCTTTATATTTGCTGAGGGGAGATCAGTACCATGGTCACCCTTTCCTATTGAGCCTTTAAGATTTAAGTCAATGTCTGCAGGTTTTACAGTGGGCAGATTCATAGAAGGCACTGAAAACTTAAGCCCCCTTTCCTTGATGTCAGGTTGCTTAATACCAACTTTTGAATCACTCGTATTCAGATCTAGACCCTTGACGTCACCCTGTAGTTTGATGTCAGGTAATTCAACATTTGGACTTTTTTGCTCCAAGTAAATATCTGGCTTTGGTACCTTTGGCCCATAGATAGTGAATCCCGTCTTGTTAAGTGTAGGGCTTTTGATGCCACTCTCCAGTTTAATGTCAGGCACATCAACATTCACTGTTGCTTTTGCACATTTGCCTTCCAGGTTAAAATCAGGCTCACAAATTTTGTGTCTGATTCCTGGCAAGTTAAAATTCGAACTTTTGATTTCACTATCACCCCCTCCAACATTCATATCCACTGCGGGTATTTCAACATCGCTTTCTATCCTTGGTCCAGATATTTTAATGTCTGCCTCTGGAACGTTCATACTGATATTCAGATCCGGTGCTTTTGTTTTTGTCTGCGTATTTGTATTTATATCTGACCCTGAAACACTGAAGTTTGGTGTCTTCGTTTTGATATTTAGTTTCCCGTCTTGTGTGTTCAAACTTGAACCATCAAGCTGCATCCTTAACTTTTGACCATCAGTTCTTGGACCTTTTAAATTGTCACAGCTTCCAGATACATTAAGATCAGCATCAGTCTTTGGAGAAGCAATTACTGTTTTTGCTCCAATTGTATTAATATCAATAACTGGATCTTTCACATTTGTCATTCCAGCTTTGCAGTCAAGATCAGATATTTGCACTGTTCTTCCATATCGTCCTGCTATGTTGGCTTGTGGCATATGGAAAGTAGCTTGGCCGTATTCCATATCTGGTCCAGTTACCTCTACAACTTTTGTTTTCACAATGTGCATTGTATGAGTGGTCCGTTGACAGTCTCCCGTTTGAAATTTCAGAACTTCAGTGTCTGGGAGATTAACATCTACGTCCATCTCTGATGTTTCCAGTTTTGGTCCTGATCTCTCAGTGGTGACTTGCTCATATCTTGGAACTTTTATTTTAAATTCTGGATTCTGGATGTCTGTGTCTGTCATGACTGTAGGACCAGAAGTATGAATAGTACGTGTAATAACCTTTCTGGTGATATGTACATTGGAAGTTCGGTCGGCTTGATCTGGTGCCTCTGAGCCATCTTCTGACTTCAGGCGAGGCTTGATTTTTGTTCTGAAAATCCTCTGATAGTCTTCATCATCTCCACTCTAGAGGGAATATAAAATCTTGTGTCATATCGAACTTCATTTTTTTTATTAAAGTGGATTTGTCAGATTTCTATCCAGGACAGTTTCGTCCTAGTTTCAGGCTTGTGCAGACCTTGTCAGTCTCAGCTAGTGTGGCAGCATGAGACCTGGGGAGGAAATAAAATATCAACTAGAAAACCCACTCTTAATACCAGTGGCTCTGTTGGAAAGAGGTTGTGTGTGGACATTCAGTGAGGATAGGATCAAGCTTAGCTGTAATATATTCCTCTGTCCACAACTGAAATATTTTTGATTATACATGATGCACCTCTTCCAGTCAGTCCCTTCCCACCAGTAATAACTGCAGATGCAATGTGAACCTTTTGGGGCTATCAGGAAATACGTTAGTTACTGTGCTTATTTGGGTGCTACTATGTTTTTTTTTAACTGGCAAAACTTCAAAAATTGTGCATGTGCAGAACTTTCCGTAAGCGCAATGTGAACCTTTTGGGTGTCAGGACACACAGCCCATGATAAATGAGTGATGTTTGGACAACCACAAGCTGCGGGTAGAGTTAGCTCCTTCAGAAGTGATGGAGAAGATTTAGAGAAATATGTGGTCAAGGATTAAAAGAAAAATATATTAAAGAGCTTATTAGTTGCCTCTGACACTGAAGTGACTTCACAATTGGGAGGGTCTAATTACAATGCAAAACATTTATATTAGCAGTTTCTATTAAAGTGAATATTGGAACTTATAATAAATGAATTTGATGAGTTATGCATGGATTTTAGTGTGCTACGTGAAAGATGCAAGTAGTCCGTAATTTTGTTTCAACAAAGAGAGTTGAGTATTATTTTGTTATTTATAAACATAAATTTCTGCCACCTCAGGTGACGTAAATGTAGACGTGCATCTGACATATTCAACATTGAAACCTGACTGAAGAGTGCTTTTCATCAGTGCCTCAAGAGGGCAGCGTATGAGGCTGCAAAAACATGACCTCCTTTCATTTCCAATTCTTGGAGAAAACAAATTTTAGAAATGTTCAGGGTTTTGATACCATGAACAGCATCCTCTGTTTCTTTTGGTTTCTCTACAATGTTGTCCTCTCCAGTTGTATTCTTGTCTGAGTGACCATCAGCTACCTTAATTAAGTAACCAGTTACTAAACAGACATTTACATGAATAAGGTACAAATTAGGAGCTGGCATGGTACGGTGGGTCAGTAGTTAGCACTTCTGCCTCACAGGGCCAGACAGGTTCGATTCTACCCTTGAGTGACTGTCTGTGTGGAGTTTGTACATTCTCCTATGTTTGCCTGGGTTTCCTTCGGGTGCTCTGATTTCCTCCCACAATTCAAAAATGTGCAGGTTAATTGCTGATGGTGTCCAGGGATGTGCAGGCTGGGAGAATTAGCCATGGGAAATGCAGGGTTGCAAGGATATGGTAGTGGTGTGGGTCTGCTTTTGGGACAGTTAGTGTGGACTTGAAGGACCAAATGGCCTGTTTCCACACTGCAGGGACTCTATGAGTATGCTATTTGGCACCTCAGTTCTGCTTCATCATTCATTATGATCATGGCTCATCCAACCATGGCCCAACTTTACGTTCCTGCCTCCCTCAAAATGGATCCTCCACTCCACTCGCAATTATATTTAGCTGACTATGTGTGAACAGATTATTCAACTGTGGGAACCAACACGGAAAGCCCCCATCCTGTCCATATGCATTCATCACTCATTTCAATCAGGAGCAGGAACCCTGAATAGTGTTCCTTTCATTACTCAGACACTGAGGCCAACTATAGTGTCCCCTACCTTCAGAATAACCTGCTCAGCACAGTTCAGGATGGAATCTTCACCTTCCTGGTCTGCATTATTCATGAGTAATTGGGAAGTCTGGTCATTACTTATTTCATATTTCAATCCCACATTTCCACCACTTACACCCAAAAATAAAGCTAAAAAAATGCTACTTTGAAACTGTTGGCATATTTGGAGGTACAGTTGTGCAACAGAATGTGCCATGCAGTGTGTCCCACAGAACTAAGGACTTTCAAATATTCTAGACTCACTCTTTCTTGAAACTTGTATGCAGCATAAAAATAGCATCATTCTCTATCTCCAAGTTGTAAATGAAAGCATTAATTAACTATAATGTGACTTTATTCTATAACGCATTGTACATACCAGTATAGCATCTGGACTTGTAGCTTCAGGTCGATCTGGACTCCATGAATAACTTCCCCCAGGAGAAAGCTTTTCTCCTTTTCGATGCAGCTTCAACCCCACAGTGTGTCGGTCCACAGTTTGTAATATTTTCTGTGCTTCTTCGTATCCCATGTCATCAAAGTAGATAGTTGCACTCACAATTTGGTCACCTAAGAAAAAAGGTCATGTTTATACATTTATCCATTGCCTTTCAAATCTCTGAACATTTGAAAGCATTAAGAGACTCCAAGATAAAAGCCAAGCTCAGCACTGACTCAGAATAGTCAGGAGTAATATGGCTGATTGGGACTAAAACTGCAAAACTGAGTACTGTCTAGTGTGAATCTATGATATACAGAAACAGTTCCTAGTCTGTGCAGCATTAATAATCTCAGTTGAGCTGGCAGAACTAGCTATCATTATTATCACTGCCCCAACCTATACCTTTTTATTATTTGTTCATGGGATGTGGGCATTGCTGACTCAGCTAGCATTTGGTGCCCACCCCTTACTGCCCCTGAGAAAAGCGGTGCATGTTGTCTTCTTGAAGCACTGCAGTCTCTGAGTTGTCAGGGCATCCACAGTGATGTTAGGAAAGGAGTTCTAGAATTTGACTTTGTGACTGTAAAGGAATTGCAATATAGTCCCAAGTCAGCATGATGTATGGCTTGAAGGGGAACTTGCAGCTGGCAGTATTCCCATGTATCTGTTGCCCTTTCTACGTAGTAGAATTCATGGGACTGCAAGGTGGTGTTTGGTACTGTTGGTGAGTTGCAGTATTTGAAACACACTCGTGCCACTGTGAACTCTATTAAATGATTCCAGCTGAAATATGGAGGTATTTCTGGACATTAGTTGAGGATAGAATTGTGGCTTGGTTGTGATGCTGAACAACTTGCCAACACTCATGGACTTAAGTCTTGTTCAACTAGATGAAGTATTACAGACAGCCATTGAAATCTGCACCTAATCAGGAGTCAGAGTGTGCAGAAAACCCAAAGAACTGCAGATGCTGAAAAGCAGAAGCGCAAATAAATTGTGGAAAGTAGAATTAGCAGGTCTCGCTGCATCTGTAGCGAGAAAGCAGAATTAACATTTCAGGTCCAGCGACCCTAAAGAAACCAAGTATTCGTTATCTCATAATGTTGTAGCTTTTGTCAAGAGCAGAGGAAAATTGATACATAATATCAATTATGGCCCAAAACTGACTAATAGGTTCCAAAGTTCCCTAATTGAGTGACCTCAACTGGCTTTTAATTCACAACAATTAAACTTTGCAGTTTTGAATGGACCCAGCTATTGTAGTAAAATAACATATTTCATAATACATAGTTCAACTGTTTTCTCTGTTGGGGTTGGGAAGGACAGGATGCTTTTGAAAATATTACATGGCATTGTAACCTCTCCTTCCCAACCACCCAGTCCAGTTGTACACACCAGGTGGTAAAGACAGTACCAGCATTAATTTAGTGTACATAAATTGGTAATCCTGTGACAGGTACCATACTCTTACATGATTAAAATGACACCTAGAATGTGCCATTACCACATCAAAATGTTCCCCCTTGACCCTCACCCACCCACCCACCCCCACCCAATGTGAGAACTCTCTGCACGTACAACTTACTGTACAGCTTTATAATTAATACAAGGTTTCTCTCGATTATCTTACTTACCTGTGCAAAGGGGTAATTGAAAGGCAGGAGATGCTGTACATTAAAGTTTTGTTTAATTTTTGATCACGGTGGCTCAATGGTTATCACTGCTGCCTCACTGCAACTGGGTTCAATTTCAGTCTCAGGAGACTGTCAGTGTGGAGTTTGCATGTTCTCTTTTTGTCTGCGTGGGTTTCCTCCGGGTGCTCTGGTTTCCTCCCACAATCCAAAGGTGTGCAGATTAGGTGAATTGGCCATGCTAAATTGCCCATAATGTTCAGGGATGTGCATTAGTTAGGGGTAAATGTAGAGTAATTGGGTAGGGAAAATGGGTCTGGGTAGGTTACTCTTTGAAGGGTTTGTGTGGACTTGTTGGGCCAAATAGCCTGTTTCCACACCGTAGGGATTTTATAGACTAATAGTTCTATCCTTACAAAATAGTGCACCGTATAATTTATGGCAAACTTGGTCAAGGGAGATTCCATCAATTCACTTTAAAGTCTGTAGGACTGTACTAAACCCAGAATATTTCCGATAGGTTTCTGATCATGTAGACAATTTTAAAAAGGTGTTTAAACAATCACAGCAAAATCTCCAAGAATGAAGTTAATTAGGTTTGGTTTGGAATAAAATGTGGGGTTAAGAGGGTCTCTATGTTTAGGAATCAAACCATTTGTTTGAGTGTTCAACTGAAGATCTGCGTCCCCTCAAGAGGGGCCTCTTGGTTTGAGTTCGGTCAAAGGAATCGACAAATGCAGTCTATTCAAAAAGCAAGGTTCATTAGTTTATTAAATTAAGGTAGCTTGACGCAATTCTATCCAGCAACACAGAGATTGAAGCTTCTGTGTTCTGGGGTGAAGTTGCGCAATTACATTTGAAAATTACACATGATTTATGTGTTTTTTTAAGAAATAGTTTAGCCTTAATTACAAGAAAGACCAATCACATATAATAAGGTGACATGATTTACAGAAGTTAATCCAAAGATATTTCCTGGGAAAGGGTTCTTAATTACAAAAAAAGTCCAATCAACTGTAATATGGTGATATGATTGAAGACAGGCTAATCCAATGGTATTTTCTTTAAGAAGGATATCTAATTTACGTAAATTGTCATGCCATGTATTAGTTCAAGGTTAGTTCAAATGGTCAATTAATGTGTCAGGATTCATCTTATGAAAACGCTATTGTCCTCTTATCTTTGAACTGCAAGTTAATTCTGCAAATCAGCAGTATGTTCAGCAGTATGGTTCACAGGCTATTTTATTCTTTTAAATCGAGAAACCATTTTCTTGTAATAAAAATCGACATATTTTGTTGCCTAAATTCAAATTTTAGATCCTCACAACAACCAGGGTATAGTATGAGCAAGGAACACGAGCAATGCAGAGCCGAACCATACCTTCCTTCATCACTCCGCTCTTTCCTGCTGGAGAATTCTGCACCACGTCCTTGATGAAGATCCCTTCATCACCACCACTTATACTGAACCCATGCGCAGCTGCTCCTGACCAACTTGGGAGCAGCACATCTAAATCATCTTCCTTTTTTGCCATCTGCCAAAATCAGAAACAGTAAAGTATTAGCTGATCCCTCCTCCCTGAGGGAAAGCTAGAAGGTGAGATGTCAGGCTGTCTGAACTGGGCATTACCACTGCTATGTTGATTATGAAAAACAAAGTTCAATGCATTGAAGTGTGGGAAGATTGGATAGAGATAATGCCAATAAATGGTACAAACTTAAAGCAGATGCAAGAGACAAATCTGGTACAGTCTTTTTTTACTTTTGGAGATGGAAAGACACGTTAACAAAATATAAAGCATTGGGCATTCTGAATCAAATTAAGTAAGTAATTGTTAAAATTTATAAAATACCATTTGACCTCAATAGGGTCTTGATTTCTATTCTGGGAACCGCATTTTAGGAAGGATGTGAAGGCTTTGACGAAGGTACAGAAAGTACTTACTGGACCTATTACATTCAGGGCATGGGGTAGTGGGATACATCAGGGCCCAATAGTTGTGGACCCACAGGTCTGGAAGGAATGTGCTCAGATCAGGTGTGGGGCCAGGATTTCTGTCCCTGCCCCGATTACTGTTGCCTGGAGAGATTGGTATTAGATAATGTTACATAAATGGTTTCTAATCAAACTTGTAAAAGATATTGAGATATACGTAGGTGGGACTTGAACCCAGGCCTCCTGGCTCAGAAGTAGGGACACTACCATTGTACCACAAGAACCTACTTTGATTATTTTATTGTTGTATTAGCTATGACCTTCAAGTGCATTGGAACACCAGAGTTCAGTTTTAAAGAATACACTTCTTCCTTATTTTGTATAATTTTGCATTCTTGTAGTAAATTTACAAAGCTTACAGTAATGTTTAAGTATGGGGCTAGTTGAAGCACTGGTGTTTCTTTCTAGGTGATGCAGGAGATGTAAAATTTGACCCACTGTCCACAGGGTGCAATTACGGTGTAACAAGTTGAAACAGTTTCAGTTATCGATGTACATATAGGAACGTCAAATAGGAAGACTGGCAATAGGACAAGGCTTTGTAATGAGAAAATACATGCAGGCATTGGAATTTTAAAATATGATAATAGTATCTCAATCTAGTTTTCAGATGGGCTTACTCCACCTTCTGATCTTATGCGTTGTATCAAACTTTTTTTTAAATTGCCCAGCAACAAAAAATACTACCTAACTGGCTTTAAATATTTCTTACCTCTAATCACCCTGGAGGTAAGGAATTCACAGCAATTAGATTTAAGTTTTGAAAAGGGTAGGTTGTTAAAAGCCAAATAAACTCCATGTACTTCACATGGAATAATCTTCTTAATAAGCTGTGGATCATCGGGGATCTGCTGGTATTTTCTGAACTAAGCAACTACAGAGGAACCTGGATTGTCTGAACGACACGGGCGGGGAGTATTTTGTTCAGATAATTGAAATTTGGAATAATTGAATGCCTAATATCACAGTTTAGCCAAGCATTGGGACCTTGTGATCTTGCCGGATAGTCTGAAATTCGGATAATCGAATGCCAGATAATCGAGGTTCCTCTGTACTTGGAATGGGGTGTGTTCACAAACGCATTTGTGTGCCACTGTGTCAATGGGGTTTGAGGGGTAGACAAATGGAAAGAACATACCTTTGTGCAGTTTCTCTGTCTCTGAAAGTATGAAACAAAATCGCTGCCGGTTCTTTGGTTGGTGCAAGGTATATTACTTCACTTTTGTGCTTGCTTCAGGCTCACAGCACTGGAAAAAGAGGAGCAGTCGTCACGATTCAGCAAGTTTCAGGAGATTTATTCTAAGTCCCATGTACCATCTATAAGTCTGATCATTTGTTTTACATTTATATAGGGAAATACCTTTCCACCCAGAAAATGGCAGATGCCTGGAATTCACTGCCCCGTTTGGTGGTTGAGGTGAAAACGTTCAACTCATTGAAACTCAACCTGGGTCTGTAGCTGAAGCACTGTCATGTTCCGGAAAGTGGAACCAGAACTAAATTAATTAATAGTTGATTAGAATGGGCAGTCAGTTTATTGTTAGTGTTTATTCAGCTGGTCCAGACACGATGGGCTGAATGGTCTCTCTCTGTGCCCTCACATTTCATAGTTGCATGACTCCAGAAAAAATAATTAAGAAAGCTGATGGATTGTCACAACAGTATACCTAATGCAATGAAATGAAAACCACTACCCTTACCAATGACTTGTGACTCCATTCCAGTGCTCCCCAATAGCCTGAGCAGGACATCTGAGAAGATCAATCAATACTTTCCCTGGGGAAAGCTCCTGCATTCAAAGGGTTTCCTAACACCTTAAAAACCTCCCGATCTATCATAAATGATACAGAATTTTCTTAACTGCAAGAAAAAGCTCTGCCTCTTTCAGCAGAATAGATGAGCAAGCATAAATTATGTTACACAAGCTATCAGTTCTGTACCCTGCTGTTTGTCAGATCAATGATGATGCCTGAAATCTTGCTTCTCCCCTGACGTCTTTGTGATTAATTGAGTCAAACAGACCCATTCAATAGATATATCAACAAAGTGTCAATTTTGGCAAGTTTCCTGGAGGGTTTCTCTCCATGAGCCCTTGCAGATTTTCTCATGCTATCTTCCCAAACTCACTTATCACTTCCTACAGGAACCCCGCTGGTTAAATTCCCCTACTCACTATGGGCAGATGTACTGGCCACTGCTAGGACCTCCCAGGATTTCTGGCATTGCCACCATCTTTAAAGACCAGACTTGTACCTGGTCATATGCTGGAGTCCACAGCTGACCTGCACAGTTCCTGTCAACTATGCCAGCATCTGCAGTCCTCACTTTTGCCTAACTATCCCAGACGTGTCAGACAAAGGGAAATTGACATCCACTTTGCTGACTTGGGGGTCCTGGTGGAGAGGGGTGCATGGAATCATTGTCCTTGGAATATTCACTGAGATGCTGATGCCCGGTGTCAAGACGGAGGGCTAGAAGGGTAAGCATTGAGCTGGATTTATCAGCTTACCCCTGATTTTCATGTTGAGAATTCTCGCTGTCTAGTTAAATCCAGTGGGTGGGAGGGTGGGAGACTACATATTGATAAGGCAATATTGCATAAAAGTAATGATGTTAGCGTATGCTAATGTATGCAAATAGAACTCTTGTCACTCACTAGCGAGAGCCTCATCTTGCCATTCAACACTTGGAATTGATCGATTATATGAAGTAGGCTTTAGTAGTAGATCTCAAACAAGGCATGACAAAGTCAACTAAGGCTAATTTCTTTACTTGTCATTTTGTTGAATGTGAACATCAAGCAAGGATAGGATAAGACTAGCCTGTAATGGGCACCATGGGGTTTACTGGCCATGCAGAACCAATTTAAACTGTTGGAAAAAGAACCAAAGATGTCATGAGAAAAAGTGCTTCTCTGCAGAATGGTTAGAATATGGATTGCTTTTCTTGGGAGGCATATTGAAAAAGCGGGGAAAAAAAAATTGAAAACAACTAAGGAAATGGTAGGATAGTGGAACTTGGAGGTTACTCTTACAGAGTGCCAACATAGACACTTAGAACAAAATGGCTTTATTCCATGCTGTAACCATTCCTGTGATTCTATTATGATCACTTGTTTGTTCTTCTTCATAAGGAAATGCCATCCATGCAAGGCATGGTAATAGAACAGCAGCCAAGGAAAAGTCCCCCAGCAAGAATTAGTACCTTCAAGAGAAGGAAATGCTTAATATTGACATTGGGAGTTGGACTTAAATGTCCATGCATAGTCTTGTTTTCCTGAGTTCAAACATCCCTTACTTTGATGAGCACAAAAGCTTCAGAAAGAATCCAGACAAGAACAATCTGCTTTGGAAACAGAATTATTTTGCACTGGTTATATTCTGGGGAATTAAAATGCTGGTGTTTTGACAGCTGTGAAGGAAATGTAGCTTTCAAAGGGTCAATTCCAGTTCTATCCAGTGATTATCCAACAATGCTTTCCTCATGCATAACGTGCTGGGGCCAGTCTCCTATTACTGCCAACTTTAAATCAACAACTGCTCTTCTAATTTGACAAAACTCTGCTTTAATCTGATTAAAACCTTTTTTGACTATCACAAACACAAAAGAACAATCTTTCAACAACTTAAGAGTTTGCAACACTGCTTTGAACTCTAAGGTTGCCTCTTATTAGAGTCATAGAGATGTTCATCACAGAAACAGACCCTTCAGTCCAATTTGTCCTATGCCAACCAGGTATCCTAAATTAATCTAGGCCCATTTGTCAGCATTTGGCCAATATCCATCTGAACCCTTCCTATTCAGATACCCATCCAGATTCTTTTTAAATGTTGTAATTGTACCAGCGTCCACCTTTACCTCTGGCAGTTCATGCTTCAAAACAGGGACAACTCCCCTGCACTTTTTCTAAATGGTGTTGTGGAATCTTTCACATTCATCAGACAAGCCAGCATTATCTAGACATATATGAGGAACTGGGGATTCAGGTATTGAAAGATACCCGTGGATTTGTAATTTGCCATGAGACTGGAAAAGAAAACCATTGGATATGAAGCCATGAAATTAAAATAAATAAAAGCTGAGTCACTCAGAACACCAGCCCAAACATTTTGGGGTTAGAAACTAGAAAGAGAATTAGGCCGTTTGATCCTTTGCATCTCCTTTGCTATTTAGTAAGATGATGGCTGATCCTCTAACTTAATGTCGTATTTCCACTTTCACCCATGTTCCTTGATACTTTTAATATCTAAGCATTTATTTTTCTTAGATATATTGTGACCCAGCCCCCAGCCTTCTGTGGTGGTGAGTTCCATAAGTTGACTACCCTCTGAGTGGAAGAATTGTTTCCTCATCTCAGTCCTATGTGGTATATCCCGTTTCTTGAGACCATGTCCCTTAATTCTAGAGTCCCAAACCGGGAAAACATCCTCCCTACATCTAGTCTCTCTAGCCCTGTGAGAATTTTGTCTGTGTAAAATAAATTGCCTCTCATTCTTCCAAACCCTAATGAATAATAATCAAACAAATTTCTCTTCATTATGACAGTACTGATGTCCCTGCTATCAGCAAAGTGAACCTCTAAGACAAATATATCCTCTCTCAGTTTGGAAAAGTGCTCACAATTCTCCAGATGGAGTCCTACCAACACCCGTTTTTTTTTATTATTTATTCCCAGTATGAGGGTGCCGTTGACTAGGCCAGCATTTATTGCTCATTCCTATTTTCCTAGAAGGCAATTGAGTTAACCAAATTGCTGTTGGTTTGGAGTCACATATAGGCCAGACCAGGTAAGCTTGGCAGTTTCCTTTCCTAAAGGACATTAGTGAACCAGATGAGCTTTTCCAAACAATTGATTTGTAGTCATCATTAGCCAGATATTTGTTGAGCTCACACTTCACCATCTGCAATGGCAGAATTCAAACCGGGGTCCCCAGAGCATTACTTGAGTCGCTAGATTAACAGTCCAGCAATAATACCACCAGGCCATCGGCCGCTCCTTATAACTGTAATATAATTGTAGTAAGACACCCCTACATGTGAACTCCAATCCTCTTGCAATGAAAGGCTATCATACCATTTGCCTTTATACAAGACTGATTTTTACTCACTCGAAATAGGTTGTGAGGTCACCTGACTAAGTGTGCTTTCTTGCCACTGTCAGTCAGCTGGATGGCTGGAATGATCAGTTCTGCACCTGCTGAGGTTCCCCTGCAGGACTTTCCACTTAAAACTCTCCCTTCAATGGTAACCCTCAGGTTAAACCCATCATATCTCTCTCTCTCTCTCTTTAACCATTTACTTTTACCATACTGGTCCTCCATTTTGAGTTACACAAGACTAATATATAGAAACTGGTCCAACAGTCCAGTGCAAATCTGAGATAGTGCTGCATAGACAGGAATGCTGTCTTTCAGATGAGGTGTTGAGCACTTGTTCAGATGAAAGAAAAAAAACTTAAGATACTACTTGAAGAGCAGGATATTTCCACAGGACTCTTCATAAACATTTCTCCCTCAATGAACAATGCCAAAAACATTAACTGGTTACTCACCTCCACAGGAATTGAGCTGTCTGTATTTGTCTGCTGACAGAACAACACTTCTGATGGTTGGTTGTGAAGTGTTTTGAGATGCCACAAAGAGTGTGATTAAATGCTATATCAGCACAGGCTCTGTCTTTATTGCATACGGTTTGCTTGCCCAGCCTTGTAAGTATCCCATCTGCTATGGTAGGATTTCAATCTGTCTGTCCTAGGACTACAAACCCACCCCAAATCACATTCCTACATGGTGACAGAAGCCTGAGAGCGCATTAGTCATGTATCAGCAACAATAGACTATCTCATACAGCATTAAAGCTGAAGCAGTTGTAAAGCACTTGAGTTTCTTCCACCACAAGACATGGCCAAACGCTGTTCTCTGTCGACTCTGGTACAACAGGACTCAGCATGTTCCGCAATCATAATCTGTATACAGTATGACTGAGGGGTATTGAAGCACAGTGAACATAAATATTGGGAAGGATAAGATACTGAAGTTTTCTCTTACACTGAGGTGGGGAGTGGAAATCAGCCAGGTTTCCATGCCTGCTTATTGATCCAGCGACTCAATTTGAAAAGTGATTCAGTGTGGATGCCAGGAATTGACATGAAAAGCAGAATTATCATGCTGTTCAATATATAGATGGAGACGAATGGCCACCCCAAGAGTGGGGAGGGAAGGCAGAGAAAAAAAAATCCAAAGGAACAATAAGACTTTACAGGAAATATTATAGAATTGGGACTTGGTTACCTTTGATTGATATAATACAGCATTATTTGTGTAAGATGGGTGTGAACTGACAACGGCACCACTATACACATAGGAAGCAGTCAGTTCCTGAAACACAGGCTACTCAAACAAAAATGTCTTTGACTGATTAAAGGTAAGCAGAACAGGAATGTAGAGACAGACCTGCGTCAACAGGGGGTGCAAAGCAGAACTAGTTAAACAGCAACAATGAGTGAAATCACAAACAATGGCATGGACTTCAGGATATTCTGGTTAAAAGTGAGCAGGTCCAATCACTTCTTCCCATAGATAACTACGCTTTCTGCACCGAAGGGCCCTAGGTTTGAAGCATTGCACTTCTTTGATGTGCTGATTTGGGAATAGTTGGGGTAATGCTCCTGATACTTACTTAAGCTGATGGCCTCTGGAAAATGCAAGGGTATGGACGTCAGGTTAGATGGCATTTTGTGATTCCCCTACCCTCCTCCTTTTACTCAGTGCTGAGGTTGGGAGGGGTATGCAATCTGTCTCTTCCAAGCTCATCCAGTAAAATGGAAAACTCGTGAAAACCTCAAAACCAAGACACTTAAACTCAAAGCTTCTCAGACGAACATTTTCAACCAGAAAATATTATTATGATGTTTATACAGATAGTAAAGGACTAATTTTCAAACTGGGGTTGGGAATTAAATACCAAGATAAATTCCAGATCCCAAACCCATATCTTAGCTGCTGTTTTTGAATGCACACTTAATTGGCAGGAAGTGAGCTTGGCACCCATTTAGAGGCAAGAGTGTGGTGCTGGAAAAGCACAGCCAGTCAGGCAGCACCCGAGGAGCAGGAAAATCAAAGTTTTGAGTCCTCACTTTCACCCATTTAGAGGCGTTAAGCACTTCCAAGAGGTGTGTTGGGGTAGCCACTACCTTACTGGGTAAATCCCTCAAAAGGCTAGGCGTGATGCAATGCAGAACATGTCCACAGATGCCAAGTTAGAGTGCATTGCTCACTCAGGCTCCAGTTGGTCTATCAAATGTAATTTTAATCACAATAACAAATAAACTTTCTAATAGTAATATGCACCAGGTAGTTTAGATTTGCCAGAAGAAAACATGGAGATTTATACAGTGGACTTGCCCCCTTAACATAACGTTAAAAAACAATGGAGCATGTTAACTGGCCCCAAGAGGATTTCTGGTTCACTCTGATAGATTTCATGCACCCACACAGTCTCCAATGCCACGAATTTGAAATCAAACCCATAACGAATCATTACCCCACAGCCACTTGAAAATCGGATCCAAAATGTGTGACTTTGATATGGGGGCTGAATGAAACCTATACATCCTTGTCCAGTTATCCCGGGCTTTCAAACCTGCAGGACCTAAATACTATACATTGTTTTGACTCCTTGATTTGCTTTTAACTTTGAAATCAATAGAGGGGACGATGAGCATAACAATCTGCTCATCATCATCAATAGCCTTTTGATCACATTTGAGAACTAAAATCAGCCACATGGCATCGAATGATAAACTAAACTGTAATTCCACTAAAATGGACAGAATGAATTCTTTTTGAAAATGACTTTGTCTTTATTTGCTAACTTGCTTTCAAACATGCTCTTTGCAAAGAACATGATTTTATGTTCTTTTGCCCCTTCATGCAAAGTCTTCCTTTGCAGGTGAGTCTGGGCAGCCTATTCCATCACACAGGTAGCCCAGTCCCCTCCGTACATTTTGCAACAGGAAATATTGAAGAACAATAGTGTACCCACATGCAGCCTGGTTGACTTTCTGTCTCTCCCTAACTGACTTAAGTCAGGCCATTACCCCACCCCGCCTGAGAGCAGCGTTCAAATCTGGGTTCTCAGCATTAAAACATGTCTAAGGTCCTTATTTGTTTAAAAGGAGTGAACATCAAACCCTCAGTTGACAAAATGTAGACCTGCCCAGGCCTGCACAGTTAGTATGAGACATGGATCAGTTTGCAGGTTTAATCTTTTGTTGTTGTTGCCTATATTGCAACACACCCAGTGCTTTGTTCACACCTGTACTGTCTGCGGGAAACTCTAAGAGTTTTTCAAGCAGGATTTATCACTAGGACTGAAGCACTTAAGTATTCCAAGACCTCAACGTAAAATATTGATTGCATAAACATGATGGTGATTTAAAATCTGTACAGGGTGCAGACTTAAGTATGCAAGGCAATCCCTCAAAATTTCATCCAAGTGTCCATTCCATAAATATGTGTGTGTTGCTACCAATGTTTGGCTGTGAATTTGGTTTACCCACTCAGGCTATCAGACAATCTCACCAGTAAAACTGTGGCAATTGCGTCAAGGTCTCATTATGAGACATTATCTTTTTCCTCTGATTGTTTAATAACTGGCAGTATAGATCTTTAAAGAATTTACTGCAAACGGCACAAAGATTGTTTTATTACACAATGGTGTAACTGTAGATAGTCCTTGCAATGATTTAGACATGTTAACCTTTAGGTTTCAACATAATTTACACTGAGTACCTCAGCAAGGGCTGTCACAGCTGTGATTGTCAACCAGCAGCACATTCCAACATGCACTTTCTAACAGATCATATCTACCCTAAGACTCCAACATTGCTGTCAGAATGTGAGATGCTCTTTAGTAGTCCTCTTGCATTTGTAACTCATAAAGTTGTCCACGCTTCCCTCAACTTGCAACCCTCTGTCACTTGTCCAAAGACCCAAATGGACTCTTCTACATTCCTTTCGTTTTGCACACATGCTGTATTAAAATTAAGCTTCATTGTCCTGCTATCAGTTCTAAAACCACATTTTGAGATTGTCAGAATTGGGGAACATCTGATGTTATCCATCCAGCCATTCAGCTAAAAAAAAGATAGTCTCAGGGTCCATCAGCATCAACACTGACAAACATCAGGGGTCTCTACTGCTTGGATTGGTAAAGCCAGAATTTATTGCCCATCCCTTGAGACAGTGATAGTGAGCTACCTCTTTGAACCACTGTAGTCCATTTGCTGTAGGTAGACCACAATATACTTCTGAGTCCAGATAGTGAGTGGCTTGGAGGGGAACTTGCAGGTGGTGGTGTTCCTATGTGCCTGTTGCCCTTGTCGTTCTAAATGGAAGTGGTCTTGGGTTTGAAAAATGGGACTTTGGTGATTTTCCATAGTGCATCTTGTAGATGGCATCCTGCTGCTGCTGAGCATTGGTGGTGGAGGGAATGGATGTTTGTGGAGATGTATCCATGTGAGAAGATGTGAGCTCAACCAATCAGACTCATACATCAGTAATCACAACTTGGGCACAGGGATAGGAAACAGGCAGGAAGGCTAAAACTATAGCCCAGCAAGGATTCAGTACCTTCGCAGAACAAACAAGATGGTTCCAGAAATGACTCTTATTCCGCCAACAATCTACTGGACCTTCAAACCAAAGCTTGGCATCTCCTGATTGCTATGTCTTGATCTATTTTATGCTGCAAGGCCCTTCGTCTTTCAACAGAGTTTCTCCCTTCTAAACCTACTGTTCCTTCTCTGCAGATTTCAACCCTTACTGACCAGCTTCACATTGCCCTTAGTAGGCATGACAAAGCAAAAGAATATCAACTGGCTGCTTTGTTACCGAGTATCACAAATTAGCACGATCTTGGCTTCGCCTAATGACCCCACCCAACAAACATGCATATTCCTCAATGTAGCTCAATACTATACAGTATCATGTGTGGCTCAGTGATTAGCACTGCTGCCTCACGGGACCTGGGTTCGATTCCTGCCTGTCTGTGTGGAGTTTGCACATTCTCCCCGTGTCTGCGTGGGTTTCCTCCGGGTGCCCCGATTTCCTCCCACAATTCAAAGATGTGCAGGTCAGGTCAATTGGCCATGTTAAATTGCCCACAGTGTTAGGTGCATTAGTCAGGAGTGGGTCTGGGCGGGTTTCTTTTCGGAGGGTCAGTGTGGACTTGTTGGGCCGAAGGGCCTGCTTCCACACTGTAGAGAATCTAATCTAATCTAAAGATTACTTATGTTTCTGCTCACTCACAACATGACCGAATGGGTCATATCCATCAGAAATTCCCTTCTCTCTGCTCATCTTTATTAGATTGGAATTTCTTTTCCACCGATGCCTGCAAAGGACAGTAGTCAACAGAAATGGTAACACTCACAATAAAAAAATTGAAGTATCCACGACATTATTAAAACTGCCTACAACGGCCTCCCATCTCTGCCCTACTTCAACTTATGTGCTGCAGGCTCTCACCCATGCTTTCTGACTATTCCAGACAGGGTAGTTGCACCACCATCACCGCCCCCCCCTCCATCTTCCACCCTCCTTAAAATTAAGCTCACCCAAATCTTAGGGTGTAGGTTTGCTCGCTGAGCTGTAGGTTTGATATCCAGACGTTTCATTACCTGGCTAGGTAACATCATCAGTGGCGACCTCCAAGTGAAGCGAAGCTGTTGTCTACTGCTTTCTATTTATATGTTTGTCCTGGATGGGGTTCCTGGGGTTTGTGGTGATGTCATTTCCTGTTCTTTTTCTGAGGGGTTAATAGATGGTATCTAGATCTATGTGTTTGTTTATGGCGTTGTGGTTGGAGTGCCAGGCCTCTAGGAATTCTCTGGCATGTCTTTGCTTAGCCTGTCCCTATAAATAGAAAGCAGGTGACAACAGCTTCGCTTCACTTGGAGGTCGCCACTGGTGATGTTACCTAGCCAGGTAATGAAACGTCTGGATATCAAACCTACAGCTCAGCGAGCAAACCTACACCCTAAACCTCAACCTGAGCTACAAACCTTCACAAACCTTGCAATCACCAAAACTCTGTTGGCCCCATGTTAACTCACACAAAATTTTATGTATCCATTATTCCAGTAATGACTGGTCTACAAGGGCATTCACCAACACCTCAGTTTTAAAGTTTTCACTCTTTCAAACCCCAACATGACCTCAACCCTTGCTGTAGTTGTAACCTCTTTTAGCACTTATAGTTCCTACAAGATACAAAAGCAAAAGAGTAGATTAGATTCCCTACAGTGCGGAAGCTGGCCCATCAAGTCCACACCGACCCTTCGAAGAGTAACCCACCCAGACCCATTCCCCTACTAATGCACCTATCGCTATGGGCAATTTAGCGTGGCCAATTCACCTGACCTGCACATCTTTGATGCTGGAAATCTGAAACCTTCAACAGAACATCTTACAACTAACTATCTATATTTCTATAATTCCATCTTCTTGTGAATCCATGCTTGACCAAAGGGTCTGTTTCCATGCCGTACATCGTGGGCGGCACGGTGGCACAGTGGTTAGCACTGCTGCCTCACAGCGCCAGAGACCCGGGTTCAATTCCCGACTCAGGCGACTGACTGTGTGGAGTTTGCACGTTCTCCCCGTGTCTGCGTGGGTTTCCTCCGGGTGCTCCGGTTTCCTCCCACAGTCCAAAGATGTGCAGGTCAGGTGAATTGGCCATGCTAAATTGCCCGTAGTGTTAGGTAAAGGGGTAAATGTAGGGGAATGGGTGGGTTGCGCTTCGGCGGGTCGGTGTGGACTTGTTGGGCCGAAGGGCCTGTTTCCACACTGTAAGTAATCTAATCTAATCTAATCTCTATGACTCTGTAAAACCTACCTCTTCAACCAAATCTTGGTCACCTGCCTTAATATCTCCTTCTGTGACTGAGTGTCAATCTTTTTTCAAAAACGCTGCTATAAAGTCCTTTTGGACTGAAGTTGTTGATAAACTTCATGTGACTGCACTGTACCTCTGCTAAGAGTCACCCCTCCCAGTAATATGTCACATACTCTACATGTCAAAGGGTTTTAAAAAAAAATAAATATCATAAGCAGTTCCCTCACTTTTCAAGTTTTATGTAACTTATGAACCAATTTCTGGTCCCCGAGATAAATAGAATTTAATTAAAAAGCAGATGATTTGAACCGTTACACAAGAGCTTTGTGTATGTGAGGAAAGCTTGTTTACCACATAACCTCTGGTACTGTCTAAGTATTTAAAAGAAGGATTTGGGAATAAAGCTTCCACAAAGGATGGCAGGAAAGGAACTCCTACAGCAGGGGGAGAAAAGCAAGTGTAGAGATAAAGAGAGAAAAACAGAAACACAACAGTAGCTAGTATGAGAGAGATAAACAGATCACGGATAAACCAACAGTGAATTAAGAGAGAGAGAAAAAAATTCAATAGTTGGAGAATTTTTGAGTTTTGCTGTAAAAGCACATTTTTGTTGAAGCTTTTCATCCTGCACACATCTGGACAATTTGTAAGAATACCAATTCAAGAGGACAAACCAACATTTTCTACGAAATCAGAAGAGAATGTTAACTGGTTGAGAACTGGTTGGTGCAAATGTCATCACGGAAAATGCACCATGCGACATAAAATGTTGAGTTTTTTTCCCCCCTCAAATTGGTATCATTGTGAACGGTCTTGATGAATGCGAGACAAAAAGTTTGACAAAATGTGTCTTTTTCAGCACCAAATGGCAGCTAGGAAAACATGCATCTATGGACACAGTGAAAGAAAACAGGAACAGAAAAACAGATAGCCAAACAGAATGGTGTGAAAGATAAACAGACATCAGGACAGACAGTGAAGACAGAATTAAATTAGACAGAATAACAAGAGGTGATAAAAAGTGTGAGAAAAGGGAATCCTTTAAGAGTCACTTGTTGAATGAGACTGGAACTGTTAAATAGCAAGGAGACTCAGAGACAGTAATGAGGGGTCAGAGAACCAGTGAAGATGGGAATTAGACATACTGGCTGAGATAAAGCAGTTCTCTGCCAAACCAGCACCTTCATCCCCACCCCAACTCACCTACTGTGTTCTATGCTACTTTCTCCCCATCCCCACCCTCCTCTCATTTATCTCTCCACCCTTCAGGCACTCTGCCTGTATTCCTGAAGAAGGGCTTTTGCCCGAAACATCGAGTTTACTGCTCCTCGGATGCTGCCTGACCTGCTGTGCTTTTCCAGCACCAGTCTAATCCAGAATCTTGTTTCCAGCATCTGCAGTCATTGTTTTTACCCAGCCCTATATCCACAACAGGCTGACAAACAAGCATCCCTATGAATGTGGGCAGGTCTGACGAACTGATAAATCATCGGAATTAGTTTCAGGGTCTCATTATTCCAATTAATCTCACATGTCCCAGAAAAATGCCCACATTAGCTTCTGTTGGGGTAATGCTGAGGCCAGCCTGTCAGGTTTTAGATCTGGAAAAGTCAGTTGGACAACAACAGGATTAATCGGACGGAACCCTCTTTTGTTAGCTGTCAATTCATTGAATTTAATTTGCTTTATTTTGTTCAGTGCTTTCTTTTCTGAACAGGATATGGATCAGCCATGACCCTGAGTCCAATAGAATTTGACACACAGCAGTCCATCACTGCTTCACCTATTAGCTGTTCTCCCCACCCCCCACGGCCCCCGACCCAAAATTGCAGCTCCCACATCTGGCAAGCAGTCCCTCACCTATTATTCTTAGAGTCCTAGGTGATGAGTGGCATAGATTTTACAGTTGTGCGAGTATCACTTACACACCAACTCTATCCTCAGCTTGAGATTCACACATTTGGTCCATCCTCCTAAATCCATTTGTCTCACCATACCCTTCAAGTAGGCAAAGTCTTTTCCCTGGGTCGGGGAGTCCAGAACTAGAGGGCATAGGTTTAGGGTGAGAGGGGAAAGATATAAAAGAGACCTAAGGGGCAACTTTTCACACAGAGGGTAGTACATGTATGGAATGAGCTGCCAGAGGACGTGGTGGAGGCTGGTACAATTGCAACATTTAAGAGGCATTTGGATGGGTATATGAATAGGAAGGGTTTGGAGGGATATGGGCCGGGTGCTGGCAGGTGGGACTAGATTGGGTTGAGATATCTGGTCAGCATGGTCGGGTTGGAACGAAGGGTCTGTTTCCACGCTGTACATCTCTATGACTCTAAGTATTAATCCACGTTCACAAACATCCCTGGATTGTGCATCTATCACTGCTTCTTACTAGACATTCCATACCCTAGCATTATCCTGCCGAAACAAAACCTAACCTCTCCCTTCATTGTTCAGAAGATGGTGTTAAATTTTTGTTCTCTGCTTACTAAATAAAATAGATTTCCACTAGTTACTTCAGCTAAGACACCACTATTCTGAATACCTTCAGTAAGACACCTTCTGCAACTTTACCTCCAAACCACACAACATCCTGACTTGGAACTGCATTGGCTCTGAGTCTAGGAAAGGGGATTTTATTGTGGAGCTGAAAAAAGCTGTTCATATCTCCACATTCACATTTTAAAAAATATAACTTCATACATTTTCAGTAAGGTCTCTTAAAGGATTGTTGTTTTGCTTACTTATGGATTGAAGTAATCCTGAAGTGATCGGTTCCAGGTGAATATTTCCTAGTTTAATCCTAAAACAGGGCTAATTCTGGGATGAGCCTATTCGTCAGCTATCAGAAACACCTTATCAAATCTTACATTGTTTCTAATGATGTCCCAGAACAGGAGATTTTTTTTTTCCCTTTTAGCTGTAACTCTCTGTGTCTGTTTTCCACAAAGTCCACTTTCAAACCCAGTGTCGAAAATTAAAGGGGTGGTAGGGGTTTGAGACAAGCGGCTGAATTTAGCCCAGTGTGTGATTAAACCTTTCGACTATTTTTGTTTCTGTTGTCTGCTCCTATGTAAACAACAGGGGCAGCCAGTGGCTTCAAAGGAAATCAGCAAATCTGGACCCTGCACTCATAACATTCTCTGCTGCATTCCTTAGATTCTGAGGCCTTTCTGAAATTTGCCTCAGGCACATGGGGGTCTCTGCATTATTCACTGTGCAGCTGCAAGGATAAACACAATCCAAGCAATTTAAAGACTTCCTTGTCTCCACACTCCCAAGACTGGATAGTCCCATTGGCTTCCTGTCTCCTAATGCCACATATTTAAATGTCAATTATTGTGTATAAATCCTTCCATGACCTCATCCATTCCGAGCTTGCTAACCCTCCTTCAACCATAAATCAAAAGCTCTTCTCCATCATCAAATCCTCTGATTGCATATCGTATCTGCTCACTTAACGTTTGTACCATCTTAGGCATTTCGGCTACTGTAAACCAGTCTCTGCAGTTTTCTCTCACCGTGTTGCCCTCATTTTAGGCTGTTAAAGTTTGCCTGTTTGACCAAAGATTTGGTTACTCTTCCTAATGCCATGTTCATTCGCTCAGCTTTCCAACCCTTTAAACTTCTGTGAAGCAGCCTGGGACATCCTTCTACACTGTTGAAAAACAAGTTGTTGTCTTTGAAATAACTCCACAAAGGCAGGTATCCTGTCAGCAAGTCACCCCTTATTTACACGTGCGTAGAATTTGACACTGGGGGGGTCCGGCTTCCTCACAGCCATCTCTCCGAGTGAACAGAACCTCTGACATTCCTGCTTCTGTCTGTCAGCCAGGGCTCCCTGATTAGACTAAATTATCAGTCCCAATCAGGGAACCCAAATTCTAAGAGGTCTTTCCAGCTGACATTGTTACAATCACTAGTCTTGGTACACACATAACTGGTAATAGTTAACGGTATTCAGAAGGCTTGCCAAGGTAAAGTTGCCATCGTCCCAGAGGACCACAGGGACTGTTCTCTCTAATAGAGAGACAACAAGTGATGAGTTTAACCTGAGAGTCATCATGCCTCAAAGCAAGGGGTCAAGGTTGAAAGGTGGGACATTCATGGTGACCCTCAGCCAGTATAGGAACTGAACCCACATTGCTGGTGTTACTTAACATTGCACTACCAGTTTCAGAACTGGAAAATGCTAACATTTGTGGAAATACATAGCTGACAATTGGACAGGCCTGCCTGTGACTCTCTCTGAAAGTCCATGGTCTGATTGCAATCAGTCAGCTTGGAGGTACATTGAAACTGCAGGTTTCACACCAGTTGGTCACAAACCCCATAAATGTACCAATTCGAAAACAATGAAAAGACCCTCCTTATATTAGGGAGCAGTTGTAGAATCAACCCAATTTGAGATCTCTGCCTGGTCTGACCTCAGCTCAAGCCACATGTCAATCAGTCTGAATTCTCAGATTCATACTCACCCTCCTGCGGGCCTACAGGTGGGGTGCCTTTAAGTGCTTTTGTCCCACTGCCACAGAGCAGAAATATAGCAAACTGCAATTAACCGTGTGGCCAATGGGACGAATCCAAAGCCAAAGTGAACAACTTTCAAAACAGTACAAACAAATGCTTGCTTGCTTTAACATGGAATCATTTCTGGATTCAGTTTTGTCCATGAGCAGAAGTAACTGCCAGACCCATTCTGAATTCACTTCAGGCAAGACGCTGTCTGACTTGACTCAAATAGTAGAAACGGTCAGCTGAGTGAGGTACCACATCAGGAGCCTGGCCTTTCAGGAAACCAAAATTGGAGTGGGGGTGGGTACAAGTAAAATAATTCTTCTTCCTTCATATTTTATTTGCTTCTGTTTGCTAAAGGTCTCATGCGCCATGGCACGTAGAACTGGAAACCTCTATCTCTCTGCACCAAGAGTTTTTATTTTCAGTTGTGGGATGTGGGCACCACTGGCAGCATTTATCGCCTCCTCCCTAGTTGCCCTTGAGAAGACGGTGGTGAGGCAAATTAAATTCAACGACAGTCTGTTAATAAAAAACCCAGAAAGAGAAAAAACAACTTCCCTCTCTGCCAGTTTCTTAAGCTCACACTGAAGGGAGAGCAAACTGCATTCCTCCAGTTAACATCAACAGGGTTCAGAAACAAAGCCAAGAAAAATAACACAGTTCTTTTCAATTCAGCCGAGGCACAGATTCCTTGACCTACATAACAGTTTGTGGCACAGAAGTTACTTGTTTACTTCGTATTTTTTAGACTTAATTTAAATTGAGACTTGTGTTTAGCAATTAGCTAAATGCCATTAAGAAAAGTTAATTTGCATTTGCTTTCTGCTGCACTTTCGTTGTGAAGGCATCCATTCTTGCAAAGCCCTTGTCCTCTCGGCTGTTTGCGAGCACTTGATCACAGTTTGTATGGCCAGTCGCTGTTTGTGAGAGCTTACTGTGTGCAAATTGGCTGCTGCGTTTCTTACATTACAGAAGTGCCTGCGCTTCAAAAGAACCTTGTTGTATTTTTGGGTCCTTCTGGGATCATGAAAAGTGCTGCAGAAATGGATCAGATTCTAGGTTAGTCAGCTCCTGGCTCTTTGATCTTGGTCTCCGTAAGTCCAAAATACAACTATGCTCTACAGTAAAGAACCAGGTTAAGCTCACCTCAGCTCAGTCAGCACCGACGCTGTATAGGAACAGTATCCTCGCCCTCCTGCTCACAACAGTTACAACTCTTGAAAAGTGAGGACTTGGATAGTGTGGGGCAAATGAGGCTAGATATTTGCCCAATAACCATCCTCTCCCCTGCCTATTCATGCCGCTTGCAATACTTCATTCACAGCTTAGCTTCACACCTAAGGAAGGCTCTTAGGTGAGGTACAACATGGTGGTCATAACTCCTAGAATACAACGCGAGATAGGCATAAACACACCTTCAGTGCTGTGAAAGCCAGTTGAAGACAGGCGTGGAAAGGCGCAATAAGAAAGTGCAGAAAATATATTGCTCATGCAAATATTTGTCAGTAGATAGGGACTAAATTGGGTTTGGATATCTGGTCGGCATGGATGGGTTGGACCGAAGGGTCTGTTTCCATGCTGTACATCTCTAAGACTCTGTGGTCTACAGATTAGCAAGTTACGCTTTTTCTCTGAAAGACTGGACTCTTTGCCAAAACCTAAAGTAGCAACAGCCAAAATTATGCATTGTATTCCCATGTAGCTTTTCAATAGCCCTATTGCATTACATCAAATTCCAACCAGAGACGGTAACGGGAAAGAAATAAGCCAATGTTTCTACTCCAGTGAACCCCTGACTAAAAACTATGTTGTGATTTCAGGCAAGGACTAGAATTGAGATGTCACCCTTCCATGTTGGTGGATCGGACACCCTAACACATATTGCCCAAGTTCATCCATGAGGTATAACCACTTATGAGAGGTACTGGAGAGATCGCCACACATTGAAAGAGTCAATGCCTTCAGAAGAGATGAAGGAAATGATGGGCAAAAAGGACAAGGGCAGGAATTTAACTGGAACAAGATCACCTCCAAGCTACATACCACTCTGATTTAGCCATAAATGACTGTTCCCTCATGTGACTTGGCTTTCCAAGCTGGATTTCCCTCCAAATGCCATATTGGTGAAATACTTTCCCAACCATCTCAAAGTGTCTTGCCATAACCTATGGTCAAATAATCCTTCAAAACACTGAATGTAGCCCACTCCAAAGTGATGTGCAGTATTCAAGCCATCTTCTGCACTGCAACCAAACAGCAAAACGTTCATGCATCGGTCCCCAGGACAATCTCAAAAAACTTCCCAGGTAACTGGCTGAAGGGCAAAATGTCAAGAGCAGGTCATTCACTTCCTCAGTTAGAGGACTTATGCATAAGTTAAAAAGAGAATCACCCCTTCACAGTGTCTCAGAGGCTTCACCCAGTGTGAGGCTTTCCAGACCAGGAAAGATTTTGAGAGTTTCCCCAAATACTCCCTGGGGCCAGCAATCAGATGCAAGGAATGGCCACAAAACTGTCAACGAGAACAAATCCATGGACAAAACCAACGTCGTCTACAAAATTCCGTGCAAGGACTGCCACAAACACTACGTAGGACAAACAGGAAGAAAGTTAGCCACCAGGATACACGAACACCAGCTAGCCACAAAAAGACACGACCCTCTCTCCCTCGTAGCCCTACACATGGAGGAAATAAACTACCATTTCGACTGGGACAACACATCTATCCTGGGACAGGCTAAGCAAAGACATGCCAGAGAATTCCTGGCACTCCAACCACAACGCCATAAACAAACACATAGATCTAGATGCCATCTATCAACCCCTCAGAAAACGAACAGGAAATGACATCACCACAAACCCCAGGAACCCCATCCAGGACAAACATATAAATAGAAAGCAGGAGACAGCAACTTCGTTTCACTTGGAGGTCGCCACTGATGATGTTACCTAGCCAGGCAATGAAACGTCTGGATATCAAACCTACAGCTCAGTGAGCAAAGCTACACCCTAGAGAAATGAGCTAGACAAATCCAGCTAGGGTGCTGCTCCCATTCTGTATAGGGTCACCTCTATTCTGTAGGTCTCGATCTTAACTGAGGCCAAGATTGCAAAGTCCCAGCCTGCTGTTCTGCTCATATTACAGCTCCCCTTCTGAGCCAAATAAGGACCCTGTATATAATGTATCTCAAATGCACTGCAACACTGCCCTCTACTTTCCCACACTTGTGCTTACTTAAAAACATTAAATCCATAGTCCCAGCCCCCTGCAAGCAGGAAATCCTAAATTATCTGTGAGTTAACAGTACTCCAGGAATAGCATTAACTGACGGGCTGTGTCTTTGTTGAGATACTAGATGCAGCATCTGGTCTTTTCAGAGTTACTTAATCTTTCTTGTGACATGTAGATATTGTTCCAGTTTCATTCACTAACACCAACCCCACTTCAGTCCTGATTCCTGGTCTGGTGGAGGACGTACCCGCACGTCATACTCAATGGGCTACACTTGATGGTTTGCCAGATTAGGCCACCATGGGAGACATAACAACTGAAATAAATTTTGTTTACATCTCATATTCACTTTCTATCAGACAGTTATCAGGAGCAAGAGCATTCCTCACTTCTACTACTCGTCATTAGCTGGCCCTCTCATTCTCTGCTAACAGCCAGCCCCAGTGGACTAGCCCGAGCACAAAGCAGGAATCGAATCTTCATGCACAGCTGTAACGCATAGCACAGGTTCTCAAACTGGGCCCTCTGCAGCTCAATGGAGTGTGCAAACGGGTTAAATGGGCTGTGAATATTTGAACGAGGTGCCTAGTGAAGAATATGGTTTTCAGACAGTCTCTGGGTTAGTTTCAACATCAGAATGTCTTCCAAATAATGATGTCAGTATTTGTGGGAAGGAAGGTAGCCCTGGGAAGTTATCGTTTTTGCTGGGGGAATCTATGTCCTTGGACACTGCCAACATTTGCAGGATTTGGAGATGCCGTCCAATTACTCTCACTTCTCCCACTTGTTCCACATGATTCGGGGATGCCGGTGTTGGACTGGGGTGTACAAAGTTAGAAATCACACAACGCCAGGTTATAGTCCAACAGGTTTAATTGGAAGCACACTAGCTTTCGGAGCAGGGCCATAACCTGATGTTGTGTGATTTTTAACACTTGCAGGGACTCCTCACAAAATTGCCACCAGGAATGTGCCTGTATTTTCAAGGGGTTCTGGACTGTAAGCTTTGAAATCATCAACTAAAATGTAACCTCAGTATAACTGTGTATTAATAATAATTGTCTAAAGCCTCTAAATAATGTGTGCATTCCTTTCGCATGTGTGGAGCATAAACTAAGGCTGGCCTTATTTTCTATGCTTTAAATACTTTGTAATACAGTACATACTGGTATGCACAAGTCTGCAGGGTTTATACACAATTGTTCCATGTCCCACATTGTTAAATTGCCGAAAAAGGATTATGTATTATACATATTATCTTTTTGATGAATTAATATTAATTATCTACAATATTGTGTAATGACATATTCTAGCTGTGATTGAGCTGCGAGGCTTATGTTTATCCCTGCTCTCAGCTTTTGCAAACTGTATCTACTTTGCAAGTATTTACACCTGGTCTTGTCTCAGAAGCTCATCAGTGTTTAGCATAAGGCTTCGTTTTGAAAAACAGTCACCACTGGAATGCAGGAAAACCACAGTCGCCATTTTGTGAACGGCAGTCGTAAAGTGAACGTGCAGTCCAGCTGTTTTCGCGAGTGTGTTTGTTCAAAATAGGAACGTTGGTCGAAATACAAGGACAACTCCCTGCTGTTCTTGCAATAGCACAGCGGGACCTTCAACGTCACCCAACCCAGGAAGTTTGTGTCTTAGTTTAATATTTCATCGGAAAGACAACGTTAATGACAATGCAGCACTCTCTTAGTACTGCACTGCAGTGTTAACCTGGACCTATGGGGTCAAGTGTTTCAGAGAAACAGATGTAAATGTCTCCACTTCTTAAGGGTACACAAAATGACTATCATTCTCACACCAGGATAACTGGTTTGACATGAGCAGTAAAAATCTCAAAGCCTGACAAGATCAACATCTCTTTCTGATGATCTATTATTTTGATAGACCACGCTTGACACTCTCTTCCCTTACTACCTGTCCTCTTTACCACAGTCAGTCCAAACAGCGAAGCTCTCTTATAGTCATAGAGATGTACAGCACGGAAACAGACCCTTCGGTCCAACACGTCCATGCCGACCAGATATCCCAACCCAATCTATTCCCACCTGCCAGCACCCGGCCCATATCCCTCCAAACCCTTCCTATTCATATACCCATCCAAATGCCTCTTAAATGTTGTAATTGTACCAGCCTCCACCACTTTCTCTGGCAGCTCATTCCATACACGTATCACCATCTGTGTGAAAAAGTTGGTTATTTTCAGTTAATTCCTAAAACAAATGCTGAGTCTCAGTGTGCTAGGAGTTCTGTAATGCTAGCCACTCTATATTTCTGCCACTTTACCAGAAGTACAATACCCATTCTTTGTTAGACACTGACAACCAAGGAGCTATTAGGCCATGGAAGATGAGCCCAATACCCACGAAATACACAGATTAAGGAATATGGAGCCTCTTATCCTGAAGTCAATTTAGGCTGAATCAGGATTGCAACAAGGTGGGCTGGGAACTACAGTAGGCATTAAATTTGGAAACATCTAGAAGAATCAGTCAGGCTTCTCACTCCTGGATGCCACACAATGATGCCCCTCTGCAAAGTGTGTGGTTGAAAAGGAGCTGGGACTTAGTGGCTCTCAGTAGCTTAATAGCCCATGGAGAAAGTGAGTACTACAGGTGCTGGAGATTAGGGTCAAGAGTGTGGTGCTGGAAAAGCACAGCAGGCCAGGCAGCATCCCAGGAGCAGGAAAATCGATGTTTCGAGCAAAAGCCCTTCATCAGGATTTATTCTGATGACTTTCCTGCTCTGGGATGCTGCCTGACCTGCTGTGCTTTTCCAGCACCACACTCTTGACTCTAATAGCCCATGGACTCTATTTATAGGGGCACACATTAAACAGGTGCACCCATGGGATGAGTTCCCCCATTCTCATCAGGAATAGAGGGTCAGGGGAAAAAGTTCTGAAATTAACTTGATAGCAGTTAAAGCTCATATCAGCTGCAGTATCTGTGTGAGCTACTTTTAATAATATACAAGAGAACTCAAGAATGTGCTCAAGAATTCCAGTGAATATAAGGGAGTACCTGAAAGAAACCAAATCAAAATTAAACCCTAGACAAAAGTGAGTAGTGCCAGGTAGGATTTCAAGAGGTGGGGAATGCAGGAAGAAATGTTGGCAGCGAGGTCAAGGGTTGGCTGTCAGTGGAGCACTCCCCCAACCCACCGCTCCCTTGTTCCTGCCTGAAACATTGACTGTCCTGCTCCCCCGGATGCTGCCTGACCTGCTGTGCTTTTCCAGCACCACACTCTTGACTCTAATCTCCAGCACCTGCAGTCCTCACTGGGTTTTTTTCCCCAGTGCCGCACTCGATCTAAACTCTCGCATCTGCAGTCCTGACTATCTCCAATGTTGACAACAGGATAACAATCTGAAGTGATCATTAACGGGTCACTTAAGGGCCTCAATAATCAGCACATTGGGAAGATCAACAATGGGTCCACCTGAATTGAACTTAATTCTGATGGAGCCAAAATTCATACTACCTAATTAAAGGGTCTTCCCATTTCTTGGCATGCTATCAGAGGATTCCACCCAACATTTTACATTAGATATGAAGATCAGAAGAAGTCATCTATGACCTGAAACATTATTTGTTTCTCTCTCCACAGTTGCTGCCAGACCTGCTGACTATTTTCAGCATCTTCTCATTACATTTGGTACCTCCTAATGGCCAAGCAAGCATGTGACCCTGAGTAAAATTGGCAAACTTGAGAACGCTGTTGAAGCAACTCTACCAGTAGCATCCTTCACCTGGTTTATTTACTGCTCTCTATATCAAGAGACCATTATTTGACCTTGTTTACAGGTGAGTAAGCTGTTTGAAGTACTTTGTTACATGACTAACATGGTGTGGCCTGCACTGATTCAGCAGATTTTATCAGGGGGAGCCTGTACAACTTTCGTCAACGCTTATAAATAGTTTCGACATTAGTTGATGGGAAGGAACAATCAGGGTTTGTGGATGGGGAAGCAATGGACCAATACAAAATGGCTTGAAAGCACCACCATTTTGTGGAAAATCTGTAACTATAGCTTGCTCTTAATCTATCTTAATAGAGTCATAGAGACGTCCACTTGGCTGTTCGAGCTACGTTCCCCTGAGAATCCATCGCCCCCTACATTTCCCAAAACAGCATACCTGTTTGAAATGGGTATATCCACAAAAGATTCCTGCACTAGCTGCCTACCTCTCTCACCCTTCCTGGAGTTAACCCATCTATGTGACTGTATCTGAGACGTTCTCTCTTTCCTATAACTGCCATCTATCACATGCTGTTGCAAATTCCTCATTGCTTCTAAATGTCTCTCCAACCGATCCATTCGACCTGATAAGATTTGCAGCCAACAGCATTTATGGCAGATATAATCCGCAGTAACCTTTAATCTCTCCTTAAACTCCCACATCTGACAAGAAGTACATATCACTTTATTAAAGGCCATTTTTCCTCCTTCACAATCTACAGACCCAGAAAATAACACCGTCTTATTCCTCTACAAATTTAAAATTTAAAATTCTTAAATTGAACTACTCCCACTTCAGGACAATATACATCTGATTTCCATCACTAGAACTTTAGAGAGATCTGTTTCACCACACTCCGTTAAGAATATAAACATTACCCCTGAAATAAATGCTGCACAAAACTCTTAGAGATACAAGTGATTCTGAGGCTGACTATTGCTGTAAGCTATCCTGCAAAATTCCTATTTGCTATTTTAACAGTAGTTGCTAATGGGTTAAAATGCTGAATGGAAGCTTTGCTCGTGTATGTCAAACCAAAAGGTTAGAAGATATTAGTATCTGGAAATGTAACCACTCCGAAACACCCCCGGAGTTTAACAAACCCCGAAGGGTAGGCTCTCTTTCACCAAAACCTGGCAGTAAATATTTACAAATTGTTTCCCACGGTCAACACAGCAAATAGCCCCACGCAATGTCCTTTCTTTAAAACAAAATTGCAACTTTTTAAAAAAATCAGTTGCTGTGCATTGTTAGTTGGTTCCCACATTCTCAGAGTTAAATTGACAGATTTTAAAATAGACAACATGGAACCTTTGTTTTATAATCTCAGTTTATTTTGTTAACTCATTTCCCACCGAAAATGTTGACACATTCCCAAACTATTCTCGCCAATAAATCTCTCTCTGAAGCCAATACACTTTTTTGAAGTTTCTACAGAGCATCTCATCCTATTTTAGAGTTGTCTTAAAGTGCTTCTCGCTCAATCGATTAACTATGAACAGTATTTTGCAAAAGACTAATATTGGCAAAAAGTGTTCTGCAATGCAGGGATATACGCTGGGGCATCTCACAGCAGTACAACTAAAAACTGACAACTGAAAAAACAAGTGATATTAGATGTAGCAACTAAAAGATAAATGAGTACTTGATTTGTTGGTTGAGAGATGAATGCTAGCCCAGACATCAGGGCCTTTAAAAAGTGCCTCATGATTTTTAGTATCCAGTCAACAAGACTGGATAGTTTAAAATATTCTGAAAACAATGCCCGGAAAAGTACTTTTTCTCAGCAACGCCTTCTCTGTACAAGAAACACCATCTTTTCTATCATCATTTTTGACAACCTCATTTAAACAGATTTTTCACAGATAAGCTGGCTAAAGTGTGTTCTCATTCAACATTTCCACTCTTACAAGGCTGCTGTGCTAAAGTTGTTAGTAAAGGCTTTTCTTTTTACATCGATAGGTAAAAACCAATTTTTCTTGTGTAAATCATATCTTTGGTCAATGCATGTTTAGATGAAAATTGTCACGAGCAAAATTATTCAGCCTACGTTTAAAGTTGCCATCTTATCCAACGTATGTAATTTTTTCAGGTGCATATCTCATTGGTGTCTGTGCCTTAATGTTTCCCTGTATCTTCATCAGTCTTTGTCTGTTAGTGTCTCTGTGTTTCAAAGTTTACATGACTTCAATAACTGTGTTGCACCATGACCACGTCTTATCTTAGTTTTTGAGTGCAGTGTCAGTATGGCATATCCACACTTTTCAGTATGTGACGAACTAGCTCTGTCTCAGTATGTACCCCTGCGCCTGTGATGCTCCTCGGTAAGCTGTATCTCAGTCTGCATTGCTTCATATCTGCCTGTTTCTAATTAACTTCACTGCCAGCTCGCACTAAAAAATAATTGTACACCCTCAAGATCACTTTCTGAGGTTGGGAAAGCAGGCTAAAATAACATTGTATACTTATAAAAAGAGAGCACAAAGAATCAGGCCAGAACCTAAAACAGCAGAAACATTTCTCAAAGTTTCCTGGAATCAGTCTTGAACCTGGGAAGACTGCAAATACCAAAAACTTGGATACATTTGCTCGGTAGAGCATGCCTGCAGGGTTGTGTTTGGTCTCTGTGTTTGATCGCAGAAGTAAGAATTCAGCAACACACTGGCAAAAATGTGTGTGTGTGTAATTTGGCATGCCATAGTTCTCAAGATATCTCCGGGTAAAAATTTTCATCTTCTTGGTAACCTTCTCCATTTTAATTTCCCGTGACCATAGTTGTAAAGGCAACTATCCCTGTAAACACATCACGCTGTTGTTACACCCCCTAGCCAATGGAGGTGCAGCAGTGCCATCACTGGCCGGAGGGTGGTATGGCAGCCTAACAAGTTTACATAGGACAACCTACACTATTTTTTAATTTAGAGGTAGGGATTTATCATATATGAGGATTAGATGTACAGCTTTCAAATAGGGATTGAATTACAGTTGAGCAGCGCATTACTCCTCACTTACTTATTAAAACAGCAAGTGTTGGAGAAATTCAGCATGTCTGGCAGCATTCGGAGTGAGAAACAGAACCAAGTCCGGTATCAAACTTCTTCAGAACTGCAGTTTCAAAACATTTTTTTTAAACTCCAACAACCGCAGTATTTGCTTTTGTCTTATTACTTAAAAAATCTTTACTTTGTTTTAAGTTCCTGTATCCAATGCTGTTACAAACTGGTACACATTAAGGCTCTGATTACAGGGTTGTGGTCATTGAACTCACTCTAATCGTCGGTCAGGTTTGGCTTATTCAGGAAAGATTAGATTAGATTCCCTACAGTGTGGGGACAGGCCCTTCAGCCCAACCAGTCCACACCAACCCTCCAAAGAGTAACCCACCCAGACCCATTTCCCTCTGACTAACGCACTAATGCTATGGGCAATTTAGCATGGCCAATTCACCCGACCTGCACATCTTTGGATTGTGTGAGGAAACTGGAACACCCGGAGGAAACCCACGCAGACATGGAGAGAATGTGCAAACTCCACACAGACAGCTGCCCGAGGTTGGAATCGAACGTGGGACCCTGGTGGTGTGAGGCAGCAGGGCTAACCACTGAGCCACCGTGCCGTCCCTAATGCCCCAGATGCTGCCAGATTTGCTAAGTTTCTCCAGCAGTTTCTGCGTTTGTCGTCCCCGTATTGACTCAGCTCACAGACTGAAGGCGACCTCCTCCTGATCAGACTGGTGCCATCAAAAGGATGCTCCTCGAGCACTCTGCAGAACCATCACCATGTCACCTCTGCGTGACCTCAAGACTTAGTAAATCTCTGCCTCGACCCAAAATGCTGACCTCTATTCCCCCGCAGTTTGTCGAGGAGCACGGGGGCGGGTGACAGTGCTTGAACAGGATTGGGATTTCCCCTTCCCCGGCTCCCTTCCGTCATTGTCATCTGGTCCTTGGCAGAGGGTGCAGCTCTGTGGCTGGTCTTAAGGCATCTGGTCCCAGAGGCTACCGGGTGCCCAAGAGTCTGAACAAGGCGTGGTCCGGTCAGCTATTCGGCTAGAAGGGCCATCACTGTCGAGTCTAATCCTGTCTTCAAAGCCACCGGACAGCTGGGGAGGGGTCTCAATGGTGAGATTTTTGCCCAAATTCTGACTTTCCTAACATTAGGTTAGATTCCCTACAGTGTGGAAACAGGCCCATCAGCCCATTCGATCAATCCTGAACCTGGGACCACTGGTGCTGTGAGGCAGCAGTGCTGACCCCCTGAGCCACTCTGCCGCCCTTTGAGCAACTTACAGACATTACGCCAAAAAAAGAAAACGCTGGAAAATCTCGGCAGGTCTGGCCCTTTGTCAAAGCCCTTTTGGTTTCAGATTGCAGCTTTGGCAGTAACTTGCTTTTAGAGCAAGGCTGTGATGTGGAAACGACCATCATATTGTTTTTGTGAACTACAAGGGGGGGGGGGGGGTAGGGGAGTGTTGGGGCAGTAGACCTGCATC
>NC_057754.1:2941621-2944893 GCF_004010195.1 Chiloscyllium plagiosum
GGGAGCTGCAACCATCGAAAGCGCAGCGTCCCCCCCACCCCCCACCCCCCCAGAGTCTCCCCGGACGGATTTGCAGATCTGCCCGAAGGCATCTCGCCTTTGCAAGAGCCCGCACCTCCCTGTAAATCCCTGCTCCGATTCATCTGGCCCGCCTCCTTGAGCAGCTAGGGGGAGGGAGGCTGGTTCTTCAAACTTTCAGAATAATCATTTAAAAAAAAACACACGAAATCCCACTCTCCCGCAGGCGTCCGACGTTTGAATTCAACATAAAAATCCTCGCCCACCCCTCTCCCAAACACCATCCTCCCACATCGCCTTTGTTTTGTAAATTGCAAAGTGATTTCGCTGAAAAGCTGCAAAAGGATTTTTTTATTGGCTCGTTTTTTAAAAGAAAAAGTGGGACCCCGATCGGATATGGGATACACCCTACTTCAGCGAGAGAGAAGAAACAGGCAGTCTGGGCACGATTAAACTCGGACGCAAAGTGACCCACCCTTCCAACCTTGGTCCAGTTTAACACATGTATCATCTGTCAAACACTAGCGCTATAGGCAGGGCAGGGGTTGCTTTATTTTGTGTGTACGTGTCAATCCATTATCTGGGGCACAAAGGGGACGAATAAACTAACAAAAGGCGATGTTAAAAAAATCACACCCAACGCCAGGTTACAGCCCAACAGGTTTATTTGCAAGCACTAGCTTTCGAGGCGCTGCCCCTTCACCAGAGCGGTGCTCTGAAAGCCGAGTGCTCCCAATTAAACCTGTTGGGGGGCTGTAACCTGGTGTCGGGAGAGTTTTAACTTTGCCCAGCCCAGGCATTCTCCAAATCCTGGCCATCTTTCTAAAACAAAAACCCTCCCTGATGAAGGGCTGATGCCCGAAACGTCGATTCTCTTGCTCCTGGGACCAGCCGTGGGGCTTTGCCCGTAACATACTCTCGAATTCTTAAAAAAACCTGGGCTGAACTCCGCCAAATGAGGCGCCTCTTTATTCTGGCGGTGCCCGCGTTGCACTGTAACGGGAATAGCAAAGCGGGGGCATGAGAGGCTTCCACTGTCGGACAGACTTCGGAACGCTATTGTCCACGATCATCCCCACCCCATCAGTCCAGTCGAGAGATTAGAGTGTGCGAGACAGGACAGCAAACTTCAAATAATATTTGCATATGAGAGACTTGACAAAAGTCAATCTCACGGATCTAAACTTGCTTAAATAACCTCGCCACACCGAACTCTACAGTCTGCAAGTCACTCCCCCACCCCTCTCTCACTCTCTCGTTGCTTCATACACAAAGTTCTGGCAGTGATTACATTTTTTTCTCTCTCTCTCCCTCACTCACTCTCCTCCTCCCACACCCACTCCCCTCAAAAGTCTGCTTTAAGTTACACTGTCTTTTCCAACCACAGTCATGAATTCCAAGCTTAGACTCTGGCTCGCTGCCCAGAGCTGGGGGGGGGGGGGGGGGGGGGTGGGGGTGGGAGGGAAAAAAAAGGCTTTGCTACACCCCTTCTCCACACCCATGTCAAACACGATTGCAGAAACTTCGTGCAAGAGATTTTTGTTTTAAAAAAACTTGCCAAGGGTTTATTTTTCCAGCTTCACTTGTAAAAACAGAGTAGAGACCCACTGGAACAAATCTCCACAACTTGCAATGTTTTTTTTTCTCTCTCTGGTGACACGTGTGAGTGGCGAAAACATTAGGGGGTAGGGGGGGAAAAAAAGGTACTGACGGGTAATCGGATTCCTGCAGATTCCCTGTCTCTGGGCTGCTCGATCTACAAAACTTTTGTCAGCTTGTTCAGCTTAATTTTAGTGTTAAGACAGCTCGCAAGCCCAGGGGCAGCTGAAAGAATCCACGCCCACGTCTACATAATCCAAAAAAACAGCAATCGTTTTCGCTTTGCAAACAAAAAAAGATTTCCCCCCCCCAAAAAAAAATAAACTTTCAGAGAATTCCACCAACGCCAGGTCTGAATCGTTGCTGCCACTCGGTTAGACGCGCGCATTCATCTCAAAATTCCCAGTCGAAATCTTGCAGCAAGTTCCGAGCAATTAAACACATCTCTTGGAGATTTCAGTTTGATTTACCTGGCGGCAGCGATTTCTAGGCTAAAGCCCTAGCCGTCCCATCGTACCGGGGCACCCAGTGCTTGTGTGGAGTAGCCCGTTCGTCAACGCAGCACTTTTAAGTGGAGCACCAACCTCGAGATTCCCGATAATAACCCTCTACTGTTACAGGGTTGGGCTCTTGTACAGGATCGGGTGGGTCCTCGAGGGGCGGAGACTCGCTTCGGGATGGAGGATGGACCAAAATAAAAAGGGAGAGACAGAGAGAGAGCTGACATCAGGGATGTGTCCGCGGAGTCATGCGCCCGGGCGAACCCACCTCTCCCCAAAACAGTGCCACAAAAACAAAGCTGGCAGATCAGGGGCGCAGGGCAGTCCGCGGGAGGGTGGGTCACTCAGGTGGAGGGTCACAGCACAGTCTGCATGTCTGACAGAGTGGAGGAACACAGGGCTGTCTGGTTATAACAATGTCAGGCAGAACAAGAGGGAGGCGAGACAGTCGGGTTATTATGGTGGCAGTGAGAGCATGGGACAGAAGCCAGGCTGGTCAGAAGAGTTTCACATAGTGGGACAGATTGCTCTGGTTATGTGTTTGGCAGAACACCACATTACAGTCTGGTTAAAATGTCTCTGACAGAGCAGAGGGACACAGTACAGTCTGGTTATAACTGTCTCTGACAGACCAGAGGAACACAGAACAATCTGGTTATAATGTATCTGTCAGAGCAGACGAACACAGTACAGTCCGAGTACAATGTATCTGTCAGAGCAGAGGGACACAGTACAGTCTGGTTATAATGTGTCTGTCAGAGCAGAGGGACACAGTACAGCCTGGTTATAATGTGTCTGTCAGAGCAGAGGGACACAGTACAGTCTGGTTATAATGTATCTGTCAAAGCCGAGGGACACAGTACAGTCTGGTTATAATGTGTCTGTCAAAGCCGAGGGACACAGTACAGTCAGGTTTTAATGTATCTGTCAGAGCAGAGGGACACAGTACAGTCTGGTTATAATATATCTGACAGAGCAGAGGGACACAGTACAGTCTGGTTATAATGCATCTGTCAGAGCAGAGGGACACAGTACAGTCTGGTTATCATGTGCCAGTCAGAGCAGAGGGACACAGTACAGTCTGGTTATAATGTATCTGTCAAAGCAGAGGGACACAGTACCGTCCGGTTATAATGTATCTGTCAGAGCAGAGGA
>NC_057754.1:2945393-2947143 GCF_004010195.1 Chiloscyllium plagiosum
TATTCCATGAGATCTAACCTTGCTCACCAGTCCCCCATGGGGCAGGCCTTAATGAAGTCCATATAGACCATCTCGGTAAAAACAAGGACTGCAGATGCTGGAGACCAGAGTCTAGATCCGAGTGGTGCTGGAAAAGCACAGCAGGTCAGGCAGCATCCGAGGAGCAGGAAAATCGACGTTTCAGGCAAAAGCCCTTCATCAGGAATAGAGGCAGAGAGTCTGAAGGGTGGAGAGATAAGAATAGATCATATCATATAGATCATGTCCAGAGTCAGGGTCAGGGACAGGGTCACAGTCAGGGTCAGAGTCAGGGACAGGGTCAGAGTCAGGGTCAGGGTCAGGAACAGGGTCAGAGTCAAGGTCAGAGTCAGGGACAGGGTCAGGGTCACAGTCAGGGTCAGAGTCAGGGACAGGGTCAGGGACAGGGTCAGGGTCACAGTCAGGGTCAGAGTCAAGGTCAGAGTCAGGGACAGGGTCAGGGACAGGGTCAGGGTCAGAGTCATGGTCAGAGTCAGGGTCACAGTCAGGGACAGGGTCAGAGTCAGGGTCAGAGTCAGGGACAGGGACAGGGACAGGGACAGGGTCAGGATTAGGGACAGGGTTAGGGTCAGGGACAGGGTCAGAGTTAGGGTCAGAGTCAGGGGCAGAGTCAGGGACAGGGTTAGGGTAAGGGTCAGGGACAGGGTCAGGTATAGGGACAGGGTCAGGGTTAGGGACAGGGTCAGAGTCAGGTACAGGGTCAGTGTTAGGGACAGGGTCAGAGTCAGGTACAGGGTCAGTGTTAGGGACAGGGTCAGAGTCAGAGTCAGGGTCAGAATCAGGCTCAGCGTCAGGGACAGGGTCAGAGTCAGGGACAAGTTCAGGGACAGGGTTAGGGTCAGGGACAGGGTCAGGGTTAGGGACAGGGTCAGGATTGGGGACAGGGTCAGAGTCAGGGACAGGGTCAGCGTCAGGGTCAGAGTCAGGGACAGGGTCAGAGTCAGAGTCAGGGACAGGGTCAGGGTTAGGGACAGGGTCAGGGTTAGGAGCAGAGTCAGGGTCAGAGGCAGAGTCAGGGACAGGGTTAGGATCAGGGTTAGGGACAGGGTCAGGGTCAGGGTCAGAGTCAGGGTCAGAGGCAGAGTCAGGGACAGGGTCAGGGTTAGGGACAGGGTCAGGGTTGGGACAGGGTCAGGGTTAGGGACAGGGTTAGGGACAGGATCAGGATTAGGGACAGGATCAGAGTCAGAGTCAGGGTCAGGGTTAGGGACAGCGTCAGGGACAGGGTCAGGGTTAGGGACAGTGTCAAGGTCAATGTCAGGGTCAGGGTTAGGGACAGGGATAGGGTTAGGGACAGGCTCAGGGTTGGGACAGGGTCAGGGACAGGGTTAGGGACAGGATCAGGATTAGGGACAGGATCAGAGTCAGAGTCAGGGTCAGGGTTAGGGACAGCGTCAGGGACAGGGTCAGGGTTAGGGACAGTGTCAGGGTCAATGTCAGGGTCAGGGTTAGGGACAGGGATAGGGTTAGGGACAGAATCAGGATGAGGGACAGGATCAGAGTCAGAGTCAGGGTCAGGGTTAGGGACAGGGTCAGGGTTAGGGACAGGGATAGCGTTAGGGACAGGGTCAGGGACAGGGTCAGGGTTAGGGACAGGGATAGGGTTAGGGACAGGGATAGGGTCAGGGGAGGGACAGGGGTCAGAGTCAGGGTCAGGGTTAGGGACAGCGTCAGGGACAGGGTCAGGGTTAGGGACAGGGTCAGGGTTAGG
>NC_057754.1:2950539-2964599 GCF_004010195.1 Chiloscyllium plagiosum
GTGAGGGTGGGGGAGCTGACTCCTTCAGCCTCGAGGGAGCCCGTTCCAGGCTGATGTCACAGAGCATCTGAATGGTCAGCGGAAATCCGGAAGTTTCTGCCCCTCCCCCCTCCATGACTCCAGTGAAGAAGGGGGCAGCCTCGAGGGAGCCCGTTCCAGGCTGATGTCACAGAGCATCTGAATGGTCAGCAGAAATCCGGAAGTTTCTGCCCCTCCCCCCTCCATGACTCCAGTGGAAGAAGGGGAGGCTCAACTGAAAATTTCAAATCTGAGGTGGGGTGGTCTCTGTCGGGTGAGGATATTAAAGAGATATCAAGTAAGGCTGAGACCATGGATCAGCCCTGGGGCTGAATGGCCTCCTCCTGTCCCTATATCGCAGCTCAAGGCGGAGGGGTGTTTAGGCTAAATGGGCTGCTCCTGTTCATATGCAAGAGGATCAAGAGGGGCAGAATGGCCTGCACTGGATTCAGTGCAAGCAGTTTGAGGGTCTGAATGGCCCCCTGCACAGAGGTTCAAGGCAAGGCTATTCTGAAGTTGGACCATCATGTCTATAAATCACCAAAGAGCGAGCAATGAATTTGTCAGAGAGTCTTTCACAGAGTCTGGGCCTCCGTTTAGTCAGGAACCAGTATGCCTGTTGTAGTATTTCTTCGGCACAATGAAGGGTGTCCATACATTTCCCCTGAGATAGCTCCCTCCTTGTCCTACCCACCCCCCATCTCTGTAACCTCCTTCAGCCCTCAACCCCGTGTACTGTCTGCTAGTTCTGCCCTCTCTCACACAGTTTTAACTCAGCCACTATTGATGGTCACGCTGGCGGAATGCTGTCTAAACAGTACTGCCTGTTCCTCCTTCATTAACCCTGCCTTTTGACCACACCTTGGTGAAGTAACTTCAGGCATTAGTGCGGTCTCTCCTGGAGTACTGTGTACAATGCTGGTCATCCTGTCACAGGAAGGATATTAACAACTGGGAGAGGGATTGAAAAGATTTATCAGTATGTTGCTGGGAATGGAAGGTTTGGGTTATAGGGAGAGGCTGGAACTTTTTTCAGTGGAAGGTAGGAGATTCAGGGGTGTCTTTAATAGAGGTTTATAAAATCAGGAGGGTCAATGGGAGTTGTCTTTTCCCTAGGGTGGGGGATTTGAACACTTGAGGGCACATTTTCAAGGTGAGGGGAGATAGATCTTAAAAAGATATGAGGGACAATGCTTTTACACACAGTGTGGAACAAAGGTCCAGAGGAAGTAGTCCATAGAGATACATTTATAATGTTTAAAAGACATTTGGATAAATACATGAATGGGAAACGTTCGGAAGGATATAGGGCAGGAGCAGGCAGGTGGGACAGGTTTAGTTTGGGAACATGGGCTGGATGGGCTGAAGGGTCTGTTTCTGTACTGTGTGGCCCTGTAACTCCTTGCAACTCAGTGACAGATTTTAATTGCTCGTGTTTCTGTGAAGCACTTTTGTTTTGTGAGGTTTTTATCCACATGAATATAAATTGTTGCTGTTGTTCGGCAGACTTACTGAGAACCTTCTGAGCAGCTGCCTCAGGCGCAGTGAGATGTTGCAGAGGGATAGAGAGAGTCCGGCAGATAGATTGGAACCTGAACTCCAGGGTTGGACCTTGGCGGAGGACTCTGAGAGTGACGATGAGCCTGAGTACAAGAAACAGCTGTACAGGCAAGTGGGGGGGCGGGCTGGGGCAGCTGTACAAACATCCCCATCTCTCAATCATTATCAGATGGTGGTTTGGCTATGGAGCTTAATTCACCAAAGTGTTACCACATCGTAGGGCTGCTCTGTTGCGCCTAACACTACGGGCAATTTAGCACAGTCAGTTCACCTGACCTGCTCGTCTTTGGACTGTGGGAGGAAACCGGAGCACCCGGAGGAAACCCACGCAGACACGGGGAGAACGTGCAAACTGCACACAGACAGTCACCCAAGGACTGGAATTGAACGCGGGTCCCTGGTGCTGTGAGGCAGCAGTGCTAACCACTGAGCCACCCCTGTTATTAGAGAGAGAGAGAGAGTGAATGGAGGTGGTTTGATCTGCAGGTCAGCATACCTCAGGCAAGAGGACAGTCCTTCAGGGTAACCTCAGCCAGTGCAGGGATTGAACCCACGCTGTTAGTGTCACTCTGCATCACAGATCAGCCATCCAGCCAACTGAGCTAAACGGACTTCCATCTCTCCCTACCGAAAGAACACCCCTCTGGTCTGGTAAGACGTGAGTCATAGAGTCTTACAGAATGGAAACAGACCCCAACTCGGACACTCAAAGCTCTGAGCAATGAAGGGAAAAGTATGCGAAATGCTTTCTTAACCCCCCTATCACCATGTGACACAAATGTTATAGCTGAACCCATAGGTCTGTCTGTTGTACAACACTGCTCAGAGCCCTATCATTAATTGTATCAGCCCTGCCCTTGTTTCTTCTATCAAAATGCAACACCTTGCCTTTACCAATAGACAATAGGGGCAGGAGTAGGCCATTCAGCCCTTCGAGGCAGCACCGCCATTCAATATGATCATGGCTGATCATCCTCAATCAGTATCCTGTTCCTGCCTTATCCCCATAACCCTTGATTGCACAATCTTTAAGAGGTCTATCCATCTCTTTATCCAAATTAAAACCGATCTGCCACTCCTCAACCCACTGCCCCAGTGGTTGGAGATGTACCATCTACCTCCTCAGGGGGGTGTAAACAATCCTGTGCCCAGATTCCTCCCTGGAACCCTGGGTCAATATTTATTCCCTTAACCAGTGTCACTAAAACAGAGACACAGACAGGAGTTTCTGGAAAAGCCTGAGCTGAAAGGTGAACTCTGATTTCTCTCCACAGATGCCGCCTGACCCTGAACCGAAATTGCTGGAAAAGCTCAGCAGGTCTGGCAGCATCTGTGGGAGAGAAATCAGAGTTCACGTTTCAGCTCAGGCTTTTCCAGTAATTCCTGTTTGCGTCTCGATTTACAACATCCACAGTTCTCTCGGTCACCGAAACGGACTTGGCTTGTCATTAAAACACGCGCACTGTGTGTTTTTGTTTGGGATCTTGCTGTGCACATATTGGTTTGTGCCGTTGCCTGTGTGTCAACAGTGACTCCCTTCACAGCGTGCCTCTCACTGGCCTTTGACACATCCTGGTGTTGAGAAAGGTGCTATACAAATTGGATCATTATTCCCTCTCTGAGCAACCTGCTTGAAACAGAAGGTGATATCTCCCCCAGTCCCACCACTGTCACCCTCCCCTCACCAAACCCCCCTTGCTGACCACCCATCGCCATTGCTCCTTCTGCACGCCTGTTGAAGATTGCTGTGACCCCTTTAAAGGCTGGGTCACTGCTGGATTCATCTTCCTCCCAGACAAGCAGCGTGGAGCCCGCGGGTCAGTGGGGAATCGGGAGGAGTCTCTGGTTTCATGGTGAGAGTTGAACGGTGATAACCTATTGTGGCAAAGCCATTCTGAAGCCACCAAGCGAGTGGAGAATCCAACCCAAAGTCCGTACATAACGCTCATCTCTCTCCTGAAACAAAGCGAGTGTTTACAATGCCATCCTGTGTGCTTTCAGGAGAGTTTATCCTGGACTTACCTCTGAGAGAAGAAAGATTAACAGCAGGACAGGGCCATTCAGCCCAGTAAGTGTGCTGCACCATTCAATATGATGTTTCGCATCAGCACTGGTCTCCTGCTTGCTTTCCCTGTCCCCTAATTCCAAGCAGATGTGCCAGGCTTAAATGAATTCAGGGACGGAGCAGCAACAGTTTTAGGGCGGCACGGTGGCTCAGTGGCTAGCGCTGCTGCCTCACGACGCCAGGGACCCAGGTTCAATTCCAGCCTCAGGTGACTGTCTGTGTGGGGTCTGCACATTCTCTCAGTCTCTGCGTGGGTGTGCTCCCGTTTCCTACCAAAGATGTGCAGGTTTGGGTGGGGAGGCCATGGGAAATGCAGGGTTACAGGGGTAGGTCTGGGTAGGATGTTCTCTGGAGGGTCGGTGTGGATTCGATGGGCAGAATGGCCTGCTTACACGCTGTAGGGATTCTGCGATTCTAAGCTTTCTGGACGAAACAATTCCAAATATTCACAACCCTCTGAGGGGAGAGATTTTGACTCATCTCAGTCCGTAATGATTAGCCCCTTACCCTGAGTCAGTGCCCCATTGTTTTACACTCCCCAGCCCTGGGTAGGGAAGGCAAGTGGTAACAGCTTGTCAAGGTCTACCCCCATCAAAACTTCATGGTCTGGGATTCAAACAGAATACCAGACCATCTTGTAAGGTTCAGAGAGCTCAATCCATTCACAAAAGGTAAGCCTCTCTCTCTTTCCAATCCCTCGGCAGATGCTGGAAATCAGAGTCTAGATTAGAGTGGTGCTGGAAAAGCACAGCAGGTCAGGCAACATCTGAGCAGGAAAATCGACGTTTCGGGTAAAAGCCCTTCATGAAGAAGACATTCCTGATGAAACACCGATTTTCCTGCTCCTCGGATGCTGCCTGACCTGCTGTACTTTTCCAGCACCACTCTAATCTAGACTCTTTCCAATCCCAGCTGACCAGATGAATCAAAGTCTCCTGTCGTGTTAAAAGTTCTCCACCCAACCTCCCGAATGTACAAGTGGGGAGGCCAGTATTCCCTGATAAACCCAATCACAGTTCTACAGGATGGAGCCGGCCTGACATTTTCCTTGTATCTCCATAGCCTCTTCAGCCCCAGCCTGGCTGATTCCTTCCTTCAGCCATTGCACACAAAGCCAATGATGAACCCCAATATTCAACTGCTCCAGGAAAGTGTGAGAGGTGAGTGACTGCACCCCTCAGGGACTGACCCTCCTATCAGCACAGGCCTCGTTAAAAGAAAATAGATTCTCACTGAATGGTCATTGGTGGCTGGGCCCAGTATTTATTGCCTGTCCCTAGTTGCCCCTTGAGAAGGTGGGGATTAGCTGCCTTTTTGACCCGCTGCAGTCCATGTGCTGTGGGTAGACCCACAATGTCCTTAGGGAGGGAATTCCAGGATTCTGACCCAGTGACACTGAAGGAACGGTGATATATTTCCAAGTCAGGATTGTGAGTGGAGGGGAACTTGCAGGGGATGGTGTTCCCATGTATCTGCTATCCTTGTCCTTCTAGATGGAAGTAGTCGTGGGTTTGGAAGGTGCTGTCTGAGGATCTTTGGTGAGTTTCTGCAGTGCATCTTGTACATCGTACACACTGGAGCTACTGAGTGTCGGTGGGGGAGGGGAGGGTGTTTGTGGATGTGGTGCCAATCAAGCGGCTGCTTTGTCCTGGATGACATTGAGCTTCTTGAGTGTTGTTGGAGCTGCCCCCATCCAGGCAAGGGGGGAGGGATTCCATCACACTCCTGACTGGTGCCGTGTAGATGGTGGACAGGCTTTGGGGGGTCAGGAGGGGAGTTACTCGCAGCAGGATTCCCAGCCTCTGACCTGCTCTTGGAGCCGCTATGATTCTGCGGTGAGTCCAGTTGATCTTCTGGTCAATGGTATCATCTGTTGATGTGGGTTTTCAATGATGGTGTTCTCTGGGGTTTATTGTCCTGGATGAGGTGAGGGGTCTTGACCCAGTCTGTTCAAACCCAATCTTCCAGGGAGAAGCTTCCCCGGAAGGTCACATCTCTGAACACGGAGTGTGATGAGGATAAAGAGGGTGGAGTCAACAGTGGGGTCTGGTCACTCAGGAGAGTGTACACAGCGAGTCATCGTGACCTGGGACACACTGCCTGGGAAGCAGACTTAATCCTAACATTCCAAAGGGAATTGGGTCGATAAATGAAGTGTCTCAAGAGCGAGGGCAGGTGGTGGAGGGCATTGTGGGAATGATAGGAATCTTGGAAATGCTCTTTCACGGAGCCATCGCAGGCATGATGGTCAGAATGGCCTCTTGTTTCCATGGTAACAAAGGTTGGGTGAGCAGAGGGGGTTAGTGTGTTGATTGGAGAGTTGTTGCTGCTGGCATGGATTGTTATTGGTTGGTTACTCCGAGATCCTCAATGAGTCAGCTCCGCCTGTCGCCTCATTTGTCCCTCCAGGTCACGTGACTGCTGACAATCTGTGGCACACCATCAGAGAAGGTTCCAGAAGGCAGTGGTCCCTGGCCTGCTCACAGCACCTGCAGGTAAAAGAACTGCAAGAGTGAGTATGGGGTGAGGCCATTCAGCCTACTGCTGTTCATCCTACTCCTAACCCGTCGCGATCCACATCATCAGGGAACCTCCCCAACTCGGACCAATCCTGCCTCCTCCTGGAGACATGGACAATTGTTGGGAGTCAGCTCTGTGACCCTCCCCCATATAGACCCCTCCCTACTCACACCCCAACCCTCTTCACCACTGAGGAGGCAGCATCCACTTGTTGGATTGTCAGAAAAGACAAACTGTTGATTGGTTTAGCTCCAGACAGATTGTCAGTCACCTGGTCCATGACCAAACCAACATGGCTGCTTTGTCTGAGGCTGCAGTGAGGATCACTGAGGGCGGCTTGGTGACAAAGCAGCCAACACCAAGCTACCGCCATCGAGACAGGAAGGTCAGAGGTGACATGACACTGGGCTATCGTCCAACAGGTTTATCTGAAACCACAACATTTCACAGTGAACTCCGCCTGACGGAGGGGCAGTGCTCCCAAAGCTGGTGCTTCCAAATGAACCTGTTGGACTGTAACCCAGTGTCACGTGACTTTGCACATTGTCCACCTCAGTCCAACACCGGGTACCTCCACGCTGGAGAGACGGGAAGGCAGCGTTTGATTCCGGTCAGGAACGCCGCCAACCGCCCTTCACCAGGAGCCAATGGGAGTGAAGGCCAGGCAAAAGGCACAAAATGGTGACTCGCTGTCCCCTTGCTCACATCTCAGGATTTGGCCAAACAGGCAGCAGCTGAGGCTGGGCAGCGGGCATGGTCGGGGCTGGGCAGACTGCGCACCATGGTGGAGATGCAGCAAGGCCAAGCCAATGCCATGCTCAGTGCCAACCCACTGGACGACCTGAATGACAGGACAGGCCGAGAGGGGCCCAGGAGGTTCCTACCATCAGATTTCGTGCCCACTCTGACCGAGGCCCACACCATGGCAACCAAGGTAAAGCTACCGGCTGGGGACGGCACTGCGAGGGGTCAACCAGTGGGGGAGACATCACCCAGAGGGTCAGTGCTGAGGGAGCATCGCACTGTCAGAGGGTCAGTGCTGAGGGAGTGGGCACTGTCAGAGGGTCAGTGCTGAGAGAGTGCCGCCCTGACAGAGGGTCAATGCTGAGGGAGTGCCGCATTGTCAGAGGGTCAGTGCTGAGGGAGTGTTTCATTTGTCTGCTGGACCTGAAAGAACATCAGAATGTTGAAATGTTGTGGGAGTGAACTGGAAAATTGCATTTTTTTGCTTGATAAAATATATTTCAAGATCTTTTGAAAATGTCCATGTGTTGAATGAGGGCAAATGTCGTTGTCCAGGAGGGAATTTATTGGTGTTCCTCTTGAGGCACTTTCACACACACAGGGTGGGAGAGGTTTGGAACCATCGTCCAGAGACAGCAGGGGATGCTGCATCAGTTGTTAAATTTTAAATCTGAGATAAAGTTTTTTTGTTAAACACGGGTATATGGGTCAAAGGCAGTTGTATTGAGTTAGGCGCATGATCTCACTGAAGGGTGGGACAAGCTTGAGGGGCTGAGCGGCCTCCTCCTGTTCCTATGATCTTATTTCTCAGCTCATTTCCCCACATCCACAGGAACTCAACAGAGAACAGAAATGTGAACCACAGCAGCAACCGACACCAGCTCCACACGGACTGACATGGGACGGGAAACCCTGTCGGTAAGAAACTGGGAGAGGATCCTCTCGGGCAGATTCACAAACTTTCCCAACCCAAGAAACTAGGATAACATCAAGATCAGTTCGTCAACTTTCACTTCAATATTAAAGCTGGCCCTGTCTTGGGAGTATTTGATAGCAACAGTATAGAGGGACCTTTACTCTCTCACTCAGCCCCTGTCCTGGGAGTGATTGATGGGAAAGAGTGTAGAGGGAGTTTTACTCTGTATCTAAGTCCCTGTCCTGGGAGTGATTGATGGGAGACAGTGTAGAGGGAGTTTTACTCTGTATCTAAGCCCCTGTCCTGCGAGTGATTGATGGGGAACAGTGTAGAGAGAGTTTTACTCTATATCTAAGTCCCTGTCCTGGGAGTGATTGATGGGAGACAGTGTAGAGGGAGTTTTACTCTGTATCTATGCCCCTGTCCTGGGAGCGATTGATGGGGAACAGTGTAGAGAGAGTTTTACTCTGTATCTAAGTCCCTGTCCTGGGAGTGATTGATGGGAGACAGTGTAGAGGGAGATTTACTCTGTATCTATGCCCCTGTCCTGGGAGTGATTGATGGGGAACAGTGTAGATGGGGTTTTACTCTGTATCTAAGTCCCTGTACTGGGAGTGATTGATGGGGAACAGTGTAGAGGGAGTTTTACTCTGTATCTAAGTCCCTGTCCTGTGAGTGATTGATGGGGAACAGTGTAGAGAGAGTTTTACTCTGTATCTAAGTCCCTGTCCTGGGAGTGATTGATGGGAGACAGTGTAGAGGGAGTTTTACTCTTTATCTATGCCCCTGTCCTGGGAGTGATTGATGGGAGACAGTGTAAAGGGAGTTTTACTCTGTATCTATGCCCCTGTCCTGTGAGTGATTGATGGGGAACAGTGTAGAGGGAGTTTACTCTGTATCTAAGCCCCTGTCCTGGGAGTGATTGATGGGGAACAGTGTAGAGAGAGTTTTACTCTGTATCTAAGTCCCTGTCCTGGGAGTGATTGATGGGGAGCAGTGTAGAGGGAGTTTTACTCTGTATCTAAGTCCCTGTCCTGGGAGTGATTGATGGGAGACAGTGTAGAGAGAGTTTTACTCTGTATCTATGCCCCTGTCCTGGGAGTGATTGATGGGGAGCAGTGTAGAGGGAGTTTTACTCTGTATCTAAGTCCCTGTCCTGGGAGTGATTGATGGGGAACAGTGTAGAGGGAGTTTTACTCTTTATCTAAGTCCCTGTCCTGGGAGTGATTGATGGGGAGCAGTGTAGAGGGAGTTTTACTCTGTATCTATGCCCCTGTCCTGTGAGTGATTGATGGGGAACAGTGTAGAGTGAGTTTTACTCTGTATCTATGCCCCTGTCCTGGGAGTGATTGATGGGGAACAGTGTAGAGGGAGTTTTACTCTGTATCTACGCCCCTGTCCTGGGAGTGATTGATGGGGAACAGTGTAGAGGGAGTTTTACTCTGTATCTATGCCCCTGTCCTGGGAGTGATTGATGAGGAACAGTGTAGAGGGAGTTTTACTCTGTATCTATGCCCCTGTCCTGGGAGTGATTGATGGGGAACAGTGTAGAGGGAGTTTTACTCTGTATCTAAGCCCCTGTCCTGGTAGTGATTGATGGGAAACAGTGTAGAGGGAGTTTTACTCTGTATCTATGCCCCTGTCCTGGGAGTGATTGATGAGGAACAGTGTAGAGGGAGTTTTACTCTGTATCTATGCCCCTGTCCTGGGAGTGATTGATGGGGAACAGTGTAGAGGGAGTTTTACTCTGTATCTAAGCCCCTGTCCTGGTAGTGATTGATGGGAAACAGTGTAGAGGGAGTTTTACTCTGTATCTAAGCCCCTGTCCTGGGAGTGATTGATGGGGAACAGTGTAGAGGGAGTTTTACTCTGTATCTATGCCCCTGTCCTGGGAGTGATTGATGGGGAGCAGTGTAGAGGGAGTTTTACTCTGTATCTAAGTCCCTGTCCTGGGAATGATTGATGGGGAGCAGTGTAGAGGGAGTTTTACTCTGTATCTAAGTCCCTGTCCTGGGAGTGATGGATGGGGAGCAGTGTAGAGGGAGTTTTACTCTGTATCTATGCCCCTGTCCTGGGAGTGATTGATGGGGAGCAGTGTAGAGGAAGTTTTACTCTGTATCTATGCCCCTGTCCTGGGAGTGATTGATGGGGAACAGTGTAGAGGGAGTTTTACTCTGTATCTATGCCCCTGTCCTGGGAGTGAATGATGGGGAGCAGTGTAGAGGGAGTTTTACTCTGTATCTATGCCCCTGTCCTGGGAGTGATTGATGGGGAGCAGTGTAGAGTGAGTTTTACTCTGTATCTAAGTCCCTGTCCTGGGAGTGATTGATGGGGATGGTGTGAATTGTCTGACCTACAGCTTCCTGATGGATGAGGATGTTTCAGCCATTGAACATTCCGCGTGGTGGAGACACTTAAACGAAGAGAAACTGCTGGAACCCCCACTCGCAATGACAACCCAATTCTCCTTAAAAGACGCCTTTCCAAGAAACTCCGAACAACTCTGGCCTTCAGTTTATGTCTGTCTCATTAAAGAGCATTAGTCTGAGTTCTGATGGTGTTGTTCCACACTCACCCCCTTGTCTTACTGGGGATGCTCATCATCAGATAGTTCCAAGTCTCGGTGCAAACCGTGTTTGAGTGTTAACCCTTGAATATCGGAATGAGTCTGAATTGTATAGACAATGATGATGTAGCGGAGCCGGTGTTGGACTGGGGTGGACAGGGTCAGAAGTCAGATGACACCAGCTTATAGTCTGACAGGTTTATTTGAAATGACCAGCTTTTCGAGCGCTGTTCCCTCGTCAGGTGCTGGACAAAGGGGTAGTGCTCTGAAAGCTTGTGATTACAAATAAACCTGTTGGACTATAACCTAGTGTCATCTGACTTCTGTCTTTGAATATTGGAATGGCTCTGAATCTTATTGACAATTTTATCATGATTTCACTCTCTTCACTGTCAGGAAACTGTCCCCACGGTGGGTTTGACGTTGTGCTGTTTAGTGGAATGAGACAGTGAGCCAGAATGCTCTGTCATAGAGACTGCCATGAGGCTTAAAACCAGGTGCCTTGTGCAGTTTTATCAGCTTTTCAATCAGAGAAAACAGGAAGTTTGAATCCTTGAAATGTTGTGGCACAGAAAGAGGCCATTCAGCCCATCCCTATTTGCCACGAGGTCATGAGCCAAAAGCAAGCCTCACCACGCAGTCAAATCGAAGCCTTCAATCCTTAGGCCAGTGGGGTTTAAAATCAGTGAAAATAACTTTGCAAAGAGAGACCAAACTCTGCAATAGTTTCATAAGTAGATACCCCATCGGTGTCTTCTAAGATGGAACATTTTGTGTGCTATAAAGCTGAGGGTGACCCACCCCAACCCCCTGAGAATAAGTGAAACACCCAAAGAGGAGCGCCTCCCCCTGGACTCTGGGTAAAGAGGATGGAAAGTGCTGTAACCTGCTTCTTAGCAACTTCTGGTGGTTAAATAAAACAAATCACTGACACTCACTTTAAAATCAACAAGCAACAACTTACTTTATTGAACTCTAACAGTGAACAAATTAACTATTAACAAACCAAATAAAACCCATTTAGCTGCAAACCATTCCCAAATAAAACAAGATTCTAGTGGTATGCTTTTCCAATAAATACAAGTCCCACTCATATAACCAAAAAATAGAATTTAGACTCTTGAAATTACAACCAGGTTACACGTCTTCCGGAATGTTCTACGCCTTCTTCTGTTGGGAATTCAGTCAGGAGCACCCTTTCCTCTAACTCTTTGTCATTGGCTCGTTGTTAGTTAAATGGTGCTTTCTTGAAGACATAGAGGAGGCTGTGAGAGCCAGTGATTTGAGAAAGTGAAAGAGAGAATAAGAAAGAGGGAGAGAGACGCTGACAGAGCAAGAGTGGGAGAGAGAGAGCAGATGGCAGCTTGCTTTGGGGTCTTTATCCAACTGCCCCCTTCTTTTATATCCTTGATGACATATCAATATTTCTTACAATAGGATTGATCTTAGTGAGTTTTGAGAAGATTTGTAACTCAGGTTGAGGTTCTGGGTATAGCTGAGCTGGAAGGTTCATTTTCAGACGATTTGTCACCACACTAGGTAACATCTTCAGTGAGTCTCTGGATGAAGCACTGGTGATGATTCCTGCTTTCTATTTATGAGTTTGGGTTTCTTTGGGTTGGTGATGTCATTTCCGATGGTGGGGTAATTTCCTATGGTGACGTCAATTCCTGTTCTTTTTTCCCCTCTCGGGGGCGGTAGATGGGGTCTAACTCGATGTGTTTGTTAATAGAGTTCCGGTTGGAATGTCATGCTTCTAGGAATTCTCGTGCGTGTCTCTGTTTGGCTTGTCCTAGGATGGGTGTGTTGTCCCAGTGGTGTACTTCCTCTTCGACTGGGACAACACATCCATCCTAGGACAAGCCAAACAGAGACACGCACGAGAATTCCTAGAAGCATGGCATTCCAACCGGAATTCTATCAACACACACATTGACTTGGACATGATTTACCACCCCTTGAGAAAAAGAACAGGAAATGACATCACCATAAGAAATGACCCCACCACAGGAAATGACATCACCAACCCAAAGAAACCCAAACTTATAATAGAAAGCAGGAATCATCAGCAGTGCTTCATCCAGAGACTCACTGAAGATGTTATCTAGTGTGGTGACAAAACGTCTGAAAATGAACCTTCCAGCTCAGCGAGCAAACCTACACCCAGAATTGACCCCATGTTGTCAAACCCATCAGCTTTAAATTTAATAGTTTTTTGGTACCTCAGTGTCTGGTTCAGGTTGATTGGCCAAATTCCGAAGTCTGTTGTGTTGGTAAAAACTGCTGCTTGGCGTGCTAACTGTACAGCCTCTCGATATAAAATATATCAGTTTGGGCTCTCTGTATCCGTGCATTTTAAATCTCAAAGCACAAAGGAAAGCACCAGGTCAGAAGTGGGGATGGTCACCGATGACTGCACAATGTTCAGCACCATTCGCATCTCCTCAGGTACTGAAGCAGGCCGTGTCCAAATGCAGCAAAATCGGGTCAGTATCACGGCTTGGGCTGAATGGTGACAAGTAACATTTAATTACCAGGCAATGACCATCTCTTACACGAGGGAAACTAAACTTCACCTCTTGACATTCAATGGTGTTACCATCACTGAATCTCGCACTGTCAACATCCTGAGGGTTACCATTGACCAGAAACTCAACTAGACCAGCCAGTTAAATACTATGGGTACAAGAGCGGGGCAGAGTATAGGCAGCTTGACACAATCCAGGACAAAACAGCCCTCGCTCAATTGGCACCACATCCATAAGTATTCACTCCGTCCAGCACTGACGCCCAGTAGCTGCAGTGTGTACCATCTACAAGATGCACTGCAGCTATTCACCAAAGATCCTCAGACAGCACCTTCCAAACCCACGACCACTTCCATCTAGAAGGACAAGGGCAGCAGCTACATGGGAAGACCCCCACTATTACCTATTGGGAATCAAAAGGCTCCACTCCTGTGAGGTAATCCCAGGGTCTTGCTGCTCTGAGCAGAAACCCACAGGCACAGACAATGTTCTGTCCTCATTTCAAGAAGCTCTTTGTGGGAAATAACTAACTTGTGACTGCTGTTCACTGACCTTTGACCCTGACCTGGATGACTTATTAAAAGTCTTGCCTGAATCCTGGTCTGAGGCAGCATCACATCCTCCTTGCTTCAGAATATCTTGTGCTGTAATGTTCCTACCATGGCGGTCCCTCAGCATGCACAGCACTAACAGACACAGAAATCAGTTGATAACATTTCTTAAACAACGCCCCTTTTAACAAGCTTTTGGGAACCTGACAGAATATTTCTGCTGTTCAAAAGCTTTCAAAAGTTTTTGCGAAATGTCTGAGTGCAACGGTTTATATAAACTCAGTGGGAGGATATAACATCCGGATCAGGTGGGACATTTGCTCACTGAGCTGGGAGGTTTGTAGAGAAGCAGTAAACCTACAGCCTGAACCTCAACGTGAATGACAACCCTTCCCAATAATTACAAATAACTGATGGTTGTCGTAATGGTGCAGCACCTGGAGGAGATATGGCCTCAGTTCAGCAATCAACAAAAGAGAAACATAACTGATCTCCTGACAGTGCGGAACTCCCTCAGCACTGACCGTCTGACAGTGCGGAACTTCCTCAGCACTGACCGTCTGACAGTGCGGAACTCCGTCAGCACTGACCG
>NC_057754.1:2965099-2972820 GCF_004010195.1 Chiloscyllium plagiosum
ATGAGCCCTTCTTCAGGAATGAATACCCTTTATTAATCAATGGAATTCTCTTCACCAAAAAGCCGCGGGGGTGTGTCATTGAATTTGTTCAAGGCTGAGCTCGCGACAATTGGGTGTTAGGAGGGAGCCAGACAGGAAAGTGAAGTTGAGCCGACACCCTGATTATCCTTGATCTTAAAGAACAGCTTAGCAGTCTCAGAGGGCCGAATGGTCTCATTCTGTTCTTAATCCTTTGCCCTTGGATATTGTGCTATTTCACTAACAGGTCAACAAAAGCACGCTTCCCAGAATGGAATTGGGTCCATGTTGTAATAATATGTTCAATTAGTGCTTTTAGTTCATATGTTCAGCTTTGACTGCACCGTTGAAATGACCATGGAAGTACAATGTGGCATCAGTGTCAATCAAGAGTACTTTCCTCTCCCCCCTGGCTTGGTAGGGAGCCAAAGTCAAAAGGACCAACGTTACAACATTCAAGCTTTTTTCGCAAATGGCTTAAATTAATAAGTGACTTTTTCTTATGCTGCCAAATTTGAAATCATTGAAATATCTCATTCTTTGGGAGAACTCACTGTGCCTGTTTTGCGAGTGTTAAACATGTAGCAATCTCTGCCCACAAGTTCCTATACCAGATGTATACTCCTGGCATGGAAGTCGCTATATTATGCTCCCACTGTTTGTAAGAATAAAAACATACGAAACAGGAGCTGGAGAACATAGGAACGTAAAAGCTCGGAGCAGATGTAAGCCATTCAGCCCCTTGAGCCTGCTGTGACATTTAATATGATCAGGGTTGATCTCATCTCGGTCTCAACTCCACTTTCCTGCCCACTCTCTATAACCCTTTAACCTACTGCGAATCCTCTTGCAACGATGCCTTTCCGACGCCCCTCCCCTAAGTCCCTCCTCCCTACCTTTTATCTTAGCCTGCTGGACACACTTTCCTCATTCCTGAAGAAGGGCTCATGCCCGAAACGTCGATTCTCCTGCTCCTTGGATGCTGCCTGACCTGCTGCGCTTTTCCAGCAACACATTTTCAGCCATATCCCTCCAAACCCTTCCCTATCCAAATGTCCTTTAAACATTGTAACTGTACCTGCACCCAGCACTTCCTCAGAATGTTCATCCACACACACACACACCACCCTGCGCAAAACAGATTTTTCTTGTGTCTTTTTTGAATCTCTCTCCCCTAACCTTAAAAACGTGCCCCCTAATCTTGAAATGCCCCATCCTAGGGAAAAATACACCGCCCCTTAACTCTATCTGCATCCCTCATGATTTCATAAACTTCTGTCAGGTCACCTCTCACCCTCTAACTAACTCAAACTCTCCGTACCCGGCAGCATCCTGGTAAATCTCTCCAGTTTAATAGTATCCTTCGTATAACAGGGTGACCAGAACAGGACAGAGTAGTGAGGCAGCAGGGCTAACCACTGAGCCACCCCACATTATCCAAGACATTTAGATAACAGGAAAGGTTTAGAGGCCAGGAGCAGGTAAGTGGGACTAGTATAGTTTGGGGTTATGTACTAGTTGGACTGAAGGGTCTGTTTCCGTGGCCTATAACAGACTTTGCTTAATTAGCTTGTACCTACGAGCAGCATTCAATAAACAACATTTTCTTAATAAAGGTGCCTTTTCTTGTTAAAGTTCAACGGCTTTTTAACTTATCGGTGGGGCTTCAGCAACATTGGCTGGACCAGGATTTGTAACCCACTCCTATTTTCCCAGACAGCAGTTAAGAGCCAACCCCACGTGTGTGGGTGTGGCGTCACATGTAGGCCGGACAGGGTAAGGTTGGCAAATTTCCTTTGTTTAAGGACATTACGAACCACTTGGTCTTTAACCACAATTGACACGGTCACTGTTAGACTGATTTTGCTTTCTCTCCACCCCCCCCAATATTTTTATTGAATTCAAATTGAATTGAATTTACTGTCAGGTGTACTGAGGCACAGTGAAATGCTCTGTCTTGCGAGCAATACAGGCAGATCACAGAGTTAAGTAGCGTAGATAGTAAATAATAGGGAAACAGCGGCAAAATACAGGTACAGGCAAATGTCAAAGAGTTTGTGATTCCATTCAGTATTCTAACGACAATGGGGTAGAAACTGTTATGAAACTGGCTGGTGCGTGTGTTCAGGCTTCTGTATCTCTCCCCGATGGTAGAGGTTGTAGAAAAACATTGCCAGGGTGGGATGTGTCTTTGAGAGTGCTGGCGGCCTTTCCTTGACAGCGGGCCTGGGAGATGGATTCTACAGATGGGAGGTTGGCCTTTGTGATTGTCCGGGCCGAGTTCACCACTCTCTGTACCCGTCTCCGATCCTGAATGGTACGGTTGCCAAACCAGGTAGTGATACATCCAGACAGAATGCTCTCGATGGCACACCTATAAAAGTTGGCGAGGGTATTCACCGTCATGCCAAATTTCCTCAGCTGCCTGGGGAAGGGGAGACGTTGTTGGGCCTTTGTAACCAGTGCGTCCACATGGAGAGTCCAAGAAAGCTTGTTGTGGATGACCACTCCCAGGAGCTTGACATTCTCCACTCATCCCACCTCTGTGCTGTTAATGTGTAGGGGGGGGGCATGAGTAACATCCCGCTGAAAGTCAATAATGATTGCCAGGGTGGGATGTGTCTTTGAGAGTGCTGGCGGCCTTTCCTTGACAGCGGGCCTGGGAGATGGATTCTACAGATGGGAGGTTGGCCTTTGTGATTGTCCGGGCCGAGTTCACCACTCTCTGTACCCGTCTCCGATCCTGAATGGTACGGTTGCCAAACCGGGTAGTGATACATCCAGACAGAATGCTCTCGATGGCACACCTATAAAAGTTGGCGAGGGGGTATTCACCGTCATGCCAAATTTCCTGAGCTGCCTGGGGAAGGAGAGACGTTGTTGGGCCTTTGTAACCAGTGCGTCCACATGGAGAGTCCAAGAAAGCTTGTTGTGGATGACCACTCCCAGGAGCTTGACACTCTCCACTCATCCCACCTCTGTGCTGTTAATGTGTAGGGGGGGGGGCATGAGTAACACCCCACCGAAAGTCAATAATGAGTTCCTTGGTTTTGCCGGCATTGAGAGCCAATTGTTCTCAGTGCACCATTTTTCCAGGTCTTCCACCTCCCGTCTGTTACCCGTTTCGCTGCCATCTGAGACTCGACCGACTCTGGTGGGGTCATCAGCGAACATGCAAATGGCATTAGTCTGGTATTTGGTAACGCAGTCATGGGTGAGTACAGTAGGGCGCTGAGTACACACCCCTGGGGGTAGGATTTCACGTTGCGCCACTGCAGGGTTTGAACCCACATCCCACGGCATTGGGTTGGAGTTCTGGATTGCAAGCTCCTGGGCCACCATCAAGACAGGACTGCAGTTCATCCTCTCGCACTGGCTGGTGGAGCGTGACTGCCATCATGTGGCCTGCAGTGGTAGGTACGAGGACATGATGGGCTTCAGAAGAGATTTATCAGGATGCTATTGGGGATGCAGGGTTTGAGATTTTAAAATAGACAATAAAGGCTGGGACTTTTCTCCCCTGGAATAGCAGGTGACCTTACTGAGGTTTATAAAATCATGGAGGGCATGGATGGAGTGAATTACAAGGGTCTTTCCCCCCCCCCCCTCTTGGGTAGGGAACTTCACAAGAATGTGGCATTTTTTAATCAAGATTCCCAGGGGGTGACAGAGAGGACAGTCAATGAATGCAAAGGAGGTTTCTCCAAATGCTTCAAAGGATGGGAGATGTTCGACTGGGTGAAGGGAACGAGGGGTTGTGCCCCTCAGAGAGCAGGAGACTCTGGGTATGGGTGGGGAGACTGAATCGGTCAGAATCGCAAAAAACATCACTGCTGCAGGAAGGTTGGGCTGGGAGGGGACCCCCTGCTTCTCATCCACTGTCAGAAACCATTCACTCCTTCCCCCACCCCGACCTGGGCAAATTCCTCCAGTGCCCTATTGCTTCCCTGTAAAACCAAACCATACCTGACCCCCCCCCCACCCAGAATAGGATTGGGAATAAAATCCCATCTGCACCCTGACGTGACCCCACGTTCCCCCCCCCACCCCAGTCCTAACACACACTCACATCCGTGCGTCAAAATCCAATCCATCCCAGCCCACATTCCCAATATCCCAACCCATTCCTGTCCACATTCCCAAAAGCCCTAACCCCGATTCCAAAATCCCGACCTCCTCCCACACCCCCAACCCTGATTCCAAACCCCTCCCGACCCACAAAATCTCAATCTCTGTCCCAGCAATCCTAAAAACTCCACCCTATACAGTCTGAAATCCTAACCCCTACCCCTTCACACCCCCAGATCTGACCAGCTGAGGACAAGTGTCTGCTCCTCCAGTTCCTGTAGTGGAATGTGTGTGTGGGGGGGCTGTATGAGCACAGGTGGGTTCTGTGCTGCTGGTCTGGGGGCGGGGGGTGGTGTGTGGTCAGATTCAACCTCTGACACATTCACATCCTTGGGACTCCACAGACAAGCAATGCACCACCGTTAATCTGCCAGCCACCTCACACTTAAATCACCTCCTCTGGCAGCAGGGATTACAGAAACTGCACTGCTTTTGTACCCTGCTACTGATTAGCTCAATCATTCTTTTCAGTGCCTGTGTTAACTCTTCACGCCTGACATCCAGGGTAACTGCAGCTAATTAAGGCTTAAACCAGCAAAACACTTGAGTCTTCAGTGCAATGCATTTCGATTTCAAAGCCTCAGTGCAAGAGTGAATCAGAGAAGGTTTGGAGGAAAAGGAGGTGGGAGGGTGGTGAAACTGACTGAAGGGGTGCTGGCAGGCCAGGGGCCTTGGTTCAAGCCCCACGCCTGCACCATAGCTGTGTGTATTACACCTCAAGCAAGCTGTTTGCAGATAATACAGACAAAGGGACTGAAATAGTCAACACCACCAAAATAATTAATAGGTTGTTTATTGCCTTTTCTGCAGTAGCTGCCTGAGTCAGTGGCCCATCGCAGGCAGGCTCACTGCCGGAGGGAGAGACAAGGATGTTTAAAAAAAATTCCTTGCCAGCCACCCCCCACCCTGATCAGGGAGAGGCCTCCCACACACCCCAGGGTGGTGGGTCAGGGGTCTCACAGCTCCCTGGCAGCTGCCCAAGCCCAGGACGGAGTGTAGGAGACTGAGGGGTGACCTTGCAGCTTCACAAAATCATGAGCATGGATAAAGTGAGTGGCAGGTGTCTTTTCCCTAGGGTGGGGGGGCGGATTTCAATACGGGGGGGTTATGTTTTTAAGGTGATAGGAGGGATTTTTAAAAAACGACAGCAGTTTGTGTGGAATGAACATAGAGGAAGTGGGTGACGTGGGTAGTTAACGTTTAAAAGGCATTTTTCCCCAAGTCCATGAATAGAAAAGGTTTAGAGGGATAAGGGGCCAGGAGCAGACATCTGGGAGTAGCTTAGTTTGGGGTCAGGGTCAGCATGGATCTTTTAGATTAGATTAGATTACTTACAGTGTGGAAACAGGCCCTTCGGCCCAACAAGTCCACACCGACCCGCCGAAGCAAAACCCACCCATACCCCTACATTTACCCCTTACCTAACACTACGGGCAATTTAGCACGGCCAATTCACCTGACCCTGCACATCTTTGGACTGTGGGAGGAAACCGGAGCACCCGGAGGAAACCCACGCAGACACGGGGGGAACATGCAAACTCCACAGGTGGATGCTAGGAAATTGTTTCAGTTAAACGAGGAGACTAGGACCCGTGGACACAGCCTTAGAATTAGAGGGGGTCATTTCAGAACAGAAATGCGGAGACATTTCTTCAGCCAGAGAGTGGTGGGCCTGTGGAATTCATTGCCACGGAGTGCAGTGGAAGCCGGGACGCTAAATGTCTTCAAGGCCGAGATTGATAGATTCTTGTTGTCTCGAGGAATTAAGAGCTACGGGGAGAACGCTGGTAAGTGGAGCTGAAATGCGCATCAGCCATGATTGAATGGCGGAGTGGACTTGATGGGCCGAATGGCCTTACTTCCACTCCTATGTCTTATGGTCTTATGGGTCAGGGTCAGCATGGATCTGTTGGGCCAAGAGGCCTGTTTCTGTGCTGCCAACAGTTACTGCCCATTCCCTATCTGCTCCTTTGAACTGTGCCCCACCAGGGTTGGTACAGAGGACACAGAGGAGCCCATTCCGAGGTCAGACTGAGTGAGGAAGGTAATTCCCCACTCCCCTCAGGACATTAGTGAACCAGGTGGGATTTTATTCAAAGAGACATGTCACACACACACACACACAGACATGAGATTTCAAATCCACATTTATTCATCTAATTTGAAATTCCAATATTAATTTGAAACATGTTCTCTTCCTCCCACACCCCCTGCTGAAAGTATTAGCTTAGGCTCAAGGGCTCTTGTAACTGAGGTAGCGTCCCGACCTCGTGAGTGGGAGGTCCATCGGCTCAGGTGTGCAATATCCCTGGACAAACAGGTTAGCCCTGCTTCAAGGACTGAACCCATTGAGTGCCTGAGCATCTGCTGCTGCTGCTTGCCAGGTCAACACGGGTATAATACACCACTCAGATCGCTCACCCCCATTTCCCCCCCCCCCACCCTTTCCTCCTCATCCCACGCAAGAGCTTCTAAACTACATCCAAAATCCCCACAATTTGTGCAACTTTGTGGTGTTCTTACAAAAGAGCAACTCTGAGCAAGGACATGCTGCTGTGTGTGTAGACCAAACCCAGAAAGCTGTCCCTCTGGTTTTCCCCAGTGCCCCACAGGAATGCAGCAGCCGAGCGTTGGCACATCTCAGCGGAGCCAGGATCGGCTCCTGTCAATATTTGCATTGGGCGGCACCCATCCCTCTTGGCTCCACGAGCAACATTCACCTTGGCAGAGGGTGGTCTCTCCCTGACCCACCCTCATGAGACGCTGCTCTACACACAGGTCGTTCAGCTCATCTAAGAGTGTTCCCCTCTTCCCCACCCACACACACACCCCACCCCAGCATTCCCCAGCGTGGTCAGCGCTCCAAGCGACTCCATGGGAGAAACGGCCAACTCTCAGATGGTCTGACCTGAAAGAGAGGAAGATGCTCGGTTAAAACGCTTAACCAAAACTGAGCTAGTTGTGCTCGGGTTATTAGGTACAGAGAAAGGCGAGCAGTCCATCAGTTCCGAACCCAGCTCCCTGATTTTCCAGCTAATTATTCCTGAACCCTCTTCTCTCCTCCCGGACACCCCACAGTGATGGTTACATTGTCCCCTCTCCCTGTCAGTCCGTCTCAACCTCCTGCTAATTCAAACAGTTATTGCCAGGGGGTGGTCTGGAGATATTATCGCTGGACTGTTAATCCAGTGAATACTCTGGGGGCAGAGGTTAAAATCCTGCTAACAAGAATTTTAATTAAATTTCAATTTAAAAAGTCTGGAAGTAAGGTCTGATGACCATGAACCCATTGCAGACCGGTGGAAAAGCCCAGCTGCCCTTTCAGCAAGGAAATTGCCATCTTTACCTGGCCTGGTCTACATGTGACAGCGAAGACGGTTACCTCAGATTACAACAGGATCTGGATCAGATGGGCCAATGGGCTGAGGAGTGGCAGATGGAGTTTAATTCAGATAAATGTGAGGTGCTGCATTTTGGGAAAGCAAATCTTAGCAGGACTTATACACTTAATGGGAAGGTCCTAGAGAGTGTTGCTGAACAAAGAGACCTTGGAGTGTAGGTTCATAGCTCCTTGA
>NC_057754.1:2972929-2979589 GCF_004010195.1 Chiloscyllium plagiosum
ATAGGATAAATAGACAAGGTCTTTTCCCTGGAATCAGGGAGTCCAAAACTAGAGGGCATAGGTTTAGGGTGAGAGGGGAAAGATATAAGAGACCTTTTTCATGCAGAGGGTGGTGTGTGTATGGAATGAGCTGCCAGATTAAGTGATGGAGGCTGGTACAATTGCAACATTCAAGGGGCATTCGGATGGGTATATGAATAGGAAGGGTTTGGAGGGATATGGGCCGGGTGCTGGCAGGTGGGACTAGATTGGGTTGGGATATCTGGTCGGCGTGGACGGGTTGGACCGAAGGGTCTGTTTCCGCGCTGTACACCTCTATGACTCCAGACCCACAGCAAGGGGGTGGCTTCTTTTCTGCCCTCTGGGCAATTAGGGATGGGCAGTAAATGCCAGCCCAGCCAGGGACAAACCTCAACCCATTAACGCACAAACCGTGCGTGACGAGATAGACTGCTTCACCTGGGAAACGCCGATCTTTCCCTCCCCTCCCTCAGCCTTAAATCAGCCAAGTCTGTGTTGGAAAGACTTACTGCCTTCGTATCTCGTTTTCCTAAGTTATTCTTCAACATTTTCCCAACAATTTGTACTTAAACACCTGTACCTTTGCAGCCAAGATGGGACCACAAGCTGCTCACTGGACCCATGTGACAATAAAGCTCATTCTAATTCTAACAAGACTCTTTATTCCACACTCCTTTCCCCCTACAATCAAGGCCAGCAATCAATTTCTGAATTGCTTGCTGTGTGCGCAGACTGTGTTCGATGCACAACTGCCTCTAAATAGGACACAGGCTTCCCATCTACAAACAGTGTTTATCTATTCACAGACCTCAGCACAGCCCCACAGCCTGTACTCTACCTGCCTGCTTGACCTACCTCAGAATCGCATTACTGTCCTCACTGAAAGGACAGGAGACAAGGTACTGAGGTTCAGAAATGCCACACTCCCAACCGATGACCCCAAGCCCCCTTATCTCAAAAGTGACTAGAATTGCACAGAGCGATCCCAGTTAACTGCATGTCTCAGCCAATGAGGATAGGACCAGAAGATGGAGACTCGCTGGTACCGAAGACTTTAACACTGAGCTCGCTCTCCCTCTCTCAGACACATGCACAGGCCATGGGCAGACACAGGCACGTGAAGAACTGGAGGGCTGCTGCTGCCCTCACCCTGGACAGGGCAACTGCACCCACCCCCAAACACCAACTGCCTCTTGGAGGTTCCTCTGGCTTCAAACCCAGACTCCACCCAGACTCTGCCTGTCACAGAACTCCCAACGCCCAATGTATGACAGATGAATGAAACATTTAGAGCGAGACCAGCAACTGATCACGAGAGAGAGAGAGAGAGAGAGAGAAGCCAGGAAGCCACTTACCAGTCCAGAGAACCAGATCTTCTCTTGGGCAGTGTCACAGGACTGGCATCAGTCATGTCGATGGGTATCTGCTACATTACACCAGTCCTGTACCGGGCCAGAGAACCACTGACTGGCATTCGCAGCCCATCAGTTACTGAGCCTGTCATCCTCAGCTATTAGACCAGGACCCATCCCATTTCCCCAAATTCACTGTATCTCTGCTAGCTGGGAGGTACTAGCTAGCCAGTTCTTTCAGAGGGTGGAGCGCATATGGACCAAGCTGCTAGAGGAAGGAGAGGCCAGAAGTTACATTGAAAAAGGCATCTGGATGGGAAAGGTTTAGAGGGATGTGGAGCTGGCAAGTGGGACTAATTTAGTCTGGCATTGAAGAGTTGCAGCGAAGGGTCCATTTGCCAATGTGACCATCACTTACAAATCAGGGGACTGTGTCGGAGGCCAGACTTTAGCCCCATAGCCTCAAAGGGTGGTACCAATCCATCGAGCTTTGGCAGTAACCCTGCCAATGCGACATCAGGGGGTCAGCGGGTCCAATTCATTGGAAAAAGGGGGCAGTTGACACTGTCACTGCTAACCTGACCCATTGCCTGTCCCCACCAACTCCACACAGGCAATCATGTGGCTATTCAGCCCCTCAATAGGGCAGTCAGCTCTGCACCCACTGTAGTCACAGGGCTACCCATCTCCAACTGGGCACATGCCCAATGCAGCCTCTCCACCACAGTCTGGGGTGCGTATATGTCCTGCCCAAGATGAGAGATTTCTCTTCCTCCTATCTGAAATGGAAGACCCTTTTGCTTTTATAAAAAGGGGAGATGCGCTCAGAATTCACCAAGTCACATGCTGCAAGGGTCCTTTATGCTTCGGTCTGCTCAGCTCCCACAGATATTGGCACTGTCTGCCCAGCCCGCGCTCAGGGCACGATTCCCCTGACCACATACTTGCCCCTCCAGGCAAGCAATGAAGCCGGTGGTGGGGGGTGGGAATAGGGCATTAGGACAGTGATGTTCCTCAGAACCCAGCAACATGCCTCTGCTCCAGAACTGGACACTGCTTTCATCCGTGAACCTGTGAAGACAGACAAGACATTTCAGTGACACCCTCCGGGAACAAAAATGTTCACTTCAACAGGCCCTGTATTAGGCAGGAACCAGGATGGAGACCATTCGGCCCCTCAATCCTGTGCCACCTTTCAATACAATCCAGCTCAATCTTAAACCTCAACTCCATTTCCTCACTCCCCCCCCCTTACATCCTGAGGCCCTGAAGATCTAACCCCAGCCTCGTGTATTTAATGATGCAGAGCCCACAACCAGCAGGGGGACTTCCATGGATTCACCACCCTGGGTGGAGAGATGTGCCCTCCCCTCAGTCCTCAATGACCCATGCCCATCCTGAGACTACCTCCCACCACCCCATATTTTGACTTCCCCTGCTCAGCGATAACTATCTCAGCCTCTATCCAATTTCACAAGGTCTGCTATTTGAAGTTGGACAATTCTGACAATCCAAAGATATGAGGGGCATGGATAGGGTGAATAGACAAGGTCTTTTTCCTGGGGTCGGGGAGTCCAGAACTAGAGGGGCACAGGTTTAGGGTGAGCGGGGAAAGATATAAAAGGGACCTAAGGGGCAATTTTTTCACCCAGAGGGTGGTACGTGTATAGAATGAGCTTCCAGAGGATGTGGTGGAGGCTGGTACAATTGCAACATTTAAGAGATATTTGGATGGGTATATGAATAGGAAGGGTTTGGAGGGATATGGGCCGGGTACTGGCAGGTGGGACTAGATTGGGTTGGGATATCTGGTCGGCATGAACGAGTTGGACTGAAGGGTCTGTTTCCGTGCTGCACATCTCTATGACTCTATGTGCCGGTTAGGTGGATTGGCCATATTGAATTGCTTATAATAATGTCATGGGGTATGCAGACTTGGATGGGTTAGCCATGGAAAATGCAGTGTTAGAGATAGGGCTGGAGAAAGAATGGGGTCTGGGCGGGATGTTCTGAGGATCAGTGCAGTGCAGACTCCAAGCTGAACGGCCTTGCTCCCACACTGCAGGGATTCTGTGAAGTCTGCTCAAGATACAAAGCAAAACGACAGGGTTTTCCAGGGGAGGTCTTATCCGTTAGTCATGCTGCCATCCCAGACAATCAAGGCCAGCAAAGAGCTTGCGAATTGCTTGGGCATCTGCGTGGGGACTGTTCCATGCACAGATCATTGTGATCACCCAGAGGTTCCCCATCTAACTGAAAAAAGGTTTATTGCAAGAACCCCCAAACAGTCCCTCAGCCTGTATTCCACCTGCCAGCTTATCCCCCACACACACACAGTTTATATCCGTGATCACCGAAAGGATGGGAGACCGATTCCAAAATTCAGAGCCAGCAAACGGAACACACTCCAACCTTCCCCAACCACCACCCCCCGACTGGAAACATTCGGAGCACAGAGCGATCCCAGTTAACTGCATGTCTCAGCCAATGAGGATAGGACCAGAAGATGGAGACTCACTGGTACCGAAGACTTTAACACTGAGCTCGCTCTCCCTCTCTCAGACACATGCACAGGCCATGGGCAGACACAGGCACGTGAAGAACTGGAGGGCTGGGGGTGGGTTTGCTGCTCTTGAAACAGCAGGATTCCCTGGATCCAGCAATGGTACAAACACATGGCCACCCCCCCCCCCCCCCCCCCCCCCCCCCAGGGTTGGTCTAGTGGACATTGAAAAATAACAGTTACTGTTCACAGGACGTGCTAACACGACAAAGGCCACGCTTGAAGAGCACACATTCATGTTGCACCTCCAACACATTTGAAGTACTTCACAGGGAGATCAGGCACGTGACCTCCAACCACATCCAGGGGCTGTAAGGAAAATGTGACAAAGAGGTGACAGAAAAGGCAGGGGGGAGGAGGGGGACAAACTGAGGAAGGAAATTTCAGACAAAGGTACAGGCACCCACAAAGAGGTGACAGAATCAGAGGATCAGAAGTAGAGATGGTTAAAGATATGGAGTAGTATACAGGACAAAGGAGATTAGAGACATTGGGTTGGGCAGAGGAGAGGAGTAGAGGGCAGAGGTGACAAATGGGGAAGGATATACTGATATATACTAGTCATCTAGACTCAATATTGGCTTGCTGTCTCTCCACAGCTGCTGCCTGACCCACTGATTTCTACAATTTTCAGTAGATTTCAGCATCTGCAGTAACTTGCTCTGGGGGAGGGACAGATGCTGAAGGTGACACAGATAAGGAGAGGTCTAAGGGCTGGGAAAGGTTAGAGATAGGGAGGGGGCTACAGAGATAGGGAGGGTGTGTAGGGGGCACAGGACGTGACAGAGCAAAGGAAGTGTCTGTGGGCCAGAAGGCATGTCAGAAGTAGGGAGGGGTATAGTGACTGAAGAAAGTTGTCAAGATCAGAATGAGTTGAGGCTGGAAGATAGTACAGAGATGGGGAGGGGTATAGGGGCTGGAGGAAGCAACAGATGGTGAGGGGTTATGGAGCTAGAGCAATTTACAGAAAGGGAGTGTAGGGCTGGAGAATGTAATAAAGATGGGAGGGGGTGTAGGTAGCAAAGATATAAGGGAGTGCGGGGGCTGCAGCAGGTGAGAGATAGGGAGGGATGGAGTGTGGGTATAAGTACCAAGAAAGGACACTCAGCAAGAATGCAGACACATTCTGCCCCACCCAATGTCTCTAATCTCCTTTGTCCTGTATACTACTCCATATCTTTAACCATCTCTACTTCTGATCCTCTGATTCTGTCACCTCTTTGTGGGTGCCTGTACCTTTGTCTGAAATGTCCTTCCTCAGTTTGTCGCCCTCCTCCCCCCTGCCTTTTGTGTCACCTCTTTCGCAAACAGGCCTCTTTGTCAGGTTTTCCTTACAGCCCCTGGGTGTGGTTGGAGCAGACACATTCTTGCTGAGTGTCCTGACGGTCAGCACAGTAAGCTTCCACACAATGTTCCAATAATGGAGGTGTGGGGGGGGGTCAGTGCTGAACTGAGACTATTTGCAAACCACCACCACCCTCCCTCCCTCTCCATCCATCCATCCCTCCCTCAGGAGGGACTGGCAGCCAACACTACCCTCCACTGAGGGAGACTGGGCCTCACTCCATCGGAGCAATGCCAGTGGGGAGCCAGCAACCTGGCCACGTGGTGTGGCCAGGGCGCTGCAGCGCGCATGCGCCTGCCCGACACCGCTACCTGCGCATGGGCAGACGAGCACCTCGGCGCCCGGGGGGGGGGGCCGGCAACGCGCAGGCGCACGGTCTCGCCTGATATAAAGGCGCGGAGAACGCCCCGGAATAAAGGGGATTTACACCCCACGCCGCTTCTCTTACATCAAACTCGCTATTTCGCGTGTGCAAGCTGCCGTTACCGTGATCACAAATGCCCAACACGGCCCGAAACGACTAACCTACGTCGACCGCCGCCAGCGGAGGAAAGGGCGGGCGGCGCCGCGCCGCCATCTTTTATAGACTCCCCTCCGCCAAGGAGGTGTCATTGGGCCAAGAGGCTTCCCCTGCTGCTCCCCTGCTCCCCCTAGCGCACGGGAGTATTCCTGCCTCCCCTCTCATGACTCCACCCCTGGTCCACACTGGGCTCATCACAGAGGGGACAATAGGTCTTTATGTTCAGCAGCAAAACCCCAGTCAGACTCTCAATAAAATGGAGCAAACTTGGGGTTTTTTGCTTCCCTTGGCCTGCCCTGGAGTGGGTTACGTTCTGATTAGGACGGGGTGAGGTGCCAACCGATGGACGGACACCTTCCTTTCCCCTCCCTTGACCCTGGCGTATGTCCTTGGCAAATGAGCTGAGCTCTCTTTTACCCCCTGTCACCCCCCCCCCCTTCCCCGCTCGCAAACACACTCACAACACAGGGTCAGTCACCCCGTCACCGAGTGAGGGATTGTCGACCAGCTATTCGGCCACAGCGTGCATCGCCGCCGGGCTCGGTGCCTCTTCCCGCACCCACCCAACGCAGGATCCGTCAACCCCACCACCCCAGAGCCAGTCGGCTGCATTAGGCCACGCCTGGTTCTCCTTAGCCTGGTGCAGGTGTCGCTGCCAGCCTCCACCTCAGTTCCTTGCCCTCTCCCCACGGCCTCGAGGGTTGGGCAGCACCATCCCGTCTCACAGGGCAGAACGGGATGGGGTCTGAGAGTACGCAAGCGCTCAGAGAGAGTCCTCAAGCGCTTTGTTACCGGTTATATGTGGTCCCTGTGCTTTATGTGTGTTCACGGGGGGGGCAGGGGGGTTCCCCGGGGGGAG
>NC_057754.1:2982157-2983209 GCF_004010195.1 Chiloscyllium plagiosum
GAGTCAGGGAGGGAGAGTTGTGGGTGAGGTTGGAGAAAAATAGAACAGTTTTATTATCATCTCCTTGTGGGGCTCGGCAGGGTGGATCCCAGGAAGGTTTTCCCATCCCACCCTCCCCAACTGCAACCCTTCCCTCTCTCCCCCACCACCAAACCCACTTCCAGGCCCTTGGGAGTTCCAAGGGAACAGGGAGGGAGAGTTGTGGGTGAGGTTGGAGAAAAATAGAACAGTTTTATTATCATCTCCTTGTGGGGCTCGGCAGGGTGGATCCCAGGAAGGTTTTCCCATCCCACCCTCCCCAACTGCAACCCTTCCCTCTCTCCCCCACCACCAAACCCACTTCCAGGCCCTTGGGAGTCCAGATCCAAGGGAATCACATGCCCACAGTTAAGGGGTCGGCCATTTTGGAATGAGGGTGTGGCGATCCTCTCCGTACCAGGATTGCCAAGGGGCTGGTCACTATCCGGTAAAAAATCCAAAGTTGAAATCCTGCCTCAGTAATTTTGACGGTCAGACCGTTTGGTTAAAATCCTACCTGGGTCACTAACACCCCTTCAGGGACGGAACTCTGCCACCCTTATCCCGTCTGGGCCTATATGTGACTCCAGGCCTCACAGCCTCAGCGGGGCAGTAGGGAAATCAGGAGGGCGAAAAGGGAACATGAGAGAGCTTTGGCAAACAGGGTTGAGGAGAATCCAAAGAGATTCCACAAAAATGTTAATGACAAAGAGTAACTCAAGCCCCTTAAAGATCACCAAGGCGGCCTATGTGTGGAACCGCAGGAGATGGGGGAGATACTAAACAAGTATTTTGCGTCAGTATTTACTGTGGAAAAGGATATGCAAGATATCGACTGTAGGGAAATAGATGGTGACATCTTGCAAAATGTCCAACTTACAGAGGAGGAGGTGCTGGATGTCTCGAAACGGTTAAAGGTGGATAAATCCCCAGGACCTGATCAGGTGTACCCGAGAACTCCGTGGGAAGCTAGAGAAATGATTGCTGGGCCTCTTGCTGAGATATTTGTATCATTGATAGTCACAGGTGAGGTG
>NC_057754.1:2983993-2984974 GCF_004010195.1 Chiloscyllium plagiosum
GGGTACAACAGAGTGTTACAAGGGGACATAAATTTAAGGTGAAGGGTGGAAGATATAAGAGAGACCTAAGGGGCAACTTTTTCACACAGAGGGTGGTACGTGTATGGAATGAGCTGCCAGAGGAAGTGGTGGAGGCTGGTACAATTACAACATTTAAGAGGCATTTGGGTGAGTATATGAATAGGAAGGGTTTGGAGGGATATGGGCCGGGTGCTGGCAGGTGGGACTGGATAGGGTTGGGATATCTGGGTCAGCATGGACGGGTTGGGCCGAAGGGTCTGTTTCTGTGCTGCGTGCCCTCTGGAAGGTTGGTGGCCCCGGATTCACCGGGGAATAAAGGGTGGGAGCAGAGGGGCTGCTCCCAGTTCAGGAAGGCGGGGTCCTCGCTTGCCTCCTCAAGGGGCAATTAGGGACAGAGCGGGAACGGCTCGCACTCAACCCACAACGGGAGACGAGGAGGATAGGCCTCTCTCGAGGCCTCGGTCTGTGTGAGGGGAGTGGCCCAATCCCGGGGACAGGGGAGGGGGAGGAAGGGAACAATCCCAGACGGAGAATCTGTGAGGTTGTAGGCCGGGGGAGGGGAAGTAGAAATACGTCCCCCCCCCCCACCTCCCCCACCTCACAGAGCTGTTGAGGTCAGGAACAGTCCGATCCCAGCAACAACGGATGTTGGGCAGGGAATGCTGACAGGAAAGAGCTGGGGGTACCCAGCATGGTGTGTGAGGGTACGAATGGCCTCCCCTAGTACTACAGGTCCTTCGGTCCCCAGATGGGGGGAAGGGGGCGGCGGCATAAGCATCTTATCCTGGGATTTTCCGGTCTGTCCCCGGGAAGCTTTATTTACCTTGATCCTGTACATACTGGCTTCGATTTTCAGCTGCTCCACCAGTTTCCGGGCCTGGGCAATGCTCATCGTGGTGTTCACTGGTGTATCCCCTTTCGGCATTCTCCTGGGCATCAGACAGAGAGAGAGAGAGAGAG
>NC_057754.1:2985787-2987292 GCF_004010195.1 Chiloscyllium plagiosum
TTCCCCTCTCACCCTAAACCTATGCCCCTCTAGTTCTGGACTCCCCCACCCCAGGGAAAAGACTTTGTCTATTTATCCTATCCATGACCCTCATGATTTTGTAAACCTCTATAAGGTCACCCCCTCAGCCTCCGACGCTCCAGGGGAAAACAGCCCCGGCCTGTTCAGCCTCCCCCTGTCGCTCAGACCCTCCAACATCCTGGTAAATTCATGTTTCACAGCATCCTTCCTTTGGTGGGGAGGCAAGAATTATCGAGAAGGACAAGGGGCAGCAGATACATGGGAACACCACCCCTCGCAGGTTCCCCTCCGATCCCCTCGCCGTCCCGACTTGGGAAATATATCAGCCGTAGCTTCAGTGTCGTTGGGTCAGCATCCTGGGGTTCTGTCCCTGAGGGACATTGTGTGGGGATCCCTACACCACACGGACTGTGGTTCAAGAAGACAGTTCACCACTTGGGGGGGGGGGGGGGCAAGTAGGGACCAGACAGTGACCCCTCCACCTTCCCCCAATTTGAAAGAAAGTGATCCAGATCTGTGCCTATCCAGTCTGACTCAGTATTGACTATTCGCCCACAGTAGGCTTGACAGTCAAGTTTCCTCGTCACCCGTTGACCTACTTCCCATGATGCACTGGACCTCTCCGGTTCCCCATCCCCCGCCCACCCCCAACATCACCCTCCCAAATAAACCCTGGGGCCTCCGATGGCAGATGTAGGCCTGAAGTCACGTTGGGACAGCAGGAGGCCATTCTTCTGACTGGCATTGTTTTGACCACCTTCCTGATTCTCGACCGCCTTTCTCCCGTGAGTAAATGACCGCCTCATCTCTGAAATGATTGCGCAGAAATGATGTCCACTGTAGGCCATTCGGCCCTCCTAACCATGCGGGTGCCAAGCTGTAAGGTCACGGCCAGTCGGATTTCTCTACCTTCCCATGATCAGCCTCACCCTCTCACTTTGAGTCGTAGAGTCATCCAGCACGGAAACAGACCCTTCGGCCCAACCAGTCCATGCTGACCATCATCCCAAACTAAACTAGGTTGGGATATCAGGTCGACATGGACGGGTTGGACCGAAGGGTCTGTTTCCGTGCTGTACATCTCTATGACTCTATGGTCAGCATGGAGGAGTTGGGCCGAAGGGTCTGTTTTCGTGCTGTACCTCTCTATGACTCTGTGACCTGCCTGCTCCTGGCCCATATCCCTCCAAACCCTTTCCTGTTCATATCCTTATCCAAACATCTTTTAAACATTGCAACTGCATCCACCACTTCCTCAGGAAGTTCTTTCCACACAAGCACCACCCTCTGTGTAAAAAGGTTGCCCCCGCGTCTTTTTTAAATCTCTCTCCTCTCACCTTAAAAATGTGTCTTGAAATCTCCCCACCCTGGGGAACAGATACCTCCCGTTAACCCCGACTATATCCCTCATTATTTTATAAACCTCAAACGGTCACCTCTCAACCTCCTACACTCCGGTGAAAACAGTCCCGGCCTATCCAGCC
>NC_057754.1:2987792-3004948 GCF_004010195.1 Chiloscyllium plagiosum
AGTCTCAAAGGCCCAGAGGTGAAAGGTGAACACAATATTGACCTCCCCTCTACCGATATAAAGGGTGACATCAAAGGACCCAAGGTGGATATAGATGTTCCTGAGGCTGATATTAAGGGACCCAGTGGATCATTCCACATGCCCAAATTCAAAATGCCCAAGTTTGGATTCGGTAGTGGTAAAGTAGAAGGCCCCGATGTCAATATTGATGCAAATCTTCCAGCTGGAGATGTCAGTCTAAGTGGTCCAAAGATAGAAGGTGATATTGATGTACCTGACGTAGATCTAGATGTTGGTGGAGGCTCTGGTAAAATCAAAGGCCCAAAACTTAAAATGCCAGATTTCAATATATCAGGACCCAAATTTGAAAAGCCAGATTGGAATTTGAAATTCAAGGGCCCAAAGGCCACAGCAGATGTCGATGTCCCAGATGTTAATCTAGAGGGTGATCCCAAAGGCCCAGATGTCAACATTAAAGGTCCTAAAGTTGATATTGAAGGACCCGAGGCCAAAGGAAGTGGTTTCAATATTTCAATGCCTTCCATGTCATTGCCCAAGATCAAGGTTCCTGACTTTGATTTGAGTGTCAAAGGCCCAGAGGTGAAAGGTGAACATGATATTAACCTCCCCTCTGCTGATATAAAGGGTGACATCAAAGGGCCCAAGGTGGATATAGATGTTCCTGAGGCTGATATCAAGGGTCCCAGTGGATCATTCCACATGCCCAAATTCAAAATGCCCAAGTTTGGATTCGGTGGTGGTAAAGTAGAGGGCCCCGATGTCAATATTGATGCAAATCTTCCAGCTGCAGATGTCAGTCTAACTGGTCCAAAGATAGAAGGTGATATTGATGTACCTGACGTAGATCTAGATGTTGGTGGAGGCTCTGGTAAAATCAAAGGCCCAAAACTTAAAATGCCAGATTTCAATATATCAGGACCCAAGTTTGAAAAGCCAGATTGGAATTTGAAATTCAAGGGCCCAAAGGCCACAGCAGATGTCGATGTCCCAGATGTTAATCTAGAGGGTGATCTCAAAGGCCCAGATGTCAACATTAAAGGGCCTAAAGTTGATATTGAGGGACCTGATGCCAAGGGAAGTGGTTTCAATATTTCAATGCCTTCTATGTCATTGCCCAAGGTCAAGGTTCCTGACTTTGATTTGAGTCTCAAAGGCCCAGAGGTGAAAGGTGAATACGATATTGACCTCCCCTCTGCTGATATAAAGGGTGACATCAAAGGACCCAAGGTGGATATAGATGTTCCTGAGGCTGATATTAAGGGTCCCAGTGGATCATTCCACATGCCCAAATTCAAAATGCCCAAGTTTGGATTCGGTAGTGGTAAAGTAGAGGGCCCCGATGTCAATATTGATGCAAATCTTCCAGCTGCAGATGTCAGTCTAACTGGTCCAAAGATAGAAGGTGATATTGATGTGCCTGACGTAGATCTAGATGTTGGTGGAGGCTCTGGTAAAATCAAAGGCCCAAAACTTAAAATGCCAGATTTCAATATATCAGGACCCAAGTTTGCAAAGCCAGATTGGAATTTGAAATTCAGGGGCCCAAAGGCCGGAGCAGATGTCGATGTCCCAGATGTTAATCTCGAGGGTGATCTCAAAGGCCCAGATGTCAATATTAAAGGTCCTAAAGTTGATATTGAGGGACCCGAGGCCAAAGGAAGTGGTTTCAATATTTCAATGCCTTCCATGTCATTGCCCAAGATCAAGGTTCCTGACTTTGATTTGAGTCTCAAAGGCCCAGACGTGAAAGGTGAACACGACATTGACCTCCCCTCTTCCAATATAAAGGGTGATATCAAAGGTCCCAGGGTGGATATAGATGTTCCTGAGGCTAATATTAAAGGTCCAAGTGCGAAATTCCACATGCCCAAAATCAGAATGCCAAAATTCGGGTTTAGTGGAGGGAAAGGAGAAGGGCCTGATATGAATATTGATGCTCATCTTCCTGAGGCAGATGTGGATCTCACAGGACCAACAATGGAAGGTGATTTAAAAATGCCAGATGTAGATCTGGGCATTGACGGTGGTTCTGGTCAAACCAAAGGCCCTAAATTCAAATTACCAGGTTTCAAAATTTCTGGTCCGAAGGTCCCAAAGCCAGATTTTGACCTGGAATTGAAAGGTCCAAAACTGTCAGGCGATGTGGATGTCCCTGATGTTAATTTGGCTGGTGACATCAAAGGCCCGAAGATTAAAAAACCTGGAATCAGCATCTCTGCTCCAAAGGTCCCAAAGCCTCATTTAGACTTGGAACTTAAAGGCCCAAAAGTCTCCGGGGATTTGGATGTCCCTGCTATTAATATGGAGGGTGACATCAAAGGCACCAAATTAGATATCGACGGGCCGAATGTTAAAGAAACTGGGGCAAAATTTTCAATGCCTTCAATACATTTGCCGCATATAACAGCTCCCAACATTGATTTGAGTTTCAAAGGCCCAAAATTAAGGGGTGATCAGACAAGTGACATCTCTTCACCCAGTATAGAGGGAGAAATTAAAGGTCCAAAGATTGATGTAGAGACTCCAGACATTGACTTGGACGGTGCACACGGACAGTTCCAAATGCCAAAAATTAATATGCCCACATTTAAGATGGGTGGACCCAAACTGAAAGGACCTGAAGTGGACATTAAAGCCAATGTTCCTGAGACAGATGTTACTATATCAGGACCAAAGATAAAAGGTGGGGTTGAAGTTCCTGACGTAGATATGGATGTTGATGGTAAAATTAAAGGTCCTGGATTTCAAATGCCAGGCATTAACATCTCTTTACCCAAAATTAAAGCTCCTAATTTTGATTTTGGGTTTAAGGGTCCTGAACTGTCAGGTGGTCATGGTGCTGCTGCTGACATTAACATGGAGGGTGACATTAAAGGTTCAGGTTTTGATATCCAAGGTCCCAAAGTAAATATTAAGGCACCTGAGATGAAAATTGAGGGTCCTGATGTGAAAGGAAATGAGGGCAAGGTTTCACTGCCCTCCATGGGTATTTCAGCTCCCAATATAACCTCCCCAGACATGCATTTTGACTTGAAAGGCCCCAAACTGGAAGGTACAGCTGATATTAAGTCTCCAAGTTTAGGTGTTGATGTTAGTGCACCTGAGATGGATACAGATGGTCAAAGTGCACATCTGAAACTGCCAAAAATGAAGAAGCCAAAGTTTGGATTTGGAATTAAAGGACCACAAGGTGACATAAATGCTCCATCTCTGGACATTTCTGGTTCTGACATAGATTTGAATGTTGATTCGCCAGACCTGAACATAAGTACCAAAGGGAAAAAAGGCAAGTTTAAGATGCCCAAATTCAATATCAAATCAAAGAAACCTGCAGGAGATGTAAAGGTAACCACTCCAACGAGTGAACTTGATTTATCCAAGCCAGAAGCAGGTATTAAGTCGCCAAATCTAAGTGTAACACTTGGATCATCCGATGGACAACTGAACATCAAGCATCCAAAAGTAAAGAAACAACGATTTGGAAAAATGGGCAAATTGACATTTCCAGATGTTGAATTTGATCTGGCATCATCAAAAGCTAAAGGTGAACTACCTAGTTCAAAGATTGAAGGAGACTTACAAGCACCTAGTATTGATGTTTCATCTTTGGACATGAAAGGTCCACATGTTGACATCAGAGCACCGGGAGTTGATGTCAATACTGATGTTGCCTTGGAAGGACATGGTTTCAAAGCTAAGGGCACAAAATTAAAATTGCCTTCACTAAACATCAAATCACCCAAAATGTCTGATCCAAATTTGGATATTAATTTAAAGGACGCAAATCTGAAAGGTGAAGTATCAGGAGATGTAAAAGGACCAACGATTGACATAAAGAGACCCGAAATAGATTTTGATGTTGAAGCTCCAAATGTTGATATTGAAAAACCAGAAAGTAAATTAAAAATGAAAATTAAGAAACCAAAGCTTAATATTTCAGGCCCCAAATTCAAAGGTTCAGGTGTGGACATGAATGTTAGTATACCAAAATTAGACACTGGAATTAAAGGACCTGAGGTTAACATTGATGCACCCAGTGTTGAGCTTCAACCCAACATCTCTGATCCAGATCTACACTTGAAAGGATCAAGTCTTAAGTCACCAGATGGTCATTTTGAGAGTACAGAAGGAAAGCTGAGCATGCCTGCAATTAACATTTCTGGTACTAAATTGCAAGGTCCTGATATGAATCTTGACACAAATGCACTGAAGATAGGAGGTGATCTTAAGACACCAGGTGTAGATGTCAATCTTGAAACATCTGATGTGAACATAAATGCTGATGGTAAATTCAAAGGGCCCAAAATTGCAATACCATCAGTTGATATCTCAGCACCTAAAATGGACTTAGATTCAAAGCATCCACAGATAAAAGGAGATGTCAATATTTCCAGCCCAAATATCAAAGGAAACTTTAGAGGACCAGGTGTGGATGTAAAAGGTCCTAATATCGATGTTTGTGGTGCTGATATTGACATTAAAGGGGGAGAAGGAAAGCTAAAGATGCCTCAGATCAATCTTCCAAAAGCTGATATAAACCTTGCAGAGCAGAAGGTAAAAGGGATCTCTGCCTCTGATTTTGGTGTTAATGTGAAGGGCCCTAAATTAGAAGGAAGTTTGGACACTGACATAAAATGCCCTGAATTGGACATTAAGGGGCCAAATGTGAAAATGGATACATCAAATATTAACATTGCTAGTTTAAAAGGAAAAGGTTCCAGTGTTGATATTAATGTGCCAAAAGCTAACGTAGAATTTTCTGGACCAAAGTTTGAGCAAGATATGAAGGGAGATATAAATGTTGCTGTACCAGATGTGAACTTAAGTGCTAAATTAAAGAGCCCTGAAGTAAAACTGCCATCAGCCGATGTGAAATTTGATGCAAAAGGCCCGACAATCAAAGGTGATGTTAATGCTTCCAGTTCCAAAATTGACCTGAAAAGTCCAGAGCTTGATGTCAAAGCTACGGACATAAGTGCAGATATTAAAGCAGCAATAGCTGATCTTGATGTTCCATTGGATAAAATGACAATACCTAAATTCAAACGTTCTCAATTTCAAATAAAAGGGCCAAATGTAGAATCACATCAAATGGCAACAGGTGTCAGTTCTTCAGGTGTACAAGGTCCAAGTGTCGAAATTAAAGGACCACAGGCAAATATTAGCATGCGAGAAGATGATGTGGATGGTTCAGGGGTTAAGGTAAAAAAGGGGAAAATTAAAATGCCCAAATTTAATTTTTCTAAGTCTAAAGGGAAAGGTAGTATTGAAGGAGCTGAGGGTGAATTTAGTGTATCGGGGCCAAAGATTGATATTAAGGGTTCAAAGGGTAGCCTGGGATTCAGTGAAGTTGAGATGGAAGGAGCAGAAATTGCTGGATCTGGTAAAGCTTCTAATTTGGACATAAGCACTTCCCCAAAGAGCAAGTCTGGCACACTAGATTTCTCATTATTTAAAGGCAAAAAATCAGAACGTCATAGGTCGTCATCTCTGAGTGATGAGCATGACCTTTCACCATCATCCCCCAAGGGCAGATTAGATTTTGGAGAAGGGACTGCAGGTGCAAAAGGAAAGAAATCAAAGCTGAAATTTGGGACGTTTGGAGGCTTTGGGGCAAAGTCAAAGGGCTCCTATGAGGTCACCCTTGGTGAAGGTGAGGCAGCAGCAGAGGGCAGCGGTATCTCTCTAGTTTCTAAGAAGACCCGCCTGTCCTCCTCATCCAGTAATGAAAGTGGATCCAAAGCAGGATTCCGTCTTCCTAAGGTAGAACTAAATATCAACAAAAACAAAGAATAATTTTGTAAATAGAGCCTGAGTCCTTGTAAATAGAAATTAACTGCATTACTTTTAACTGATAAGCCAAGGCACAGAGGTCCACTGGACTTCATCCCTATCTCATTGGCAGGTCAAAAGTCAAATGGATTATTTAAAAGTGTTGAGTCATTGTTTTTGTTTTTACAATGCGAGAATTGAACCATAGCCCGATCTGACCTGCAGATATTTCAAACACTTCTGTACCAGCTAACACAACAAACTGAAGTTCTATTACTACAAGCTGAAAGCAATAGCCTACTAGCAGAAAAATAAACTATTTTGATACATTTTCTATGTAGTGGTTTGTTATTTTCATATACTGGTAAAATTGAGGTGTTAAAACATGTAATCACTGGTGCTCTCTCTAGCTTACTTTATTCAATGGAATGCAGCTAATCTGTGAGAGGTTTTATTGATTAACGATTTGAGCGGAGACAGTTGGAGAGGAAGAGTTTAAGTTGTCTTTAGACCAATAGAAGCTATCCTATCTATATGAAAAAAGTATTTTGGCATTAGCCAAAACAGACTCAATTCGTCCAGTGATTGGTATTGTATTGCCAGAGTCCAACCACAATAATGTTTGGCCAATTTTATTTCCTTGTAGACTTACAGGGCTGCAGAAAAATGTATTCAGGACAGCTTAAAATTTTCTCTTTGTAAAATGTGCTAACTGTTGGTCTGTGGATCTAGTTAAGGCATGTTTCCACTGTGAACCTGAGTGTTAATGCCATCCTGCCTCTTTATCTTCTGCTCCTGCTGCTGTAATCTTTTATTCCAAGTCCTATCTCCCAAAGCGACAGATAAAAAGGCCTAGAGAAATTATTCAACGTTCAACTATGCAGTTTGGATCAGTTTGAGTCATAAGTATTAAATACTATGAAAACTAAATTAAATAACACAACTTATTTGCACTTCAAATATCCCATTCCCTTCCCACCCTCTCCTCCTCCCAATTCCCTTTACGTCCCGGCAATACAACTTGGTTGCTAACTGCACTGCTGTCAGGTGTAAATTTCAGAATGGAAAGGGTGGTCTGAGATAGGCTTGCTAACAGCATGTATGTATCGGCAGGCCTGTGAAGGAGCCTGCACGGTCTGATTTAATAGCATTATAAAGCAGAATATGACAGCACTGCACTAAAATACTGCTTTGTCTGAATCCACAGATTGCACCAAACTCCCTGTAACATAACAAACCCTTTCCTTTTGTTACAAATTACAGGAAAATTGTGACTTTTCTAGATTTTCTTACCATTTCTTTGTTCCATTCTACAGTGTTGTTAATAGAACTTCTTCTTCATAATTCTGTCTACACTTTTATGGCAAAGTTTATGGTAGACGATGGGAATGTAAGACAAGTGTGTACCTTGTAAAAATCAAATAAATTGTTCATTACCCTGAATTGGAAACTGGTCTTGTCTCTGTCTCTTGGTTTTTATGCAAATTAAGAAACAAAAGACTGAATCTTTGATTTGAATGATAGGAAAGTTACAACAGAACTGAAGGCTGAGATGAGAGAAAAATAATTTAAGCAGTGCTGTTGTTGCTAAGTGCTACTCAGCGAGAGACGAGTAGAGCACTGGATTTGGTTATGATTCCTTCATGGTCAAGCAGACTTACAGCATACAGACGCCTGAGATTCCTGGAACCACTGCCCTTGCACTCAAAACTGGGGCATGGCTAAACTTGTGCCAGAATATATGCCATTGTGTTAATCATATCCCAAATCCTGAGACCCACTGAGCTCATTGAATTTCAAAACTTGGATTTGTAGACTATTGTCTGTTCTGGACAAAAAGTGTACTTCCTGTTGGTCACAAGTCCAACAATGGTACTGGTTGGACGTTAAGCAACGAATGTCATCTTCATTATATGAAGTCGATGAAAGAAATACCCTGTCCAAATTTCCTAAAGATAAAGGGTTAAAGAGCCATCAAGCTAGTTCTCACTCCTATTGCGCTGCTTATGGTCTTGCAGAGCAACCAATTCAGTAAGCGAATTTACTATTCACTTACAAACCTAAGAATGGCAGGTTGGACAGAAAGGACTGAATTTTCACTTGTGGCTCATATGAATTGACGTCCACATCCATCCCCTACGTCCAGCCTACGAGCCCTCCGAGTTTTCCTCTCCTGTCAACCTAACCAGTTCCCCTCCATTGACACACTCACTCAATTGGCAGAGCTAGTCCTCACCCTGAACAACTTCTCCTTTGACTCCTCCCACTCACATCAGACCAGAGGGATAGCCAGGGACTTACATCTGCCCCAGCTATGCCTGCCTTTTCGTAAGGTATGTGGAACAGTCCATTTTTTGTAGTGACACCAGCACCATCCCCCACCTTTTCCTGCACTACATCGATGACTGTATCGGTGCCACCTCATGCTTCCATGAGGAGGTTAAATGGTTCATCAACTTCACTAAGATCTTCCACCCTGATCTCAAGTTCTAATGGACCATTTCCAACAGCTCCCCTTCCTAGATCTCTCTGTCTACATCCCTGGCGACCGCCTCAACATGGACATCTTTTCAAACCCACTGACTCCCACCTCCTCCTGTAAAAACGCGATCTCTTACTCCAAATTTCTCTGCCTCCTCCATATTTGCTCCCAGGAGGAGCAATTCAACTCCAGGACATCCCATATGTCCTCCTTTTTAGGGACTGCAATTTCCCCTCCCACATGATCAACATTGCTCTCCAGCGCATCTCCTCCACTTCCACACCTCTGCCCTCGAACCTCACCCCTCCATCTGCAATAAGATAGAAGCCCCCTGGTCCTCACCTTCTACCCAACTAATATCCAGATACAGCGTATTATCCTCTGCCATTTCTGCCACCTACAGTCAGACCTCACCACCAACGATATATTTCCCTCCCCATCTCTATCTGTGCTTGCAGAGACCATTCCCTCCGCGACTCCATCATTAGGTCCATGTCCCCCATCAAACCTTCCCTTGCTGCCACAGGAGGTATAAAACTTCTCCCTCACATCCGGCAGACATTTTCCTGTACATCCACCCACCTCATCTACTCCATCTATTTTTTTCAATATGGTCTCCTCTACATCAGGAGACAGGACGCCAACCCGTGTAGTGTTTCAGGGAACATCTCTAGGACATGCACCAGGTGCACCAACAGTGGCAGTTGAAAGGGAGTTCCAGACTTTTATCCATCCACAATGAAGGAATAGCAATTTAGTTCCAATTAAGGATGGTGGTTTGGATTGGCTAGTAACTTGCAGGAGGTGGTTTCTCATGCACCTGCTGTTTTTGGTCTTCTAAGTGGTGAAAGTCGCAAGTTTGGATTGTACTTAAGAAGTTGGTGATGGGATGTTGAAGGTTGTGGGATGCAGTGCTGAGAAAGCATTTCAAAAAAAAGTCACATCGGATTTGAAATGTTAACTCTGTTTCTCTCTTTACACAGACTGCTACACCTGCTGCATTTCTCCAGCACTTTCTGTTTTCATTTCAGGTCTCCAGCAGTCACAGTAGTTTGCATTTATTATATTGATAAAGCTGGGCTGCTATGTCCTGGAGGTTGTCCAGCCACTTCAGTGTTGTTGACACCACCTCAATCCAAGTAAGTGGAGGATTTTCTATCACACTGCTGACTTGGAAAGACTGGTTTTCTTAATTTCGTCAGGTGATTCACCACGGTTTTGCCAAGTCTGGTGAGATTCAGCGTATGAGGAGAAACTAGATATGATGATGATGATGCTCCTTTTTAACAAGGTTATGTTGTCCTTGGCTTTTTTTTCCAGAAAGGTCATAAAAGACACAGACTCCAAAAAGTCTAAGTTTGAAAAGGTTTAGGGCCAGTTTGATTATCGCTAAGATACTGCATCAGGCAGAAGGCTTTCAATGGAAGGGGAGTGGCCAGTTCTGCCAACTCAACTTTTCTCTGGTTTGATTTTGTTTTTGGCAGTCTCGCTATTCACTGAAAGCTGTCAGGCAGTTGTAAAAGCTGCTGAACCCATGGAAGCAGATCAATGCTAACCCTCTCTGACTTCTCTCCTGTTAGACCCTGTTTGATTTTACCTTTTGTGCCAAGGGGTGTTTATGGAGATTGTAGCAAGTATTTGGAACAGCATCATTAAGTTGGGATGATCTGTTGGGTTTTCATACAGGTTAAGTTATTCTGTATTCTGTTCTCTTTTGATTGTGTTCCATTTCGTAATCTTGTAAATAAATTGTTTTGTTTAAAACTAAGTGCTTTGACCAGGTGCATCACTCCTGGAATACCCACATTACAACTGCTTAAAACAACATGCAAAGTTAGGGTCTGACCCTGAGTAGAGGGATTATCCTACAAAATGTTGAGCAAATTGGGCTCATATTCAGAGTTTAATAGAATGACAAACGACCTTATTGAAATACAAAAGATTCTTAGATGACTTCTCAGGTAGGATGCAGAGAGGCTGTTTTCCCCTTGTGGGAGAGTCTAGGACTACTGGGCATAATCTCACAATAGAGAGTCATCCAGTGAAGACAGCAATGAGGAGGAATTTCATCTCAGAGGATAATGAATTTGTGGAATCCTTTAGAGGGCTGTGGATGTTGGATAAGGGCTGAGATAAAAGCATTTTTAATCAGTTAAGGGAATCAAGAGAAATGGGGAAAAAGCAGGAAAGTGGAATTGAGGATTATCAGATCAGCAATGATCTCTCTGAATCAATGGGGTGAAGAGCCTACTACTGCTCTGGGTCTTAGGGTCTAAGGCTGCGGGCCAAATGCCGGGAAATGGAATTTGAGTATTAGCTAGATGTTCAATTACTGGTATAGACATCATACTGGTTTAGGACGGCATGGTGGCTCAGTGGTTAGCACTGTTGCCTCACAGAGCCAGGGACAGGGTTCGATTCCACCCTCTGGTGACTGTCTGTGTGAAGTTTACACAATCCCCTTGTATCTGCATGGGTTTCCTCTGGGTGCTCCAGTTTCTTCCCATGGTGCAAAGATATGCAGGCTAAGTGGATTGGCTGTGCTAAATTGCCCAGTGTCCAGAGATGTGCAAAGTGAGTTAGCTATGGGAAATGTGGGGTTATGGGGGTAGGGGTGGAGTCTGGATGGGATGTTCTTTGGAGGGTTGATGTGAACTCAATGAGTTGAATGACATGTTTCCACACTGTAGTTAAAAATCACAGCACCAGATTATAATCCAACAGGTTTATTTGGAAGTATGCATTTACCAAGCTGCTCCTTTGTCAGGTAGCTAGTGGGACAGGATCATAGGACACAGAATTTATAGTAGAAGATCAAAGTGTCATACAACTGATGCAATGTATTGAACAAACCTAGATTGCTGTTAAGTCTTTAATCACTTAGAATGAATGGGGTTACAGATTCCAATTCACTAATATGTAAATATAGAACTTCATTCAAGTCACATTCCCGAGATAATTTAGGGTTTTATAAAAACAAAGTGACATCTTAACTGAGACAATGCATTAAAGGTGTGAGGTTAGAGTTTGTGTGTGTATCCCAACCTTGAGTCAGACTGGTTCTATTTCCAAAGTAGGAACTGATAAAGTATCAATTGGACTGACTGCCTACAGATTGTGTGCTTTTTGAACAAAATAGAATATATCTGCATATACAAATCTGCAAATGCAAATTCACCCCACAGATTTGTATGTATGTGTGCATGTGTGTGAGAGAGACAGAGTAAGAGTGTGTATGTGGGAGAGAGTGTGTATGTGTGCATGCTTGATAGTGTGCGCAAGTGTAAAGGAGTATATACCTGTAAGAAGGTGTGCGTGAGAGGGTGTGTCTGAGAGAGAGAGCATGTGTATGAGAGAGGGTCATCTGTGTGATCATGTGTAGCTGTTTTTTGTGTGTGTGTGTGAGAGAGAGAGGTGTATAGTGTAGTGGGGTCCCCTGTGGTGTGATACAAACCCAAGATCCTGGTTTGAGGCCGTCCTCATGGGTACCAAACTTGGCTATCAGCCTCTGCTCGGTGACTTTGCACTGTTGTATATCCCGAAATCCGCTTTGGAGGACGGTCACCTCAAGATCCAAGGCCGAATGTCCTCAACCATTGAAGCATTCCCCAACTGGGGCATGTTCACCTATATGCATGCCAAGAATAAGAAACTGTAGGAACCTGGCATCACCCAACAGCAGTAGCCAAGCCTCCTGTCACCACAGCTGAAAAAGGTACCACCACAGGGAAATCAATAGTCAACTTAGCAGACCACACCCTTCAACTGGAAGAGACTGAAGTTCTCAGCCAAGGGCTCAATTTCTGCCCCACCACCAAAATGGACCCCATTGGTCCTGCAGCAGACATGGAGAAATTCATCAGATGAACAAGACTCCAGGAATCCAAGATGTCAGCAGCTAATGCAATGAGACAACCAACGAACCAGAACAGTCGTCAGAGAGATCCATAGTGAATCAACCAAAGGAGGAGTCGATTTGGACCCCTCTGGAGGATCGCTGCCCTGGGCTTGACATGTATGCTCAAAGTGTCAATAAATGTGTAAGTGCCAGTTTCATCTGCTACACTCCTAAAGTAGAGCAAAATGTCACCCAATCACAAACCAACACCATCCATGCTCTCAAGACTAATTGCAACATTGTCATCAAACCAGCAAAGGAGGAGCCATCAACATTCAGAATAGAACAGACTACTGTAAGAAAGTGTACCGACAACTGAACAACCAGGAACACTACAGCCAACAACCGGCCTATCTGACCAAAGAATACATCCGTGAACTAAATCGATTGATCAAGACTTTTGATTCAGTCCTTCAGACTACCCTAAGCACTCTCATCCCATGTAATTCTCGCATAAGAGACTTCTACTGCCTTTCAAAGATACACAAAGCCAACACACCTGAACATCCCAATGTATCTGGCAATGGGGTCCTGTGTGAGAACCTCTCTGGCTATGCCAACGGAATCCTGAAACCCAGTGTACAGGAGACCCTCCAGCTTCTGTCACAACACTACAGATTTCTCACAGAAACTCAGCACCCATGGACCAGTCAAACCAGGAACATTCCTTGTCACAATGGACGTTTCATCACTCTACACAAGCATCCCCTCGATGACAGCATCACTGCAACAGCCTTAACATTCAATATCAATAACTGTCCATCTCCAGGCACCATTCTATAACTCATCCGCTTCATCTTCGACCACGTCTTCACCTTTGACAACCAGTTCTTCATCCAGACACAGAACAGCCATGGGGACTAACCTTGCATCCTAACATACCAACATTCTCATGCGAAAGTTCAAACAAGACTTCTTTGCTGCACAGGATCTGCAACCAACACAATACACCAGATACACTGACATTTTCTTCCTCTGGACCCATGGTGAGGAGTCACTGAAACAACTACATAATGATATCAATAAGTTTTATTCCATGATCCCTTAGCATGGACTACTCTTTAAAATCAATCTCATTCTTCGATACATACATCTCCATCAAGGATGGACACCTCAGTACCTCACTCTACCACAAGCCCATGGATAACCTCATAATGCTACACGTCTCTACCTTCCACCCTAAACATAATGAAACAGCTATGGATAAGCCCTGCGCATACGCAGGATTTATTCAGGAGAACACGACGGACAATGAAAGTGCTGAAGGACGCCCTCATAAAAACAGGATACGATGCTCAACTCATCGATCGCCAGTTCTGAAGTGCCACAGCGAGAAACTGTAATGACATTCTCAGGAGACAGACACAAGAAACGACCAATAGTGTTCCCTTCTTTGTCCATTACATCCCGGGAGCAGAGAAACTACGTTATGTTCTTTGCAGCCTGCAACACGTTATCACTGAGGATGAGCACCTCCATTTCTCACCACAACATCAAACCTTAAACAGACCATTGCTTGCAGTAAACTGCCTAGCCTTCAGAATAACATCAACCACAAGACCATACAATCCTGTCGTGGCAACAACTGCAAGAGGCGTCAGAGTATCGAAATGGATACTACCATTACACGTGGGGACACCACACACCACATGTGCAACATGTACTCATGTGACTCAGCCAACATTGTCTATCTCATTCACTACAGTCAAGGATGCCCAGAGGCATGGTTTTTTGGTGAGACCAGGCAGGCATTACGATAACAGATGAATGAACACCATGCAACTATTGCCAGACAGGGATGTTCCCTCCTCGTCGGGGAACACTTCAGCGATTCAAGGTCATTCGGCTTCAGATCTTCAGGTGACCGTCCTCTAAGCTGGACTTTGGAATACACAACAAGGCAGAGTCGCCGAGCAGAGGCTGATAGCCACTTTCGGTACCAATGAGGACGGCCTCAATCGATCTTGGGTTGGTGTCACATTACAGGTGATCCCACTACACTTTACACTTCACTCACACACAAGCACACATACACACACACACTATCACATTGACACAGACCCACACTCATACACACGTTCTCTCTCGGACAGACACACATTCTTGCACAGACATATACTCTGTCACCCATGTGCGCACACACATTCTCACACGCGCATAAAAGTTTATGGAGTGAATTTGCATTTGCAGATATTCTATTTTATTCAAAAAGCACACAATCTGTAGGCAGTCAGTCTATGTCGCATTTTACCGATTCCTACTTTGGAAATAGAACCAGTCTGACTCAAGGTTAGGATACAGACTGACGCTAACTTCACATCTTTTAATGTATAGTCTGAGCTGAGATGTCACCTTATTTTTATAAAATACTAAGTTATCTCAGGAATGTGACTTGAAAGAAGTTCTGAGATTTACATATTAATGAATCAAAATCTGCAACCCCATTCTATGTGATTAAAGACTTAACAGCAATCTAGGTTTGTTCAATACATCACATCAGTTGTATGACCCTTTAATCTTCTACTATAAATCTATGTCCTATGATCATAGCGTCGGAGGCTGAGGGGTGACCTTATAGAGGTTTACAAAATTATGAGGGGCATGGATTGGATAAATAGGCAAAGTCTTTTCCCTGGGGTCGGGCAGTCCAGAACTAGAGGGAATAGGTTTAGGGTGAGAGGGGAAAGATAAAAGAGACCTAAGGGGCAACTTTTTCACACAGTGTATGGAATGAGCTGCCAGAGGATGTGGTGGAGGCTGGTACAATTGCAACATTTAAGAGGCATTTGGATGGGTAAATGAATAGGAAGGGTTTGGAGGGATATGGGCCGGGTGCTGGCAGGTGGGACTAGATTGGGTTGGGATATCTGGTCGGCGTGAACGGGTTGGACCGAAGGGTCTGTTTCCATGCTGTACATCTCTATGACTCTATGATCCTTGTCCCACTAGCTACCTGACAAAGGAGCAGCGCTCCGTAAGTGCATACTGCTAAATAAACCTGTTGTACTGTAATCTGGTGCTGTGATTTTTAACTGTATCCACCCGAATACAACACCGGCACCTCCACATCCACACTGTAAGTATTGTATATAATGGGCTGAAGGGCCCACTTCTGTACTGGATCAAAAGTTCAGTAAATCTCTACATGCCATTGAGTATAGGCCATGTGCTCAATAAATGGATTTTGAGGAGATAGATGCTTGATGCCTTTTTTTAATCCCTGTGCTCTAACTGTTCTGGGACAGGCATTTAGAAAGAGTTCCATGAAGAATTCTCAAACTAAAATAGAAGCAGAATAATACTCTTTTATAAATAGATCATTTGGTTGACATTATAAATCATAAGAAGATAGACATTTTTTAACATGTTATATAAAAGCTTACTGTACTTTAACTGAAGAACAAATAAAACTCCTGAAGAGGCAAAATTTAACAGGATAGTTCAACTTCCAGGAGAATTCATGAACAATTTCATTACAGTTTGGGATTACTTTATCTGAAAACCTCAGTACCAACAGTTTTTCTGATAAAGGATATTTTTGGTTTTTGGATTCATTTATCATGGCCTGTTCAGTCAATTTGGGCCCTTTCAAAAAGAATAATTTGGCCACTTCACTCCATCCACTTGCTGGAAACATGAAGAGTTGAAAGCAGATGGTAATTGGTAGGGGTGGGGGAAGGGGCAATAGATCCACTAGGCCAGGGGATTTATCTATTTCTGTTTTTCAAGAAATCTAGTATTACCTCCCTCTTAGTACAGTCAATTCTTCTATAATGCGATGCTTGCATACATGTGCAACCCTGCATTATAGAAAAATGACACTTTAGAGATGTACAGCATGGAAACAGACCCTTCAGTCCAACCCATCCATGCCGACCAGATATCCCAACCCAATCTAGTCCCACCTGCCAGCACCCGGCCCATATCCCTCCAAACCCTTCCTACTCATATACCCATCCAAATATCTCTTAAATGTTGCAATTGTGCCAGCCTCCACCACATCCTCTGCTTAGTGTTGGTATGTGTATGGAATGAGCTGCCAGAGGAAATGGTGGAGGCTGTATCATTACAACATTTAAAAGGCATTTGGATGGGTATATGAATAGAAAGGATTTGGAGGGGATATGGGCCAGGTGCCCATATAAATAATCATTTAAAATTTTGAAGGGTTGTGGGGGAGCAGGGCAACGAACAGAGTTGAGAATGGCGACACGGTGGCTCAGTGGTTAGCAATGCTGCCTCAAAGAACCAGGGACCCTGGTTCGATTCCAGTCTCAGGCAACTGTCTGTGTGGAGTTTGCACATTCTCCCAGTGATCGGCGTGGGTTTCCTCCCACAGTCCAAAGATGTGCAGGTCAGGTGAATTAAAGTCATAGAGATGTACAGCATGGAAACAGACCCTTCGGTCCAACCCGTCCATGCCAACCAGATATCCCAACGGATTTGGAGGGGATATGGGCCAGGTGCCCATCCAAGTATCTCTTAAATGTTGCAATTGTACCAGCCTCCACCACATCCTCTGGCAGCTCATTCCATACACGTACTCCCCTCTGCATGAAAAGGTTGCCCCTTAGGTCTCTTTTATATCTTTCCCCTCTCACCCTAAACCCATGCCCTTTAGTTCTGGACTGCCCGACCCCAGGGAAAAGACTTTGTCAATTTATCCTATCCATGCCCCTCATAATTTTGTAAACCTCTATAAGGTCACCCCTCAGCCTCCGATGCTCCAGGGAAAACAGACCCATCTGTTCAGCCTCTCCCTGTAGCTCAGATCCTCCAACCCTGGCTACATCCTTGTAAATCTTTTCTGAACCCTTTCAAGTTTCACAACATCCTTCCAATAGGAAGGAGACCAGAACTGCACGCAATATTCCAACAGTGGCCGAACCAATGTCCTGAACAGCTGCAACATGACCTCCCAACTCCAGTACTCAATACTCTGACCAATAAAGGAAAGCATACCAAACGCCTTCTTCACTATCC
>NC_057754.1:3005444-3018031 GCF_004010195.1 Chiloscyllium plagiosum
ATTGGCCGTGCTAAATTGTCCCATAGTGCCCAGGGATGTGCAGGTTAGGGTGGATTGGCCATGGGCGATACAGGGAGAGGGTAACAGGGGTGGGCCTGGATAGGCTGCTCTCAATGGGCCGAATGGCCTCTTTCCACACTATCGGGACTATGTGACTCCTTATCAGAACATGCAAACTCCACACGAGAGTCGCCGAGGATGGAATTGAACCAGGGTCCTTGGCGGCCGGAGGCAGCAGTGCTAACCGCTGAGCCACCTGAGCGGTGGGCCAGTAGCGCCCTTCCTTCCCGAGTAAACTTCGGTCAGTGACCCGGTGGCTCAGTGATAAGAGGGTGTCCCGCTGTCAGTTGACTTGCCCTTCTGTCAGTCTCCCACGCAGTGCCTCTCCTCACCCCTCACCATCTCTCTCTCTCTCTCTCCGGACCAGGAACGCCAGCGGAGCGAGGAAGCCGCCGCTCTCCCGGTTCCAGCGCTTTGCGGCGATCCTGCTGATCGGAATCCTGGGCTTCCTCACGCTGCTCGTCGTCATGTCCAAGCTCGGGAGAGCGTCCGTGGACAACGACCCCAACTGGGACCTGATGCAGAACCCCCACGTGCAAGTGGGAGCAGGGATTTGAGGGAGGGGGGGGGGGGGGGGAGGGGAAATGAGGAAACTGGAGAAATCCGAGTTCATCCCCTGTGGTTGGACGGTTCCCAGGCAGAAGATGAGGCGCTCTTCCTCCAACCGTCGTGTTGTTGTGGTCTGGCGATGGAGGAGTCCAAGGACCTGCATGTCCTTGGTGGGGCGGGAGGGGGAGTTCAAGTGTTGGGCTACGGGGTGGTTGGGTTGGTTGGTCCGTCCGGGTCAAGAGGGAAACGGGTCTGGCTGGGTTACTCTTCAGAGGGTCGGCGTGGACTCGTTGGGCTGAGGGGCCTGTTTCCACACCGTAGGGAATCTGCTGTAGCACTGAATAGTTCTTACGTTCCGTCTGCACCGTGGACGGTGGAGGTGAAGAGGGGCGAGGAGTAGTTATCCTGACGCCATGGTCTGGCGATGTACGTGTTCGGAAAGGGTAAATGTCTCAGCGCTCCGCCGCTCAATGAGGTAGAAAGATGGCGGCGCCAAGCCGGCGGCGGGCGACGCCCGGAATGTGCTGGAAGAGGGTCACGTGGCTTGGAGCGCGGGCGGGAACGTGACGTAATTGCGCGCGTGACGTCCCAGCGTCGGTCGAGCACGTGATCGCAGCCATATTCTTCAACCTTCACCCGCTCCATTTTTTTTTCAAATCGCCGCTCAGTGGCGTGGACCGGCGGCCGGCGGCTCGATTCTTTTCTGACAGAGATAAATTCTCTCCCCTCCAGATTTTTAAAGTGCTCTTCAGTTGTCCCGACGATGTTTTATCATGTGAGTGGTTCGTTTTGGCCCGTCTCGGGAGGGCAGAGTGGTTAAAAACCGAGCGGTAACGGGTGTAGGAGGAGGAGGAGGAGGAGGGGGGGAGGTGCGGCTGCGTAACGCCGCGGCGTGGTGACGACGTTGGATGGGCGTGTCCACGTAGCGTGATGAGGTCATTGATTGACACCCACTCTGACCTATGCAGGTGACGTGCGTGAATGATTGATCGCCGTTTCGGCAAATGGGAAACAGGGGGGCGTGGGCGGAAGGTGCCCTCGTCTTCTCCCCCCCCCAAAAAAAGGCAGCTGAAAATCTGTCAGAAAAGCAGCGCCGGTTAGTTCAGTTGGCTGGATGACTGGTTTCGCCGTGCACAATGACGTCCCGCACTGGCTGAGGTTACTGTGGAGGATCATAGAATCCCTACAGTGTGGAAGCAGGCCATTCGACCACTGGGGGTCTGTCCTGTACCCTCCCAAAAAAAGCATCACACTCGCACTCCCGTTTCCTGCAGCCCCACGTTTTCCATGGATGACCCACCAACCCTGCACACCTGTGGGGTAACTTTGCATGGCCACTCCGCCCTAACCCGCACATCTTTGGATGTCAGGGCAACCGGAGGAAAACCCGCACTGACACAAGGAGATTGCGCAAACTCCATGCAGACTGTTGCCTGAGATTAGATTCCCTACAGTGTGGAAACAGTCCTTTTTGGCCCAACTAATCCACACCGACCCTCCAAAGAGTAACCCACCTAGACCCATTTTCCCCCCTAACTAATGCACCTAACTCTACGGGCAATTTAGCATGACCAATTCACCTAGCCTGCACATCTTTGGACTGTGGGAGGAAACTGGAGCACCAGGAGGAAACCCAGGCAGACACGGGGGGGAGAATGTGCAAACACCACACAGACAGTCCCCCAAGGCTGGAATTGAACCTGGGTCCCTGGTGCTGTGAGGCAGCCATTGCTTGCCACCGTGCTACCCCTGCTGGTATCAAACTGGGTCCTTGGTGCTGTGCGGCAGGAGTGCTAACCACTGAGCCACTGTGCAACCTCACGAATCTTCCTTCTCAACCTCTTGGTGGTCTACACGTTAAACTTGCCACCTAATCCTCTCTCCCTAATGAGAGAGCAGCCTTATGGGGGTGGGCAGGGGTTGGGGGGTGGATGGGTTTGGGGGCAGGTGCACACATGGGGTGTGCCGCTGTCTAGTCTCCTGAAATGAGCAGACATCACAGAAGACTCAGAGGAAATCAATTAACTGAATAAACAATTATCTGAATGAAGTAGTGCCCGCCCATCTCATTTGATAATCAAGGTTCCTGTGTAAATGACATCACCTTTGGGAGCATTGATATACTGAGGATCTTGGCTGCTAGTTCATAACTCCTGAAAGTGGCAACACAAGTGGATAAGGTGGTTAGAAAATGGTGTATGGCATGCTTGCCTTCCTTAGTGGGGCATTGAATATAAAGGTTAGCAAGTCACTTTGCAGCAGTATAAAACTTAAAGTTAGACCACATTTGGAGCATCTCGTGCAGTTACGGTTACCACACCAAAGGAAGAAAGTGGCGATTTAGAGAGGATGCATAAGTGGTTTAACAGGATGGAATGTATTTGTTAGGAGTGGTTGGACAAACTTGGATTGTTTTTGCTACAGTGTTGGGAGTCTGAAAGAGATAAGACTGAGAGGTGTAGATAGTCAGTCTCTTTTTTTTTCCCCCTCCAAGAGTAGAAATGTAAAGTATCAGGGGCATAATTTAAGTTAAGGGGCAAGGTTTAAAGGTGGACAAACTTGGATTGTTTTTGCTACAGTGTTGGGAGTCTGAAAGAGATAAGACTGAGAGGTGTAGATAGTCAGTCTCTTTTTTTTTTCCCCCTCCAAGAGTAGAAATGTAAAGTGTCAGGGGCATAATTTAAGTTAAGGGGCAAGGTTTAAAGGTGATGTGAGAGCAAGTGTTTTTTTTTTACACAGATGGTGGGAGCCTAAAATGCATTACCTGGAGAGATGGTCGAAGCAGATATGATAGCAATGTTTAAGAGTCAGTTAGATACATGAATAGAAAGTGAGGTCTGCAGATGCTGGAGATCAGAGCTGAAAATATGTTGCCGGAAAAGGGCTTATGCCCGAAACGTCGATTCTCCTGTTCCCTGGATGCTGCCTGACCTGCTGCGCTTTTCCAGCAACACATTTTCAGCCTAGATACATGAATAGGCAGGGAAGTGAGGAATGCAGACCATGAGCATGAGCAGGCAGATGGGATTAAAATAGTTTAAAATGGCATCATGGTCGCCACAGACATGGTGGGCCAAAGGGCCTGTTCCTGAACTGTACTGTTCTGTCTTCTACTTCTGAGTTGGTCTGTTCCTGAACCCTGTTTATAATTTTATTCCACATTTATTGAATAACTAAATTAAGATCTGACCTCTGCCAAGGTGTGGTTTGACCTTGAATCTGAATTAATTGTCCAAGGTCTGGATTGTTTGACCAATGATAACTGTTGTGCTATTGTTACTGAAAAATAAGACAACTGCTGTAGTCATATTGTTTACAGGATAAATATTGAGCATCTCACCAGGAGATCATGCCACTCCTTTTAAATGTGACCTTTTGCATTCACCCAAGAGATTAAATAATTCTTAGTCAAGGTGATAAATCTGAAACGTTAACCGAGTTTTCTCTCCACGGTTGCTGTTGGACATTCTGGTTATTTCCTACATTTTCTTTTTTTTCCATCATAAGACGATATCAGACTGTTCCAACAGTGCAGCACCCCCAGGCTTGCTAGTGAACCTTGACACTGAATCGAGGCTGACAACGTTGTCTCTGTCACTGAACAGACAAAGTGAGCCCACTCTTCCCTATTTACAAAAACTGTCTGCCCCCCCCCCAAGTGATGTGTTGGGATGTGAAGGACACAGTTCAGAGTAATGCCAGGTATAGTGGAGGTTGACAGAAAGGGAAGATACTTCAGAGGCCTTGGTGATAATTTTGTAACCATATTCCCATTTCCACCTCTTCTAGACCCATCTTCTATTTCTCCACTTGGCCTAGTCTCATCTCCTCTAGGACTTGCCATTGCTGTTTAAATACAAGGGATTGCTCATTTAAGACAGGCAGTGAAGGTTTTGTTTTGCTCAGGTGGTTACTAGTCTTAGAACGCACTCTTTCTTTCTCACAAGGTTGTGAGGCAGTCTTTGAATATTTCAAGGGTAGATAGATTCTTGATGAGCAAGGAGGTGAAAGCTTATGGAGGGAGACAGGACTATGGATTCAAGATTGCAATCAAATCAGCTATGATCTTAGCAGGCTTAATGTGGTGGAAGGCGTACTCTACACCAAGTTGTCTGATACCACAAAAACGACATGAAGGTAGGTCGTTTGGTTCATCAAACCTGCTCTGCCATTCAATCCGATCAAGATTCACCACCCTCTGAGTGTAGAAATGTCTTCTCCTCCTCCTCAGTCCTAAGTAATTGGCTCCTCCACACAGTGACCAGGCAGTAGCTTGTGCCCTGTCCAATCCCCTTCAAAGTCTTATCTGTCTCAATGTGATCTGTCTCAATCTTTTGAAGTCTGAGAATATTTGACGCAGATTACTCCCTTATGATATAATCTTGCCTACTTGATACCCCATCACAGACCTTCTCCTTCCCTATCTCTAATTAATTCAAGACCAAAGTTGATTGGACTTTTGAGGAACTGGGAAATAATTTGACCATCTGAAATTCTAGTCATTAAGGACAAAAAAGCAGCATTTTTAAATTTGTGCTTTCCTTTCATATGTTTAGATTTCTTTGGAACATGAAATTCTGCTGCATCCTCGATATTTTGGTCCTAACCTCCTCAACACTGTCAAACAGAAGTTGTTCACTGAGGTCGAGGGAACTTGCACTGGAAAGTGAGTAACACCATTTTACAATAGAAAAACCTTGAGTCTGAATATTGTGAAGACCTAGTGGCGTCATGGTCATGTCTCTGGATTAGTGACCCAGAGACTCCGCTAATGCCCTGGGGACCAGGTTTGGAATTCCACCATCCACAGCTGATGCATTCAATTAATAACTCTGCAATTGATCTCCTTCCTGGTGGCTGTGAAACCTTTGTCAATTGTTGTAAAAACCCATCTGGTTCACTAATATCCCTTAGGGAAGGAGATCTTATCCACCTCAATGAGGTGCACTTTTAACCGTCCCTCTGCAATGAATTAGAGTGATTAGCACAGCTGCCTCACAGAGCCAGGAACCCGGGTTCGATTCCACCCTTGGGTGAACTGTCTACGTGGAGTTTGCACGTTCTCCCCGTGTCTGCGTGGCTTCCTTCAGAGTGCTTCGGTTTCCTCCCACAGTCCAAAGATGTGCCAGTTAGGTGGGTTAGCCATGGTTAATGCAGGGTACAGGGATAGCATGTGGGGGTCGGTGTGGACCTAATAGGCTGAATGGCCTGTTTTCACACTGGTGGGATTCCATGATTCTATAATTGAGCCACTCAATCCAAAGGGTAATAAATTGCTGGCCTTGCCAGTGTTGCACACATCCTGAGATAGAATACAGCGGGGAGGGGTGTTTTCTCCAATCTGAGTTATGATAGATACAGTGATAATGAAAACCGCTTGACAGTTATTCCTTTTATCTTTCATTCATTCTTATGGTGATGTCATAGCGGACAAGAATAATACTTATTGGCCATTTTCCCCAAGTCTCCTCTGGCTATGAGAGTAGTGCTCTCAGCTCTGACTCTCCAAATGCATGGTTCTCATGTTCCACTCCAGGGTAGCAAGGACAAACATGCCAGGCTGACTTGCTCTACATTGCAGCACTGATAGAGCGTTGCCCCATTGGAAAGGGGTGCTAAACTTGCGATTCTCGCACCCACTTCGGCAGATATGAAATTTCCTGTAGGAACCATCCCTCCACATTAATTCTATCTCCTATAGCTGCCACATCCCCATAATTACCTTATTCCCCTATAGCAACCATTCCCTGCATAGTTTCCCTATTTCCTATGGAAACCTTACCCCCATAGTAAGGGGAGGCAATGGCCTGGTCGTGTTATCGCTGGACTGTTAATCCAAGTAACTTTCTGGGGACCCAGATTCAAATCCTGTCACGGCAGTTGGTGGAATTTGTATTCAATAAATATCTGAAACTAAGAGTCTAATGACAGCCATGAATCCATTACTGATTGTTGGAAAAACCCATCCGACTCACTGATATCCTTTGGGGAAAGGAACTGCAGTCCTTACCTGCTCTGGCCTACTTGTGTGTCTCCAGACCCATAGCAACGTGGTTGACTCTTCACTGCTCTCTTGGTAATTAGGGTTGGGCAATAAATGCTGGGCTTGGCCAGCAACGCTGTCATCCCATGAACGAATTGAAAGATAAAGGAACCCAGGTATACTGTTCCTCAAAGAGGTGTTGGGCCAAGGGGAGGGTGGGTTGGATCTTTCAACTCTTCCGGTGTCCTGTGGCCTAACGCTTGCCCTTCAATCCGTGTCACAAAAATAGATGAGCTGGGTCATCCCATTACCATTTGTGGGGTTGTCATGCATGTATGGGCTGCCACATTTCCTACACTACACCAGTGCCTTTCCCTTCAAAAGTACTGGTTGTAAGCGACTTTGCACCTCAGGTGGTGAAGGATGCGGCCCCTCTGATGCTCACTATGTGCTGTCAGGATTGCATCCTCCCTCAGCTACCTGTCCTGGGATGCGTCAACTCCTGTCTCCATATGGCCAGAAGATTCTGTATTGATGTGCAACCTAATCATCGCTGAAATGGGACACAGGGCCGACTCTTCTCATCTTGCACTCATCAGGACTGGGGCACGAGAAAACAAATTTAGAAAGAGAATTCAAGTCAGCATCCTCTTCTCATGCTGTATAAATTGGTGTTACCTGAAACGCTGGGGGCTGATGGTGACCTAGTGATAATGGAGTGTGCTATCACTCTCTGGTCATATTGCTCCCCTGGTCACAACATAAAATAATTTTCTCTGTTAACTATGTTATCAATTATATTTTTGTTTCTGATTGGTTTACAATATGTAAAGCAGCAGTCAGATTCCTTTTGAATAAATCACAAAGTTATTGACTTATTGTGACAATAGGCAAAGATAAGATTTGGAAGGATAAATGTTTATTCTTCCAAATATTCCCAAAGCAACAGCAGCACCAATTTCTCGCTTTCTCTCTCGCTCTCTTGCTCTCCCCCTCAAAGGCAGATGATGAGCTGGTCACTTTCTGTCAATGTGCTGGGCACTTCATCCACTGATTCAAATGTTTATTTGTGACAATTTTCCCCATATTTCGGGGAGAGGACAAGGAAGTGGCAAGCTCCCAGCACAAAGGTCCAACTAGCCGTATCCTTGTGCTGTGTGATCCAGTGGATTCGAATCATCAAGACCAACTTTAGATCTCAGTGTGATTTTGTGATGACACTGTGCTTCAGTGAGATTGTAACCTGCTTTTGTCTGCTCTATTGCTTATTTACTTTTTTTTTTGCAGGTATGGATTTGTCATTGCTGTCACCACCATAGATAACATTGGGGCTGGGGTAATTCAGCCAGGCCGTGGATTTGTGCTCTATCCTGTCAAGTACAAGGCCATAGTCTTTCGGCCATTTAAAGGAGAGGTGGTTGATGCTGTGGTCACTCAAGTCAACAAGGTATAATCTCTGGCTATATAGTGAAGTACTTTTGTTATCTTTATTTGCTCTGAGATTATCTTCCTCTCAAATTGAGTGAGGTGGAAGACTAAGAGGGGAGAAGCCTTTGGCCTTCTCAGTCTGACTCTCGCGAGAAAGGCTTGAAGAGCCCGTGTCCACACCTTCACACACTGTCCTTCTTTGTTTCACCCAAATGGTAGAGGTGGTATTTCAGCCGAGATCAACTTTCAGCCCTGGGATCAGACAGTCCATGACAGCAATGCATGTCACTTTAAGAGTAAAACAGAAGAATATTTTCTATTTTAATGTGATCAGAGATGTTATTACACAGCTCTGGAGTAGGTGGGCCTTGAATCTAGGCTCTTGGCTCTGAGGTAGGGATACTACCACTGTACCACAGAGCCCCAAAGGTAAAGCAGCTCTAGAGTTGGTTGAGAGCAGATGGTACTCGGGGACTTCCTATTATTGGTTAATTTTGGAGGGGAGGAGAGAAGGGTGTGCTGGCATAGTATTAATGTTACTAGACTGGTAATCTACATGCTCAGTCTATTGCTTCAGGCACAGGGTTTCAAATCCCACCATTGTCAGAGGGTGAAATTTGAATTCAATAAAAGTCTTGGTTAGTTTGCTGGTTTCTTAAAATATGTATTGTTTTAAAGCTGGGTCTTCTCCAATGAGAAGTTGGCTCCTGGACAGAGAAAGGGTCCACCAGGGAAAGGTGGCAACTGGTGCTTATTCTAAACTGAAGATTTACAATGAAACCCTTGTAAGTCTCTGAAAATCTTTTGCTGCCTAATTCAACACATGGTTATTGGTCTGTTCAAAGACAAACCCCACATTCTGGAGAGGGCTCAACATAGGCATCACCTGACAGTCTAATGTAATCCTGAGAAACCACTGCACTGACGATGTCCTTCCCTTTGAAATGAGCCATCTCCGGTTCTTGGTACTAAGGATGTAATCAGATGTGTTACAAAGATGGCTTCACTCCTTTCATGCATCATTAAGGGAAGGCAGTGATACTGTAGTAATGACACAGGACTAATAATCTCAGGCAAATATTCTGGGAACATGGCTTTGATCCCGTCCTAGGACACATAAAACCTGAATTCCGTTTTGAAAAGGAAACTGGAATAAAGGTTGGTGAAATATGACTGTATAACTGCTGTGATTGACATAACAACCAAGGAAAGTCTGCTATCTTGGTTGGGCCAACATGCAATATGTTGACTCTTAATCGCTGTCTGGACAGTATGGGCTGGGCCATAAATGCTGATCCAGTCAGCAGTATATATATTCCATGAACTAATAAATGCAGTAATAATTCTTCACTGTAATCACTTGGTCAGTGGTGGCAAAACCTTTCATGGATTTCAGTTGTGAATCTTGTCGTACCAGCATGTCTGACTACCGTGTAACTGTACAGTATTTATTCAGCAAGGTATGATTCTTTCACTGTGCTCCTGATTGATTGATTGATCGTGGGTTTCTTTTGTGACGCAGGTTGGACTTTTCACAGAAATTGGGCCCATGTCCTGCTTCATCTCAAGACATGTGAGTAGCCACATTCAAAACAACACCTCCATTTAGCTGGTGAATGTGCTATAGTTTGCTACAGTAATCCAGAGAAGATGGATTCAGATTTCTTGAGCGTTTTGAGAATTTGAACTCAGTTCGGGTAACAGTGACTGTTGAGCCTGTCATTAATCTTTCACCTTGTCTTCTTGTCTCCCAGTCAATTCCATCGGAAATGGAGTTTGATCCCAATTCCAACCCTCCCTGTTACAAGACCAGTGATGAGGTATGTATAAGACATTTGTTAGACCTCAGCTGGAGTATTGTGTACAGTTCTGGGCACCACATCTTATGAAGCATGTGAATGTGTTAGAGAGTGCCAGGTGCTAATGTCACTGGTAATCCAGAGACATGGGCTAATATGTTGGTGACACTAGTTCAAGCCTTACCATGGTAATGTTGAAATTTTAGATTAAAATTATTAATTTGAAAGGTAGGGTCAAAAATGGCGACCGTTAAGCTATTGTCAGTTATCATTTAAAAAATCCACTGGTTCACTAATGTCCTATTAGGGAAGGAGATTTTCTGTCCTTATCCAGTCTGGCTACTTGTGACTGCAGACCAACAGCAATGTGGTTGACTCTAACTGCCCTCTGGAATGGCTGAGTGTGCCACTCAGACCGAGGGCGATTAGGAATGTGCAACAACCAGCAACATAAAAATGTTAAATGATCAGGAGCAGAGTAACAAAATCAAAATGAAACTTAACAAATTTGTTGAAATGCCATTTTGGAGGAATGTGATACACTGCAGCCTCTGGCATCGACCAGTCAGCCTTGATGCTGTGTTTTTTGTCAAAACTAAAATTCAATTTTAAATAAAAATAACAAAGGGAAACTGTGTGACATAAATCAAATGTTCAAAATGAGTTGAAAAAGTGCTTAAGGTGGCAACAGTACAGTCCAGCTCCTGTGAAAGGCCTGTAGTGTGCCAGTGGGCACTATATGTCCCCTTTCCAAGGACACCCAATCTTTTTTTTTTGTTAATTTTAATCCACTTATGTGGATATGCTGTGATGCACACCCTTGGGGCAAGGTTGGACCTGAACTTCAGAATGTTTGGGCTCAGATAGCAACATGACAACAACACCACATGCTCTTGTACCTTTTTCTGTGCTTTTGAAATAATTGATATTAGACCAATTTACAGAGGAACCTCAATTATCTGAACAAGATGGAAGGGCGGTATTTCGTTCGGATAATTAATTATTCGGTTAATAGATTTAAATGCCTTTCCTCTGAGGCTAGGAGTTTTTAAGTCTGCTCCCCATTCAGGAGACTAGGAAGGAGCACACCGCATGCGAACCACCCCCACCCCACCGTCCAACAATGCCCCCACCGCTCCACCAATCCCGTACTACAGCACCAGCACCACCACACACACACACACATACACAACCCGCCCACCCTGGCAGCTGGACTGGACACCAATAACAAGACTGCTGCTGCTGCCTTTGTGGGGTAAGTCTCTCCATGTTGCGCGTGCGCACACATCTTTTTGCTGCAACCTTTTGACAGGTTCCACCTTTTCCCCATACAAGACAATGTTGGAGAGATTATCTGGGGAATGGGGGGGGGTTTCAGGTACACCCCTCTGTAGAACTCCAGGAAAAGTGTGGTGGGTGGGGGGGAGGGAGAGAGAGTGGAAGGTCAGTCATTTGGAGACGGTGCCTGTTTAATCACTGTAAGCAAAACACGCGATCAGTGTTGGAAACACGTCTTTGATGTAATGTTTCTATCGGGATCTTGAGACCCAAATTAAAAGTGAACAGTACTTTTAAGTGCTGAAAAATGTGTTGCTGGAAAAGCGCAGCAGGTCAGGCAGCATCCAAGGAACAGGAGAATGGACGCAGTACTTTTAAGTGGTACTGTAATAAAAATGAGCATGCTGTAATGATAAATCTCCCTCTACCCTTTTTAATCATCCAATAAAAGAACTGTTAATCAAACTGACAAGTAATAGCCCCTCAAAAAGCCGCTGTACAGCTGTCAGCATCTCCATAACCCGCTCCATTTTCCAAGATATCTGCCCTCATAATTTTGGCCGCTAGTGCAATCCCAATTCTCATTGCCCACACAGAGCACTGTGGCCAGCTCAGATTTAGAAAGCAACTCTTCCCACTTCCCAAAAGGATTGAGGGCCCCCAGTCTCTCCCTCCTTAAACCTCTTCACTTCTCTACTTAGTTTTGAGGAGCTCTTAAAAAGGAACAGAGTCTGTCCAAATTCGTGGTAATCTCATCTAATATCGTGGCTTGGTGTCATGGTTTGATTATAATGTTTTTGTCAGATGTCTTGGATCACTTTGATTTTTGAAGTTGCCATATGAATATAACATTAGTAAAAAGTGCAGATCTCCTCACTGTGTGGCTTCACTTTCAGGACATCGTTATCCAACAAGATGATGAAATTCGATTGAAGGTAGTAGGAACTAGAGTTGATAAGAATGACATAGTAAGTACAAGGTCCAGTCCTCCACTGACTGGTTTATAATGGCTGTCTGTGTATTGGATGATTTAAGTGATTTTTTAAAAAAATATATTTTGCTCTATTTGTGCCTCTGTCAGTAAGTGTACTGAGACTGTTGGAACTTACTGAGATAGGGTGTTAGAAATCAATTCTCGCTATTCCTGGTGTTATCACAGAAGTTAAAGATTTTTGTAAAGTGCACAAAGTTTCCCATTTTTCAGACCAGGCTGATGGAAAGCACAAATTCTTTCTGTACTCAGCAAGAATTACTAATTAGAGATAGTCATAGCATGGAAACAGACTCTTCGGTCCAATCTGTCCATGCTGACAGATATCCCAACCCAATCTAGTCCCACCTGCCAGCACCTGGCCCATATCCCTCCAAACCCTTCCTATTCATATACCCATCCAGATGCCTTGTAAATGTTGCAATTGTACCAGCCTCCACCACTTCCTCTGGCAGCTCATTCCATACACGTACCACCCTCTGTGTGAAAAGGTTGCCCC
>NC_057754.1:3018036-3024201 GCF_004010195.1 Chiloscyllium plagiosum
ATCTTTTCTGAACCCTTTCACAACATCCTTCCGATAGGAAGGAGACCAGAATTGCACACAATATTCCAGCAGTGGCCTAACCAATGTTTTGAACAGCCGCAACATGATCTCCCAACTCCTGTACTCAATACTCTGACCAATAAAAGAAAGCATATCAAACGCCACCTTCAGTATCCTATCTACCTGCGACTCCACTTTCAAGGAGCTATGAACCTGCACTCCAAGGTCTCTTTGTTCAGCAACACTCCCTAGGACCTTAAGTGTATAAGGCCTGCTAAGATTTGCTTTCCCAAAATTCAGCATGTCGCATTTATCTGCATTAAACTCCATCTGCCACTTCTCAGCCCATTGGCCCATCTGGTCCAGATCCTGTTGTAATCTGAGGTAACCGTCTTCGCTGTCCACTACACCTCCAATTTTGGTGTCAGCTGCAAATTTACTAACTGTACCTCTTCTGCTCGCATCCAAATCATTTATGTAAATTCTTAATAAGTACTTAAACTCTTACCTTCAGGTAGACAGTTACAAACAGTTGTTACGTAATAATATAATTAAAACTCTAGACTTATAAACCCCACCCCCTCTTTCACAAGCAGACCGATGCAAACGGACTGAAAATTGGTTATTAGATACAGGAAAACAGTTGAAGAAACAGTTCAGCAGTTTTTGTTCCCAGGTTCTGTTGAGATTACCCTAATGATTCTTCTGCTGGCCACCACATTGCTTCAATCGTCTTTCCCCTGATGCTTTTACTGGCTGGTTCACTTGTGAGAGGTCTCTGACTTAGAAATTAACAGCCATAGTTTACAATACAGTACTAACTAATTTTGACTGCACAGAATAGAGAGAGACAATTCCTGAGCTGGGGAAGAACTGAACATACCCTGCCTCTCTGTCTGTCAATAACTTGTTCCCAGCTCCAAGCTATTCAGTTACCTGAGAACCAATCTCTCAGATGTTGGCAGGCAAAAGGTCTCTGCTGTTGGCCACTCGTCCGTGACCAATCAAGTTGTTGCCAACAAGAGCAGCATCAATACGCTCACAATCATCTTCAACTCGAACGTCTATTACTTCTTGTTAGAGCTGTTTACACGATGCTTTGCTTGGGTAGTCACAGCGCAACAGCCTCACCTGCACTTAAAGACTCCATGCACAGTTTATTTCTGTGATGAGTGAGGTTCTCCCTCCAGCACCCCCACCCCCCAACAACCAAGGTCTGCGTGCAACAGCAACTTCTGAAGAGAGAGCCATTCATCAGCACATTGATTTGTATGTGAGGAGCTTCCCTGCAATTTGGGAGGGACGTTAGTGAGGGAGCGTTAGTTCCTCGCCCTGAGGGACTAACCCACACACAGGTGCCGGCTCCAGCTGTACCTCTTTCATACATGGCTGAAGGTTCTACAATGCTTTGAAGAATGTCACCAGAACCAGCTGCTGGTATTTGGTCTTTCCGTTGAGGGTTATTTGTTGCTCTGATAACCCGTGCTCTTCGTTTCCCTTCCAGTTCGCTATTGGCTCTCTGATGGATGATTACTTGGGTAAGCCTTGGTTTCTGTTGCTAAGTGTACAGTTGGGTGGTTTGAAGGGTGGCCGTGTGAGATTGAGTTGCGGGGAGTAACAGCTGAGGCCACAACCCCCACCCCCCACACACACACAAACACACACACTGGGCAGATGTGAATTAGTTTCACCAAGTGAGAAGGAAGGTTCCCTGTCTTATTGTCTGGGAGGGAGGGACAGATCAGAAAGGAGGCTGGGCAAACGGCAGGGGGGTGGGCGGTTTTAGGGAACAGCCATCCACAATCTTCCAAGCAGTGCTTTGAGGCTAATACCCTTCGTGTTTCAAAATGGAAATGAGTTGAGGAAAGCTGTCTCAATCTCGCAGCGTTATGTTAGCTCGCATTGAAATTTTAGTGACTGGGGTGTTTGCTGTGGGAGAAATCCTCTTTACCTGACTGACAGCAACAGGAAGTGCCTTACTGGAGCCTGCAACATTCTCTCGCAGGGAAGGAAGGGCTGGGTCTGGTTTTTTTAAAAATTGTTTTGTGTATGTTGTGCATCGTGGCCCTTTTGATTAAACATTGTTCTTTCTTCCTGCACCAGGGTTGGTGAGCTAAAGTTGTCACCTGGCCTCCAACAATGAAGCGGGCAGCACCCAGAGACAATCTAGTTTCTTCCCCAAAGCGCTGTCCCTGTTTGAGCATTCGCTCACTGGGGACCTCTGCCTGTGATTGCATTAGTTATTACACCGAAGCCCCTGGTTCAAGCAGAATCTGAGAAACAGCAGCCTCATTTGACAACCCAGGATTACACCTTGCAAAACCTGCCCTAATTTGAATTTGACATGGCGTTCCTACTCTCCTCTTCTGACATTGGGCACGTCTCTCTGTTGTCCTCCCCCCAAAAAAAAAGCTTCTCCTTGCTGCCTTTCAACGGTGACTCGATAAAACTGAAGAAAAGGCCCCTAGACTGACCTGATTGATATCCATTATGGTGCCTCATTCTGGAACACAGATTGCGAGTGCTGAATCTACCTTAAGTTTTGGACCCCACCAGCAGGCTGCAAGCACGTTCAAACCTGACCCTCTTCCACTGAGCTGTCCCGTTTCTTCATCTCGATCGGTTAATTGGTTTGTCAGGGATTTAAGATGTTGTCTAAGATCTTTTGATGTCTGGCATTGTGCTTTTGAATGCAAATGGAGATTTGAGATTCATATGTCTTTTTAAAAGCATTCCTCATTCTTTTGTATATATTTGTGGTAGGTTATTCTAATAAAGAAAATTTTTTATTGCACTGGAAAATTAGTGTTTTTGTTTTTTTTGCACAAAATTTGCATACTAAAGTTTGCAGATTCTTCAACTTCTGTGTAATTTACATCCTGAGTAGCTTTCCTATATTAAGGAGACCAGAACTGAATGCGGTATTTTAACATATAGAAACTATTATTGTTTCTAGCTAGCTTGCTCTTCTACTCTTAATTTTAACTGCTTTGTTAATATTTCAGTTTTTAAAAATATATTCTCTTTAAATTGATTAAATTTAAGCTTGTCAATTAGTATAAACTGACTTAAATGCACCCAGGAATGAAACAAGCTGTAAAATCAGTACATTTTTAAAAATACGCATCGGAAATTAAGCAATAATCACTGCTTTTTGTGATTTTTATAAAAGACTTTGGATGAGGAAGTGGAAGAGGTGATGGTGGGTTAGTAAGTTTGCTGATGTCACGAAGGTTGGTGGAGTTGTGGAAAGTGTGGAGGACTGTTGTAGGTTCAACGGGACATTGGCAGGATGCACAGCTGGCTAAGTAATAGCAGATGGAGTTCAACTCAGAAAAGTGCAAAGTCATTCACTTTGGAAAGTTGAATTTGAATGCAGAATACGGAGTTAAAGGCAGGATTCTTGGCAGTGTAGAGGAACAGAGGGATCTTGGGGTCCATATCAATAGATCCCTCAAACTTGCCACCCAGGTTGATAGGGTTGTTAAGAAGACGTATGGTGTATTGACTTTCATTAGCAGGGGTATTGAGTTTCAGAACCACAAAGCTATGCTGCAGCTCTATAGAGCCCTGGTTAGGCCACGCTTGGAAATATTGTATTCAGTTCTGGTCGCCTCAGTAGAAGCTTTGGAGAGGGAGCAGAAGACACTTGCCAGGATGTTGCCTGGATTGGAGGACATGACTTCTGAAGAAAGGTTGAGGGTGTGAGGGCTTTTCTCATTGGAACAAAGAAGAATGAGTTGTGACTTGATAGGGGTGTACAAGGTGTTCAGAGGCATAGACAGAGCATTTTTCCCACGGTGGAAATGTCTATCACAAGGGGACAAAATTTTAAGGTAATTGGACGAAGGGTTAGGGGAGATGTCAAGAGGTAGGTTCTTTGCACAGAGAGTGGTGAATGCATGGAATGCACTGCCTGCGGTGGTAATAGAGTCAGAGACATTAGGGGCATTTAAGCGACTCTTGGATAGGCACCTGGAAGTTAGTACAATGAAGGGTGTGTAGGTTAATGTGATTATTAGATTAGATTCCCTTCAGTGGGGAAACAGACCCTTCAGCCCAACAAGTCCACACCGACCCTCTGAAGAGTAACCCACCCAGACGCACTTCCCTCTGATTAATGCACCTGACACTATGGCCAATTTACCTAACCGGCACATCTTTGTGACTGTGGGAGGAAACCGGAGCACCCAGAGGAAACCCACACTGACAGGAGGAGAATGTGCAAACTCCACGCAGACAATCACCCGAGGCTGGAATCGAACCTGGGACCCTGGTGCTGTGAGGTAGCAGTGCTAACCACTGAGCCAACGTGTGATAAAGGGCCAGAACAACAACGAGTGCTGAAGGACATGCACTGTTCTCTGCTTACGTTTCAAGTGGGTACAGTAAGAATATTCTGTCTCTGTTGACAGCAGTTCATACAATATTGAAAAACAAGTTGTTCCAAAGGGAGCTGACACTGACGTTGAGGCAGAGGGCTAGTTGCACTGAGGGGCTTCCAAGGACCTACTGTGTCAATATCAAACTTAATAGTATCTTTACATATTCGGCTACAAATACCTGCGTGGAACAGAGCAAGGTCAACTATGGTGGGGCCAGATATGTCACTTTATAATATGCAGAATCCTTACGGTGTGGAAACAGGCCCTTCAGCCCAGCAAGTCCACACCGATTCTCCAGAGAGTATCCCACCCAGACCCATTTCCCTACATTTACCCCTAACTAATGCACCTAACCTACACATCCCTGGACACTATGGGTAATTTAGCATAGCCAATCCGCCTAACCTGCACATCTTTGGATTGTGGGAGGCAACCAACGCAGGCAGTCGCCCAAGGCTGGAATCGAACGTTGATCCCTGGCACTGTGAGGCAGCAGTGCTAACCACTGAGCCAACATGCTGTCCCTGGGTACATTACTGGTAAGGATGGTCTGTCACCATATATCACTGAGCTTAAGACATAGTGGGGACAGATCTTGTCACTGTAACTGTATTGGATGACAGTATTGGTGTGGACAGGTCTGTTACTGTAAGACATTGGGGTACAGTACTGGCAGGGACAGATATAACACAATATTGCACTGGCTACAGTACTAATGCAAACAGATCTGTCACTATATACCACTGGAGTTCAGTCCTGGTGGGAACAGGTCAGTCATTGTCTCACAGAGGTACAGTGTTGCTGGGGACAGATTTGTCACTGTAGAACACAGGGACTGTACTGGTGGGGACAGGTCTGTCCCCTGTGTAAAGCTGGGGAACAGTACTGGTTAGATAAATCTGCCTATGTGTAACACTGGGGAACAGTACTGGTGGGACAGATGTGTCCATGTGTATCACTGATGGGCAATACCTTTGAGGACAGGTCTGTCCCTGTATATCACTGGTGGACTGTACTGGTGGGACAAGAGTTATTTATTAGATATAGACAACTGGTGTCAAAATAATCTGTTGAAGGGGATAAAGAGTGTCGGGGCATGCCTAAGAGGGATATCAGGAGGGCAAAAATGAGATATTAGATTGCCTTGGCAGATAAGGTTAAGGATAATCTAAAGAGATTTAACAAGTACATGAAGAGCAAGAGAACAACTAGGGAGAGAACGGAGCCCCTCAAAGGTCAACAAGGTCAAGTACGTGTTGAACCTCAGGAGATGGGAGAGATATTAAATGGATATTTGGAGTCAAGTTTTACAGTGGAGAAAGACATGGAGCCCAGAGAACATGGGGAAATAAATACTGGTGTATTGAAAATAGTTCACATTACAGAAGAGGGAGTGCTGGATAACGGTGGAATTGTTGCGAGTGATGAATAAATATGTCCCTCTGAGACAGGCAAGAAGGGGTAAGATAAAGGAACCTTGGATGACGAGAGCGGTGGAGCTTCTCGTCAAAAGGATGAAAGTAGCTTACATAAGGTGGAGGAAGCTAGGGTCAAGCTCAGCTCTAGAGGATTACAGGCAGGCGAGGAAGGAGCTCAAAAATGGTCTGAGGAGAGCCAGAAGGGGGCATGAGAAAGGCTTGGCAGAACGGATTAGGGAGAACACAAAGGCATTTTACACTTATGTGAGGAATAAGAGAATGGTCAAAGAAAGAGGGCCGATCAGGGATAGCATAGGGAATTCGTGTGTGGAGTCTGAGGAGGTAGGGGAAGCCCTAAATGA
>NC_057754.1:3026917-3030811 GCF_004010195.1 Chiloscyllium plagiosum
TAAAAACAATGACTGCAGATGCTGGAAACCAGATTCTGGATCAGTGGTGCTGGAAGAGCACAGCACTTCAGGCAGCATCCGAGGACAGGCAAAATCGACGTTTCGGGCAAAAGCCCTTCAACACTGGGGTACAGTATTGGTGGGGACTGGTCTGTCGCTGTATAACACTGGAGTACACTACTAGTGGGGACAGGTCTGTCGCTGTATCACTCTGGGGTACAGTACTGGTGGGGATAGGTCTGTCACTATATAACACTGGGGTACAGTACTGGTGGGGACGGGTCTGTCTACGTATAACACTGGGGTACAGTACTGGTGGGTTCAGGTCTGTCACTGTATAACACTGGGTACAGTACTGGTCGAGATGGGTCTGTCAGTGTATTAACACTGGGGTACAGTATTGGTGGGGACAGGTCTGACACTGTGTAATGATGGGGTACAGTACTGGTGGGGACAGGTCTGTCACTATATAACACTGGGGTACAGTACTGGTGGGGACGGGTCTGTCGCTGTATAACACTGGCGTACAGTACTGGTGGGGACAGGTCTGTCACTGTATAACACTGGGGTACACTAATGGTGGGGACGGGTCTGTCTCTGTATAACACTGGGGTACAGTACTGGTGGGTTCAGGTCTGTCACTGTATAACACTGGGGTACAGTACTGGTGGGGACAGGTCTGTCACTGTGTAACACTGGGGTACAGTACTGGTGGGGTCAGGTCTGTCGCTGTATAACACTAGGGTACAGTACTGGTGGGGACAGGTCTATCACTGAATTACACTGGGGTACAGTACTGGTGGGGACAGGTCTGTCCCTGTATAACACTGGGGTACAGTACTGGTGGGGACAGGTCTGTCTCTGTATAACACTGGGCTACAGTATTGGTGGGGATGAGTCTGTAACTGTATAACACTGAATACAGTACTGGTGGGGGAAGGTTTGTCACTATAACACTAGGGTACAGTACTGGTGGGACCAAATCTCATTTATAACACCAGGGTACAGTATTGTGAGGAAAGTCTGTCACTGTCTCATGCTGTGGCACTGAACTGGTGGGGATCGGTCTGTCACTGTATAACATGGGTACAATACTGGTGAGGATAGCCCTCCCTCTATTACTCTGGGGTACAGCACTGGTGAGGACAGGACTTGCTGTATTACACTGGAGTACAATACTGGGGGGAAGGTCTGTCACTGTGGCACTGAACTGGTGAGGTTAGGTCTACACTATATAACACCAGGGTACAATAGTGTAACCCAGTATCATACAGTGACCGACCTTTACCTGCCAGTAATGCACACCTGTATCACACAGGATTAGACTTCTGAACCTCCTTAGTGGCCTGTTTTGCTCACTGACTAAATAATTACAGATTTCTGCTGATGTGTGGACGCTGTTTGGACAGGGACTACAGCAGGGATCTGCAAGTTTGTGTCCAGTTTCCTCGACGAGCTGATTGTGACGAGGGCACAAGGCTTTTCTGCCAGAAATGCTTGTCAAAAGCAAAATATTATCCATCCGCAGGAAATTTGCAATGGGAACAAAAGGTGTCGATTTGACAGTCATATCACTGGCATATGCTTCCTGTTAAACTGTATTTCATTTTGTTTCAAGTAGTCAGGCTCCTTTATAATGGAAACTAGCCATGTAAGCCTGTCAGAGTCAAGTGTGGTGCTGGAAAAAACACAGCGTGTCAGGCAACATCCGAGGAGCAGGAGAATTGATGTTTCGGACATAAACCCTTCGTCAGGTTCCTAATTATAGGAAAATGTGGAAGCTTTAGAGAGGGTGCAGAGGAGATTTACCAGGATGCTGCCTGGACTGGAGGGCCTGACTTCTAAAGAAAGGTTGAGGGAGCTAGGGCTTTTCTCATTGGAGCGAAGAAGGATGAGAGGTGACTTGATAGAGGTATACAAGATGAAGAGAGGCATAGATAGAGTGGATAGGCAGAGACATTTTTCCCATGGTGGAAATATGTATCACAAGGGGGCATATTTTTAAGGTAATTGGAGGAAGGGTAAGGGGAGATGTCAGAGGGAGGTTCTTTACATAGAGAAGTGGTGGGTGTGTGGAATGCACTGACAGCAGTGGTCATAGAGTCATAGAGATGTACAGCACGGAAACAGACCCTTCTGTCCAACTTGTCCATGCCAGCCAGATATCCCAACCCAATCAAATCCCACCTGCCAGCACCTGGCCCATATCCTTCCAAACCCTTCCTATACATATACCCATCCAGTTGCCTTTTAAATGTTGCAATTGTACCAGCCTCCACCACTTCCTCTGGCAGCTCATTCCATACATATACCACCCTCTGCAAGAAAATGTTGTCCCTTAGGTCTCTTTTATATCTTTCCCCTCTCACCCTAAACCTATGCCCTCTCGTTCTGGACTCCCCCACCACACGGAAAAGACTTTGCCTATTTAATCACACCTCTCATGATTTTATAAATCTCTATAAGGTCACCCCACAGCCTCCAATGCTCCAGGGAAAACAGCCCCAGCCTAATCAAGGTTTCCCTATAGCTCTGAACCCTTTCAAGTTTCACAACATCCTTCCGATAGGAAGGAGACAAGAATTGCACACAATACTCCAACAGTGGCCTAACCAATGTCCTGTACAGTCGCAACATGACTTCCTAACTCCTGTACTCAATATTCTGACCAATAAAGGAAAGCATACCAAACGCCTTCTTCACTATCCTATCTACCTGCGACTCCACAACCCTCCACCACCACCCTCTGTCTTCAACCTTTGAGCCAGTTCTGTATCCAAATGGCTAGTTCTCCCTGTGTTCCATGAAATCTAACCTTGCTAATCAGTCTCCCGTGAGGACCTTGTCGAATGCCCTACTGAAGTCCATATAGATCACATCTACTGCTCTGCCCTCATCAATCCTCTTTGTTACTTCTTCAAAAAGCTCAATCAAGTTTGTGAGACATGATTTTCCACGCACAAAACCATGTTGACTATCCCGAATCAGTCCTTGCCTTTCCAAATACATGTACATCCTGTCCCTCAGGATTCCCTCCAACAACTTGCCCACCACCGAGGTCAGGCTCATTGGTCTATAGTTCCCTGGCTTGTCTTTACGACCCTTCTTAAACAGTGGCACTACGTTAGCCAACCTTCAGTCTTTCGGCTCCTCACCTGTGACTATCGCTGATACAAATATCTCAGCAACGGGCCCAGCAATCACTTCCCTAGCTTCCCACAGAGTTCTAGGTTACACCTGATCAGGTCCTGGGGATTTATCCACTTTTCTGTGTTTCAAGACATCCAGCACTTCCTCCTCTGTAATATGGACATTTTTCAAAATGTCACCATCTATTTCTGTACATTCTATATCTTCCATATCCTTTCCCACAGTAAACACTGATGCAAAATGCTTGATTAATATCATACCCATCTCGTGCAGCTCCACACAAAGGCCACCTTGCTGATCTTTGAGGGGCCCTATTCTCTCCCTAGTTACCCTTTTGTCCTTAATGTATTTGTAAAAGCCCTTTGGATTCTCCTTAACTCTATTTGCCAAAGCTATCTCATATCCCCTTTTTGCTCTCCTGATTTCCCTCTTAAGTACACTCCTACTGCCTTTATACTCTTCTAAGGATTCATTTGATCTATCTTGTCTACACCTAACATATGCATCCTTCTTTTTCTTAGCCAAAACCTCAATTTCTCTAGTCATCCAGCATTCCCTGTACCTACCATCCTTTCCTTTCACCCTGACAGGAATATACTTTCTCTGGATTCTCGTTATCTCATTTCTGAAGGCTTCCCATTTTCCAGCCATCCCTTTACCTGCAAACATCTGCCTCCAATCAGCTTTCGAAAGTTCTTGCCTAATACCGTCAAAATTAGCCTTCCTCCAATTTAGAACTTCAAC
>NC_057754.1:3031393-3034170 GCF_004010195.1 Chiloscyllium plagiosum
AGGTGCAATCCGTTCTTCTTGTACAGGTCACTTCTACCCCAGAAGAGATTCCAATGATCCAAAAATGTGAATCCTTCTCCCATACACCAGCTCCTCAGCCATGCATTCATCTGCTCTTTACTCCTATTCCTACCCTCACTAGCTCACAGCACCAGATACACTAGGGTCATTTAAGCAACTCTTGGATAGGCACGTGGATGATAGTAAAATGAAGGGTATGTAGATTAGTCTGATCTTAGAGTAGGATAAAGGGCCAGCAAACATCTACCTCCAATCAGCTTTTGAAAGTTCCTGCCTAATACCGTCAAAATTAGCAACATCGAAGGTCGAAGGGCCTGTACTGTTCTGTGTTTATATTTCAAGTGGGTACAGTAAAAGTATTCTGTCTCTGTTGACAGCAGTTCATACAATATTGAAAAACAAGTTGTTCCGAAGGGAGCTGACACTGATGTTGAGGCAGAGGGCTAGTTGCAGATCCAAGACTGGACTCACTGAGGGGCTTCCAAGGACGTACCGGGTCAATATCGGACTTAATAGTATCTTTACATATTCAGCTGCAAGCACCTGCATGGAACAGAGCATGGTCAACCATGGTGGGGCCAGATCCATCACTATGACACTGGGATACAGTACTCGTGAGGGTAAGTCTGTCATTTTATAATATATAGAAACCCTACAATGTAGAAACGGGCCTTTGGGCTCAGCAAGTCCACACCGACTCTCCGAAGAGTATCCCACCCAGACCCATTTCCCTACTATCCTATATTTACCCCTGACTAATACATCCAACCTACACATCCCTGAACACTATGGACAATTTAGAATGGCCAATTCACCCTAACCTGCACATCTTTGGACTGTGGGAGGAAACTGGAGCACCCGGAGGAAGCCCTTGCAGACACGGGTAGTGAGGGTAGGAATGTGCAAACTCCACACAGACAGTCGCCCAAGGCTGGAATGGAACGCGGGTCCCTGGCACTGTGAGGCAGCAGTGCTAACCACTGAACCACCGTGCCGCCCCTGGGTACATTACTAGTGAGGATGGTCTGTCACTATATATCACTGAGCTAAGTCCTAGTGGGGACAGATCTGTCACTGGAATTGTACTGGTGCAAACAAATCTGTCACTGTATACCATTGGGGTTCAGTCCTGGCATGAACAGGTCAGTGATTGTGTAAGAGATATAGTATTGCAGGGGTCAGATTCGTCACTGTAGAACACAGGGACTGTACCGGTGGGGTCAGATCTGTCACTGTCACTGTACAACACTGGGGTACAATAGTTGTGGGGACAGGTCTGTCCCTGTACAATACTGTGGGGAGAGGTCTGTCCCTGTGTAACCTTAGGGAATGGTACTGGTAGGACAGGTCTGTCCCTGTGTAACCCTGCTGGTTAGGACTCGGAGGGGGTACAGGTCTGTCCTTGTATATCACTGGTGGGGACAGTTTTGTTCCCGTGTAACAGTGGTGGATAGTATTGGTGGAGATAGGTCTGTCCCTGTGTAACCCTGGTGGGTAGGACTCGGGGGGGACAGGTCTCCCCCTGTGTAACCCTGGTGGATAGGACTCGGGGGGGACAGGTCTCCCCCTGTGTAACCCTGGTGGATAGTATTGGTGGAGATAGGTATGTCCCTGTATAACCCTGGTGGATAGGACTCGAGGGGGACAGGTCTCCCCTGTGTAACCCTGGTGGATAGGACTCGGGGGGGACAGATCTGTCTCTGTGTAATCCTGGTGGATAGGACTCGGGGGGGACAGATCTGTCTCTGTGTAACCCTGATGGGGACAGTTTTGTCCCTGTGTAACACTGGTGGGGACAGGTCTGTCACTGTGTAACACTGGAGGGGACAGGTCTGTCTTTGTGTAACACTGGCGGGGACAGGTCTGTTTCTGTGTAACACTGGTGGGGACAGGTCTGTTTCTGTGTAACACTGGTGGGGACAGGTCTGTCTCTGTGTAACACTGGTGGGGACAGGTCTATTTCTGTGTAACACTGGTGGGGACAGGTCTGTCTTTGTGTAACACTGGTGGGGACAGATCTTTTCTGTGTAACACTGGTGGGGACATGTCTGTCTGGTGTAACACTGGTGGGGACAGGTCTGTCTCTGTGTAACACTGGTGGTGACAGGTCTGTCTCTGTGTAACACTGGTGGGGACAGGTCTGTCTCTGTGTAACACTGGTGGGGACAGGTCTGTCTTTGTGTAACACTGGTGGGGACAGGTCTGTCTCTGTGTAACACTGGTGGTGACAGGTCTGTCTCTGTGTAACACTGGTGGGGACAGGTCTGTCTCTGTGTAACACTGGTGGGGACAGGTCTGTCTTTGTGTAACACTGGTGGGGACAGGTCTGTTTCTGTGTAACACTGGTGGGGACAGGTCTGTCTTTGTGTAACACTGGTGGGGACAGGTCTGTTTCTGTGTAACACTGGTGGGGACAGGTCTGTCTTTGTGTAACACTGGTGGGGACAGGTCTGTCTCTGTGTAACACTGGTGGTGACAGGTCTGTCCCTGTATAACACTGGTGGGGACAGGTCTGTTTCTGTGTAACACTGGTGGGGACAGATCTGTTCTGTATAACACTGGTGGGGACAGGTCTGTCCCTGTATAACACTGGTGGTGACAGGTCTGTCTCTGTGTAACACTGGTGGTGACAGGTCTGTCTTTGTGTAACACTGGTGGGGACAGGTCTGTCACTGTGTAACACTGGTGGATAGGACTTGGGGGGAATAGGTCTGTTCCTGTAAATCACTGGTGGGGACAGGTCTGTCCCTGTATAA
>NC_057754.1:3037648-3057561 GCF_004010195.1 Chiloscyllium plagiosum
TAACACTGGTGGGGACAGGTCTGTCCCTGTGTAACACTGGTGGGGACAGGTTTGTCCCTGTGTAACACTGGTGAATTGGACTTATGGGCGAACAGGTCTGTTCCTGTAAATCACTGGTGGTGACAGGTTGTTGGCGGAAATGTGCCTTGTGCTGTTGAAAAAAAATGCAGCCTGGCGTCAACTCAGCTGGGAACTTTGCTTCTTCCAATCTGGTGGTTTGAAACGAGACAACTCTGAGAATAATTTCATATTTGATCATGAAAGTAACAGCTGCTGAAGAGGCACGTAAGAAGCTCAAATTGTTTTATTTCAACACAAGCAGATCTCTCATTTACAAGCAATCTGAACAAGGCTGTAGCTCAGTACGTGTTGTCACTGCTACAATACGTATAGGAACAGCTCTGCCCCAGATACACTGCGGGTTCTCAGAAACACACAGCACAGAAAAGGCCCTTTGGCCCATCAAGTCTGTCCCAAGTTGTAGGTGAAGTAATGTGAACTTAATCCCCTGTCTGCAGCTGGGCCAGAAAGGGAGTTAACAGTGTTCTGCAATTCTGTATGATCTATCCGTATAATCGACATCACGAAAAAAAAATTCCCAGCATCCACACCCCATGACACTTTACCAAGTCTAATTTACCCCACATCCCCTACCCCAGCTTTGAGAATCCACGAGAAACCCCACAGACAGTGATCCCAGCCCCCACAACCATAAAACACTTGCACCCTAATTGTTTGGGCTGGAGTTGAAAGAGATTCTCTTTGTGTCTCTTACAGAGTGTATGAAGTGGTTTGTGATCTGCAAGTTTAGGGGACACCACTTGGGGTGACCTCTAAGTACGCCTTGTGCCCATGTCAGTGAGAGGCAAATATTGAGGTTTGAGTCAAGATTAAGGAAGAATTATTTATTAGATCGGGACAACTGGTATCAAAAGAATCTGTTGAAGGGTTTAAAGGGGCAAACCTTAGAGGGATATCAGGAGGGCAAAAAGGGGATATTAGATAGCCTTGGCAGATAAGGTTAAGGATAATCCAAAGAGATTCTACAAGTACATAAAGAATAAGAGAGCAATTAGGGAGAGAATGGGGCCCCTTAAAGGTCAACAAGGTCATGTACGTGTTGAACCTCAGGAGATGGGAGAGATATTAAATGGATATTTTGGGTCAATTTTTACAGTGGAGAAAGACGTGGAGTCCAGAGAACGTGCGGAAATAAATACTGGTGTATTGAAAATAGTTCACATTACAGAAGAGGGATAACAGTGGATAAAACTCTCAAACCTAATCGAGTGTATCCCAGAACGTCGTGGGAAATTAGGGAAGAAATTGCGGAGCCCCGAGCAGAGAGATTTGTATCATCAATAAACACAGATGAGGTGCCAGAGGATTGGAATATTGCTAATGTTTTACCATTCTTCAAGAAAGGCTGTAAGGAGCAGCCTGGGATCTATAGTCTGTATGACATTGGTGGTGGGTAGGTTGTTGGACGTGATCTAAAGGACAGGATTTATAAGCATTTAGAGAGGCACGAACAGATCTGTCACAGTACAATACGGCAGGATACAGCACTGGTGGGTTCAGGTCTGTCACTGTATAACACTGGGGTACAGTACTAGTGGGGACAGGTCTGTCACTGTGTAACGCTGTGGTACAGTACTAGTGGGGACAGGTCTGTCACTGTATAACACGGGGTACAGTACTGGTGGGGACAGGTCTGTCACTGTATAACACTGTGGTACAGTCCTGGTGGGGACAGGTCTGTCACTGTATAACACTGGGGTACAGTACTGGTGGGGACAGGTCTGTCACTGTATTAACTGGGGTACAGTACTGGTGGGGACAGGTCTGTCACTGTATAACACTGGGGTACAGTACTGGTGGGGACAGGTCTGTCACTGTATAACACTGGGGTACAGTATTGGTGGGGACAGGTCTGTCACTGTATTAACTGGGGTACAGTGCTGGTGGGGACAGGTCTGTCAGTGTATTACACTGGGGTCCAGTACTGGTGGGGATAGGACTGTCCCTGTATTACACTGGGGTACAGTACTGGTGAGGACAGGTCTGTCACTGTGTAACACTGGGGTACAGTACTGGTGAGGATAGGACTGTCCCTGTATTACACTGGGGTACAGTACTGGTGAGGACAGGTCTGTCACTGTGTAACACTGGGGTACAGTACTGGTGGAGACAGGTCTGTCACTGTGTAACACTGAGGTACAGTACTGGTGGGGACAGGTCTGTAACTGTATTACACTGGGGTACAGCACTGGTGAGGACAGGACTGTCAGTGTGTAACACTGGGATAAAGTATTGGTGGGAATAGGTCTGTCACTAGGGCAAATCTTACACGATATAACACCAGGGTACAAAACTGTAACCCAGTATCACACAGTGACAGACCTTTCCCTGCCAGTAGTGCACCCCAGTGTCACACAGGATTAGACTTCTGAACCTCCTTAGTGGCCTGTTTTGCCCACTGACTAAATAATTGCAGATTTCTGCTGATGTGTGGACGCTGTTTGGACAGGGACGACAGCAGGGATCTGCAAGTTTGTGTCCAGTTTCCTCGACGAGCTGATTGTGACGAGTGCACAAGGCTTTTCTGCCCAGAATGTGGAATCATTTTTCTAAAGAAACAACATGCACTGCGCAATTTTTCTGCAAAGCAAAACACGCCTGACTGAAACAACCAGGAGTTAACCTCCTCAGAGTTTCGCCTTTCCTTGTCAAAAGCAAAATATTATCCATCCGCAGGAAATTTGCAATGGGAATAAAAGGTGTCGATTTGACAGTCACATCACTGGCAAACACTTCCCGTTAATCTCTATTTCATTCACTTTCAAATAGTCAGGCCCCTTTTATAATGGAGACGAGCCATGTAAACCTGTCACGCTGCCAGAGGTGCAATTGCGCCACCACAGGCGGAAAGGTGTTATGACACATTTCCATGGGATACAGAGTCTTTCACAACTTAAAATGGTGACTGAGGCAAAAGTTGTACTCTTGACCCCAGTCTTTCAAGCCCCGCTTTCAACAAGAGGGGAGACAGATTAATTGTCGCTCATTGATCTTTTAAAAAAATAAGCTTATAAAATTCCTCAGTCGTGATCAACTTTAGTCCCAAGCTAAATAAATGCTACACTTCAGTACAAAAGATAAAAAATAAAAATTGTAACAAAATAGATATCTTTTTCAAAACAAAAAAATATTCTTGGTCACAGGCTTGGTAGGTCCCCTTGACGGGGCCTGAGGTCAACATTTATCCCTTGGCAAACAGCACCTTTTTCTTCAAAAAACAAAATAGCTGGTCATTACAGCATTGCTGTTTTGTGGGATCTTGCTGTGCACTGCCATGGTGCTGAGTTTCCTCCGTCGCAACAGCAGAAACGCCTCACGGTAGCGCGAGCGACGTCCTGAGGTTGTGACAGAAGGTGCTACGGAAAGGAGAGGCTGTTTTTTTGCTGTGCCATTCGATCGGTGTGGGGTTGGAGGGGAGGTGTTGGAGTGGGGAGGGGACAGGGTAGGCAAGAGGGAGAAATTGAGATGCTGGACAAAGAATAGATACTGCACAGGGGAGGAGGCCATTCCGCCCGTCATGTCTACACTGGCTCTCTGAAGGAACTGTCCACCCACAGCCATTGCCTCAGCTCCTCCCCTTACTCTAACCTTTCAGATGATGATCCAATTCCCCTTTGACAGCCTTGATTAAACCTGCCTCCACCACCCCCTCATTTAGTGCATTCCAGAGCCTAACCACTCATCGTGTGAAAGGTTTCTCCTCATGTCCCAGAATCCCTAGTGTGGAAACAGGCCATCCGCCCCATCTTGACCTTCCAAAATGCAGCCCAGCCATACCCAACCCTGCCCTATCCCTGTAACTCTGCATTTCCCATGGCTAGTCCACCTAAACTGTACATCCCTGGACACAATGGGCAATTTAGTACAGCCAATCCACCGAACCCGCACATCTTTAGACTGTGGGAGGAAACCGGAGCAAACACACACAGACACGGGGAGAATGTGCAAACCCCACAGAGACAGTCACCCGAGGGTGGAATCGTACCCAGGCCCCTGGAACGGTGAGGCAGTAGTGCTAAACACTGAGCCGTAGACGCGGCTCCTTTTGCTGAATCTGTCTCTTCAGGTGCTCAATCCTTCCAGCAACGGGAACAGTTTCTACTCTAGCTTGAATGTTTAGGTTGTAAACTCCTTAATTAGATTCCTTCTCAGCTTTTTCTTCGACTAGGATTACAGCCCCAGCTTCTCTCTACAATCCACGTCACCAAGGCTCCTCAATCCCTGGAACCATTCCCATGAATCTATTTTGCTCTTTCCCCCCCCACCCTAGTGTGGAAAGCTCCATCACCCTTCCGAATCAGCAGTGCACAGAAGTGCTTACCATGCTTCAGACAAATACCCGACTAGTGTTTTGAAACAGTATTCCTGAAACAATTTAAACAGTTCTTTGACGTATCAGGAGATTTCACAAGAATTAACAACATTTGATGCTGTATGAGAAGAGACTGCTGTTTAGCTGACAAGCAAACTCTGATTTGTACAGCTGCTGCCATGCAGAATGCACTTGTTTGATAACTGACAGTCAACTGCCAAACTTTGTTTAAATTTAAACCAGGCAGATTGACTACGATTAGTCAATGGCTGTTGCCTATTTTTCACCTGTTCGATGATGACTGACAGTTAATTACCAAACATTGTTTAAATTTAAACCAGGCAGATTGACTATGATTGGTCAATGGCTGTTGCCTATTTTTCACCTGTTTGATGATGACTAACAGTTAATTACCGAACTTTGTTTAAATTTAAACCAGGCAGATTGACTACGATTGGTCAATCACTGTGGCCTATTTTGCACCTATTCGATGATGACTGAGAGTTAATTGCCAAACATTGTTTAAATTTAAACCAGGCAGTTTGACTCCAATTGGTCAATCACTGTGGCCTATTTTGCACCTGTTTGATGGTGACTGACAGTTAATTGCCAAACTTTGTTTAAATTTAAACCAGGCAGATTGACTCCAATTGGTCAAGGCATTGGTCAATGGCTGTTGCCTAATTTGCACCTGTTTGATGATGACTGACAGTTAATTGCCAAACATTGTCTAAATTTAAACCAGGCAGATTGACTGCAGTTGGTTAAGGCATTGGTCAATGGCTGTTGCCCATTTTGTTGAGTTGAAACAGGCACACTATGTGTTTATGCATTCCTTCTGACTGCAAAGTCCCTGAGCAATCAAACTCCACTTGTCAAATAATCAGCACCCTCTTCTCATAAAGTTTAAATTGTTGATCGCTCTGACTTAGTGGCATTCTTGTGAATGTCCTGATGAATGTAAGAATGGAAGCTTCAAGAATTTGTGACTTTCTCAGCAAGACTCAAACTCTATACAACTACTTCACTCAAAAGGTGTTGCATTTAAATTCAGACCAAGACTAGCAAGTTTACGTCTTGAATGAGTAGCCCACTTTGGAAGCCATTGTTTATAACTGACGTTTCATAGTAGGTGAACTAATAGAGATTTTCCCGGTGAACATTCAAAGTGGGTTATCGGAGGGACTGGTTGAGGAACAGGTTACCAGATCAAACACTCGCTGAGCTAGCACGCGACGGGCCAAATGGTTTCCGAATGATGGAAAAACAGAGTGGCACCAAGCCAGATATCCCAGAGGTGTCTACTGAGTCATGCAGTTTTATTCTGAAAGTGACCCTCGCCCTCCTTAAACAAACAGATTGGCAATGGGCTGCCCAAAGGTGGGGAAGACACTGGAGAGTTCTCCAGGAACACAGTGCCCTTATAACAGAACTGTGTTGGGGTAAAAAATCAGTAGGAACGCTTTAGCCTTTTCAAACAGGTTCACACCTCCGTGCACCCAGGGACGGAGGGACCAAGTGGGAGTTAACTGTGCCTTCAAAGACCCAGAATCCACACAATGTTACTTGGTCAAAACGAGTAAAAAGAAGGCCCGAGCAAACCCAAGCCGTGAGGAACAGCTTTTGTCGTCAGTAATTTCTGATGAATCAAATTCGCTTTCCTATGGGGGAGAGGAGAGGTGGAGCTTGGTGAGAAAGAGAGGTTTCCTAAAGCAAGTCCTACACATCTTAAAGAAGCTATTTCGCCAAGTGGTGAGGTGTGGGAGGGGAACAAAGGGCGTTGAGGGAGGGAGAGACGGAGAGAGCCTTGGGTTTCTAAACGTGGCTCCCTCGATCTCACCCCAGAACACCCCCCCCCCCCACCCCACCCCCCCCCAAACACAGGACTGTTTCTAATGCTCCCAGCTCCTTATGCACCCTCCCTGTGCCACAGGCATTGCTGCTTCATTTCTTCACTGTCCAGCCTCAGTGCATGAGTCGAAGTCCAGTCTCGCTCGAACACTGCTTTCAGCTGGCTCTGCACCGTGCCAGGGTTGTCATGTGCCACGCCTGTCTGGTTTATGACGAGCCCCACTCCAGCCGTTCTCACAAAGTAATCCTCCGCCCAGTTAGATGTCCCTGCAAGCACAGAACACACATGGAATGGTGAAACCTTAACACAGCTCCATGCCCAGTGCTTTCCTCACAGTCGGCACACACAACCCTAATATGGATCAGCCAAGGACAGGTCAGAGGCTGGGAATCCCGCAGCAAGTAACGCAACTCCACAGAGCCTGTCCACTGTCTGCCAGGCACAAGTCAGGAGTCCGTTGGGATACTCCTCAGTTGCCCTGGATGGGGGCAGCTCCAACAACCCTCAAGACGCTCGACACCATCCAGGACAAAGCAACCCGCTTGATTGGCACCAGATCCACCCCCTCCACCAGCGACCCTCAGTCGCAGCAGTGTGTACCATCTGGACTACAGAAATTCACCAAAGTTCCTCAGACAGCACCTTCCAAACCCATGAGCTCTGGCCTCAAATACAAAGACAACAGACAGATGGGAACGCCATCTCCTGCAGGTTCCCCTCCCAGCCCCTCACCATCCCGACTTGGAAATATATCGGCCGTTCCTTCAGTGTTGTTGGGTCAAAATGCTGGAATGCCCTCCCTAACAACACTGTGTGGGTGTCTCTACAACCACATGGACTGCAATCGTTCAACCATCAGGAACAATTGGGCATGTACAATAAAAAGGGACGTTGCCAATGACACTCTCAACTCACAGAGAAAGCCCTGGCCATACACAATTGACATTTACTTATTTATTAAACATATTAGTAATGCTACCGCTACAGCCACCTCCCTCCCATCAATATTTTGCCAACACCCAGAAATACAATGGGGAACTATTATGTAAACATGTCACATTGTAATTACGCCCACCCACCAGTAGGAGTGGTGGAGTTGCACAAGGAGGTGAGGCCAGTGGGGGCAATTTCCTGGAACATCCCACTTTGTTCCTAATTTGCCCAACAAAGCGCGCTGCCTCACCAACAGGCTCTCTGCCTGTATTCCTGATGAAGGGCTTTTGCCCGAAACGTCGATTTTACTGCTCCCCGGATGCTGCCTGAACTGCTGTGCATTCCCAGCGCCACTCTAATCCACACCCCTTTTTGTTTGTCACATTCTCTGTCACCCTCTCTGCCCTCCCCACACTCCACTGTACTTTCCACTCTGGCAGTTAGACTAGGCATTGCTCTACCATGATCGCCTAGTTTGGACGCTCAACGTCCTTTCTCCCCCAGCACTCCGCGCCTCCACTTTAACGCTAGCCCCCTGCACACTTCACTTTAGCTTTGAGTCATCACAAGACGCCAGCTTGCTTTCTCTCCATGGTTGCTGCCTGACCCACTACGAGCTCCAGCATTGTTTTAGTTTCCAGTACCTACTTACCAATGTAGGCAATGCGATCGGTGACCATGTATTTGTTGTGGTTGACCCTGCTGAACGGTATTTTTTTCTGTTGCTCTGTGGCTGGAACTTTGAAGATCTTCTGCAAGAGGAAAATGAGAGGGGCTGGGGACAGTCATGTGTTGGATGAAAGCGCAACAGATTCTCGTCACCACGTGTTAACCATCGTAGAGAATGACATGGAGTTCCACAGCTGATGACTGCTCGTACAGTCACGCTGGCGTTAGTACAAAGAGTAGGAAGCCGGTCAGCTCAGTTGGTTGAGAGGCTGGCTTGTGATGCAGAGTCACACCAACGAGGTAGGCTTGAATCCGGCAGCGGGCTGAGATCCTGCCTTCTTGAGCTCACCCTTTAACCTGAGGCATGCTCTAATGAGAGAGAGTGGGACACCGACGACTGCTAACGGCGACTGTGGGGGTGGCACGGTGTCTCAGTGGTTAGCACTACTGACCCACAGCACCAGGGACCCGGGTTCGATTCCAGCCCCAGGTAACTGTCTGTGTGGAGTTTGCACGTTCTCCCCGTCTCTGCGTGGGGTTTCCTCCGTGTGCTCCGGTTTACTCCCACAGTCCAAATATGTGCAGGTTAGGGTGAATTGGGCATGGGAAATTGTCCCATAGTGCCCATGGGTGTGCAGGTTAGGGTGGATTGGCCGTGCTAAATTGTCCCGTAGTGCCCAGGGATGTGCAGGTTAGGGTAGATTGGCCGTGCTAAATTGCCCCATAATGTCCAAGGATGTGCAGGTTAGGGTGAATTGGCCGTGCTAAATTGCCCCATAATGTCCAGCGATGTGCAGGTTAGGGTGGATTGGCCATGCTAAATTGCCCCATAATGTCCAGGGATGTGCAGGTTAGGGTGGGTTGGCCATGCTAAATTGTCCCATAGTGCCCAGGGATGTGCAGGTTAGGTGCATTAGTCAGGGGTAAATATAGGATAACAGGGTAGGGGGATGGCTCCGCGTGGGTCACTCTCCGGAGGGTTGGTGTGGACTTGTTGGGCCGAAGGGCCTGTTTCCACACGGTAGGGATTCCATAAAATAAAAATACCATTCCTCCGCCCTTCCTCCGATGGACCTTTCATCCGTCAGCCCTATGGGCAAGGTGGCCCCCCCTCTGTAATGGGCAGGGGGGTGCGTACTTAGAGTCGAATGGAAGCACAGGCAGTAAAATGGCTGCTGACAATCCAGTGACTCACCACCTCGATATTGCAGTGCAGCGGCTGCTCAGCGAGGACACTCAGGGACTTCAGGTAGACATACATCGGCCGATAAGAATGCTCCCAGCAGCTGATTAGCAGGCGGACTGACACTTTCCGCTGGCAAGCCGCTTCACGCAGACGATCGTCGATGGCGGACCAGAATCTTTGGGGGGGCGGGAGTGGAAAGCGGGCAATCGGCAAATGAACAAGTTAAAACATTGTAACAGATGCACCCCCTCACTTACCAATTGAGACGATCTTTCCACCTCAGAACGTCACACGCACCCACCAAAACACCCTCTGAAGGGCAGCGATGCCTGATGGGCACACAGCAAGATCCCACGGGATTGGCGACGCACCCAAGACCGTCCGATTTGTAGCGACACGGGTCGGGTTAAAGCATCAGTAAAGGTATCCACCCCCTACTCCACATCCTTCCCATAAACACTCCCCTGCCCCCAAACCACCTCTGCCTTCAAACGGTTACCAAGGAATGTCTCACACCCAGTCGAGGGGCTGGTGAGCTATCCTTGGCTCGGCCCCTCGACAGCAGCAGGGCCGGCCCGGCTATTTCCCCAGCTCGGGGTGGTGTGGGGGCAGCGGTGGGGCATCACGCCGGACACAGAGCTCAGAGGCAGCAGTCAGGGGATGCAGGGGGCAGGGACCGGCTCCAAGTGGTTGGGTAGATCTCCCAACCCTGCGCGCACCTCTCATCCCTGGCAAAACCTTCCTCACCTCTCAGGTCAGCAGCCCACCTACCTCGGAGGTTTGCAGTACTGGCAGAGGGGGACCAACTCCATGACTGAGATGAAGACATAAGCTTCCGCATCATCGATCACGCTCAGGATGGCGCTGAGGTCTGAAGTGCGACCAGAGGCGCAGAGGGAGGGCGGAGCGCTCTGCAGGAGAGAGAGAGTCCAGTACAGTTGGTCGTACGGCCAGCCCGGGTCCTACGTTCACTCCCATCCCTCAGACTCAGAAGAGAAATCTAACATAGCTTACATCTCTACACAAGTGGGCAGCACGGTGGCTGTATGGTTAGCACTGCTGCCTCACAGCGCCAGGGACCGGGATTCGATTCCAGCCTCGGGTGACTGTCTTTGTGTGGAGTTTGCACATTCTCCCTGTGTCTGCATGGGTTTCCTCCGGGTGCTCCGGTTTCCTCCCACAATCCAAAGATGCACAGGTTAGGGTGGATTGGCCGTGCTAAATTGTCCCATAGTGCCCAGGGATGTACAGGTTAGGGTGGATTGGCCTTGCTAAATTGTCCCATAGTGTCCAGGGATGTGCAGGTTAGGATGGATTGGCTGTGCCAAATTGTCCCATAGTGTCCAGGGATGTGCAGGTTAGGGTGAATTGGCCGTGCTAAATTGTCCCATAGTGCCCAGGGATGTGCAGGTTAGGGTGGATTGACCGTGCTAAATTGTCCCATAGTGCCCAGGGATGCACAGGTTAGGGTGAATTGGCCGTGCTAAATTGTCCATAGTGCCCAGGGATGTGCAGGTTAGGGTGGATTGGCCATGGGAAATTGCCCCATAGTGCCCAGGGATGTGTAGTGTTGGGGCATGAGTCAGGGTTAATGTAGGGGAATGGGTCTGGGTGGGTTACTCTTCGGAGGGTCAGCGTGGACCTGTTGGGCCAAAGTGTTTCCACACTGTAGGGATTCTGGGATACAGTGCCACACTTGCAAGAGATCTATCAGAGTGTGTGCATTGTTCAAGCCCCCTTGTCTCAGGTAGGGTATACTTACCGTGGATGGAAAACCGAGGAACTTCCTGACCTCCGACAGATGGTAGCATGAGGAGAGGTTGGGTAGGTTGGGCCTGTACCCATTGGAGCTTTGAAGAATGTGGGCAGGACTTATACAGTTAATGAGGTAAAAACAATGACTGCAGATGCTGGAAACCAGATTCTGGATTAGTGGTGCTGGAAGAGCACAGCAATTCAGGCAGCATCCGAAGGTAAGGCCCTGGGGAGTGCTGTTGAACAGAGACCTAGGGGTCCAGGTGCATAGTTCCTTGAAAGTAGAGTAACAGGTAGACAGGATAGTGAAGAAGGTGTTTGGTATGCTTGCCTTCATTGGTCAGTGCATTGAGTACGGGAGTTGGGAGGTCATGTTGCGGCTGTACAGGATGTCAGTAAGTCACTTTTGGAATACTGCGTTCAATTCTGGTCTCCCTGCTTTCGGAAGGATGTTGTGAAACTTGAAAGGGTTCAGAAGAGATTTACAAGGATGTTGGCAGGGCTGGAGGGTTTGAGCAACAGGGAGAGGCTGAATAGGACTATTTTCCCTAGAAAGTCAGAGGCTGAGGGGTGACCTTATAGAGGTTTATAAAATCATGAGGGGCATGGATAGGATAAATAGATAAGGTCTTTTCCTCAGGGTGTATGAGCCCAAACATAGAGGCCATAGGTTTAAGGTGAGAGGGGAAAGATATAAAAAGGACCCAAGGAGCAGGTTTTTCATTCAGAGCGTAGTGTGTGTATGGCAGGAGTTGCCAGAGGACGTCATGGAGTCATAGAGATGTACAGCATGGAAACAGACCCTTCGGTCCAACCCGTCCATGCCGACCAGATATCCCAACCCAATCTAGTCCCACCTGCCAGCACCCGGCCCATATCCCTCCAAACCCTTCCTATTCATATACCCATCCAAATGCCTTTTAAATGTTGTCACTGTACCAGCCTCCACCACATCCTCTGGCAGCTCATTCCACACACGTACCACCCTCTGCGTGAAAATGTTGCCCTTTTAGGTCCCTTTTATATCTTTCTCCTCTCACCCGAAACCTATGCCCTCTAGTTCTGCACTCCCCCCCCACTAGGGAAGAGACTTTGTCTATTTATCCTATCCATGTCCCTCATGATTTTGTAAACCTCTATAAGGTCATCCCTCAGCCTCCGACACTCCAGGGAAAACAGCCCCAGCCTGTTCAGCCTCTCCCTGTAGCTCAAACCCTCCAATCCTGGCAACATCCTTGTAAATCTTTTCTGAACCCTTTCAAGTTTCACAGGAGGCTGGTACAATTACAGCATTTAGAAGGCATCTAGATGGGTATATGAATAGGTAAAAACAATGGCTACAGATGCTGGAAGCCAGATTCTGGAATAGAGTGGTGCCGGAAAAGTGATGCTGCAGTTCAGGCAGCATCCGAGGAGCAGGAAAATCCGACGTTTCGGGCAAAAGCCCTTCATCAGGAATACGGAAGGGTTTAGAGGGATATGGGGAGAAAGTGAGGTCTGCAGATGCTGGAGATCAGAGCTGGAAATGTGTTGCTGGAAAAGCGCAGCAGGTCAGGCAGCATCCAGGGAACAGGAGAATCGACGTTTCGGGCATAAGCCCTTCTTCTTTAGAGGGATATGGACCAAATGCTGGCAAGTGGGACTAGATTGGGTCGAAATATCCGGGCAGCATGGACGAGTTGGACCGAAGGGTCTGTTTCCGTGCTGTCCACCTCTGTGACTCTGACTCTAAATACAATCAAAATTCTCCCGCTCCCCGCTAGCAGCAGAGACCGGCCACCTATCCCTGTCTTCCCCACCCTCTGACTTTCAGCACAGCGACGCGGGAAAGGACTGGGAGACTCACCGAGACGTACACGTCCGCTTCAATCCCGTTCAGTTTCAGCCTGAGCGGCTGCTCCTTGCTGGACAGGGCAGTGTACCTACCAGGCCACCGTCGGGGGAGAGCTGCCCCCTCCCCACCCAAGTACCAGTAGGTGCCGAAGATCCTGTCCATGTCACGTGCCAGGCAGCTACAGTTGGACAGCACCACCCCCAGCTCCTTGACCTGTCAGCAGAACGCGAGGAGAGGGGAAATGTGAGCCACTGAAGAATTACATTACCCTGGCGCCTACCTCTACTTCCCGAGCCAACGGATCCGCAACTCAAAACGCGTGCATAGTAGGATCCCAACAACCCACCTGGCCTGGTTTCCGTGACTGGGTACAAATATCAAACCCGGGGCCCTGTGCAGGGCACAGCTGCCCGCGTTCCCCACACTTCTGACTTGCCCTTTACTTTTCAATCATTCCCGGGATGTGGGCATCTCTGGCCAGGCCAGCGCTTACTGCCCCATCCTAATTACCCAGAAGGCAACTGAGAGTCAACCACATTGCCGTGGGTCTGGAGTCACATTTAGGCCACATCGGGTAAGTTTGGCATTTTCCTTCCCTGAAGGGCATTAGTGAACCAGATGGGTTTTTCCAACAATCAGCAATTCACCCATGGTCATCGTTAGGCTCTTAATTCCAAATTTTGTTTCATTTTGAAAATTAATTCAAGTTCCACCATGTTGGGATTTGAATAGGTCCCCAGCACATCACCAGGAGTCTCTGGATCAATAGCTTGGAGATAACACCACTAGGCCATCACCTCTTCTTCCTGTTGGATCTTCCTTGTCTACCTTCAGGGATTGGTGAGGTGGGTTTACTATCCAGCCAATGGATAGGCACCTTCAACAATGCTCTCTGTTGGCCTGGATTTGCACTGGACCCCAGTGCAGGAACTTACAGCCCCACAACTTCCTAAGAAGAGTGGACAGAGCTGTTCCTCTGACAGGGCCACGACAGCAGACTAGAATCTCACCCACACCCTGAACACCTCCCAGCAGGTCACTGGAAAGTAATTACCTGATTAAAACCTTCTTCCCCAACCCACACACAGAGGCACGACACAACTATTTGGTTACCATGACGCTTTGATCTAACGATAGCAATAACCGACATGAGTTGTCCTTCACTAACAGCCCCTCGGGCCATTACAGACGGTGATTAAGAGTTAACCCCCATTGCTGTGGGTCTGGAACCGTGTGTGCGTGTGGGCCAGACTGGGTAAGGATGGCAGATTTCCTTCCCTGAAGGGCGGTGGTGAAACGGATGGGTTTTTGTGACAATCTTTGATGGTCATTATCATGGAGAGGAGCTGGATGTTCCAGGTTTCACAGTGGCCTACTGCCTCACAGCACTAGGGACCTGGGTTTCTGGGTTTGATTCCACCCTCAGGCAACTGCGTGTGTGTGTGTGTGTGTGTATAAGGGGGGTTTCCTTTCAAAGATGTGCAGGTTAGTGTGGATTGGCCATGCTACATTGCCCCATAGTGTGCAGGCTAGGTGGGTTAGCCATGGGAAATTGGTGGTTGGTCGCTTTTTGGTGTGGACTCATAGAGTCATAGAGATGTACAGCATGGAAACAGACCCTTTGGTCCAACCCTTCCATATATACCAACCCAATCTAGTCCCAATGGCCTGTTTCCATACTGCAAGGAATTCTATGAAGTTCCATCAGCAGCTGTGCCAAGATTTGAACCGGTGGCCTCATCATCAGAGTGGGCCTCTGGATTATCTAGCGCAGTGACATTACCATTACACCAGCCCCTCCTCCCACCAAAAGCAGGTCTCGAGTGGTTGGCCACCTCAGGGTGAATGAATAAGCTTTGCATTGGATGATCGCCCTTTGATGGTGGGCACCAGTTTGATGCCCATCTTTCACCGGACTTCGTGGAGATGAGGGGAACGAGAGAAGAGACTGAAGGAATCTCTGAAAAGTGGGGGAGGTGCAGAAAGTTGGAATTCAGGCCACAACTGGATCAGCCACTCCCTTGTGGAATGGAGAAGCAGGCTTGGAGGGACCGAATGGCCGCCCTTTGCTTAGGGTTGCGTCCTCTGAACCATCGGTGGTTGGTCTCCCCAGGGGCCTCTAAGCGCACACCACCGCCACCCCTCCCTGTTAGTTACCTGGGTCAGTGAGCGCCAGTCCATGTTGGCGCTGCCGATGTAGACATGGCGTCCATCGACCACCCAGACCTTGGTGTGGACAATGCCACCCGTCAGGTTTTTCAGGAACACATGCCTCACCTCAGCACCTGCACCACAAAACAGCACAGTCAGACGAGAATCAGAGCGTGACTCAGAACATAGACTGACAACAGGAACTTACCGTGAGCAATAGATCTCCAGACCTTTGGAGTACTAAGGATATCCAGAACGATGCGCAGGAAGCAGAGTTGGTGGAGGACAGGAAGATTGCTACAATCCTTTCCTTAAAATTTTTAACCAAAGGATGTGGCTGGGCCTGCATTTATTGCCTGTTCCTAATTGCCCAGAGGGCAGTGAAGAGTCAACCACATCGCTGTGGGTCTGGGGTCACCAGTAGGCCCAGACCTCAGGCAAGGACAGTAGTTCCCTTTCCTGAAGGACATTATTGAACATGAGATGGATTTTTGCAACAATGGTTTCATGGTCATCATTGGTCTTGATTCCAGATTCTTTTTACTGAATTCAAATAGCACCACATGCTGTCATGGGGTTCAAACACAGGTTTCCCAGGTCTCTGAGACCGTGGGCCTCTGGATTATTACTCAGGGTAAAACCATTAGACCTTCACCTCCCCTCCAGGAGCTAGGAAGCTGTAGGGTCACCACTATTGAACATCCATGGTCTCATTCAATGGGGGGGGGGGTAGAAGAAGACTCAATGGGCTGAATGGCCTTCCCCCACTCCACTCCTATAGTCTTACGGTCTCGTGAACAGAACGGTGAGAGGGCGATTGACCTGAAGGCAGAAGAGATCAGATCGTTCCAAGTCGGGTATCCCGCAAGTTTGTTGCCAACGTTGGATTCATCAAATCTTAGTAGGAAGGGGGCAGGAAAATGCAAAAAGGAAGATAGAAATCTGGAATAAATGGCCTACTGGGGTAGGCTTCTGAAGCAAATGTATAAAGGGAATGAATTAAAACAATATGTGGTCGGCATGGACAGGTTGGACCAAAGGGTCTGTTTCCATGCTGTACATCTCTCTGACTCTATAAGAGGGCTTGACAGAGAGGGAGACAACACACAAATATTGTGGTCCAAAAATTTCAAAGAACTTGAGGAAGCAGCAGTGTGCTTCCCCTGTGGCCGAATAGCCTGCCACCATTCACAGTGGCCAAGGGGCTACTAACAATCCTGGCAAGAATTTGGGGTTATCCTGGTGGCGAATGTTGAGGGAGAGTTGGACGGGGGTGGTGGTCATACGGAGGGACAGGAACATAGAGGAGGCGGCAGTCAGTAAACAAGGGACTCACCGCTTTTCGCCAGATCGCCTGTGTCTTTTTCAGACTGCTGGGGGCTGTTGACAGCGATCTTCAGGGTAATCCCTCGTGATTTCAAACCCGCCAGCTGCTTAAAGACCTGCTCACCCTGCGCACAAACCACATCGCTAAAATTAGGGCGTGAGGCAACTCCACAGAATATCCCGTCACCGAGTCACCACTTAGAGTCATAGAGATGTACAGCACGGAAACAGATCCTTCGGCCCAACCCGTCCATGCCGACCAGATCTCCCAACCCAATCCAGTCCCACCTGCCAGCACCCGGCCCATATCCCTCCAAACCCTTCCTATTCATATACCCATCCAAATGCCCCTTAAATGTTTCAATTGTACCAGCCTCCACCACTTCCTCTAGCAGCTCATTCCATACACGCACCACCCTCTGTGTGAAAAAGTTGCCTCTTGGATCTCTTTTATATCTTTCCCTTCTCACCCAAAACCTATGCCCCTCTAGTTCTGTACTCCCAGGGAAAAGACTTTGTCTATTTATCCTATCCATGCCCCTCATGATTTTGTAAACCTCTATAATGTCACCCCTCAGCCTCCGACGCTCCAGGGAAAACAGCCCCAGCCTGTTCAGCCTCTCCCTGTAGCTCAAACCCTCCAACCCTGGCAACATCCTTGTAAATCTTTTCTGAACCCTTTCAAGTTTCACAACATCTTTCAGATAGGAAGGAGACCAGAATTGCACACCATAGCCTCTAATTGACACGGGGGGAGTCCTTGACCCCAGGAAGGCCCCCACTGGGCCAGCTCTCAGAGTGAACAGAACCTCTGACACTCCCCTGTTAATTTTCCTTTGGCCAGCTGGCTCAGAGTCAGCCCCCTGAACGGAGGAGATTCTAAATCTCCACTCAGGGTTATTTCTTCTCTCTCTCTCTCTCTCTCTCTCTCCACCCCCACCCTACCGCCTAACATCGGTAGTGCTTATTCAGTCCCCAGCGCCCATGTCGCGCGTGTGTGTAGGTGTCGGACACAGTGAAGAATAACAAATACAGAAATTTTTATCCCTATTCCACCGCCAGGAAGAAAGGAAACACCCCAGTGGCCAGTGACAAGCAGTGCCCTTCTCGGAGGGCAATGCTGTGTGATCAAACAGTGAAGGGGAGGGCAGGGATTGCCTCAAAATAGAGTCGGAGGGGGAAATAAAACCCTCCACACCCTGCGGTGCCCACCTCTCCCTGAAAACCTCGAGGGTGCTGGTAGACACCGCGTGCTCCTTCTCTGGGGACACCTCTTCACCTGTTTATATCTGTCATCCCTGGTTGTACCAGGTTAACCTGATGAAGGGCTTTTGCCCGAAACGTCGATTTTCCTGCTCCTCGGATGCTGCCTGACCTGCTGTGCTTTTCCAGCACCACTCTAATCTAGACTCTGGTTTCCAGCATCTGCAGCCCTCACTTTTGCCAAGGTTAACAACCCCAAACAGGGAGCTCGCCTTCTATAAGGTTCACCTGGCTGACCTCATTATACAGCTTTAAACTAATCGAAGGAAGCCCAGTGTCTCTCAGAGAGCAAGTACAACTGGTTGGAAAATCTCATCCGTTTGGAAACGTTTGCCTGAAGGGAAGGCCAACACTTATTGCCCATCCCTAATTGTCCGAGGGACTAACTAGGGCCATTACAGAGGGCAGTTAGGAGACAAACCACATTGCTGTGGTTGTGGAGTCACATGCAGGCCAGACAGGGCCCAGATTTCGTTCCCAAAACCGGACGCTTTTCCCTGGCAGGTTTTAGCGATTGAAATTTTGATTAGTGATGGAGAAAGCATTACAGGAAGTGCAGGCTTGAAAGTGGAGTGACGGGTAGGCAGGATAGTGAAGAAGGCGTTTGGTATGGCTTGCCTTTATTGGTCAGTGCACTGACTATGGGAGTTGGGAGGTCTGTACAGGACATTGGTCAGGCCACTTTTGGAATACTGCATTCAATTCCCTGCCACAAGCAGGAGGTTGTGAAACGTGAAAGGGTTGAGAAAAGATTTACAAGAATGTTGCCAGGGTTGGAGGGTTTGAGCTACAGGGAGAGGCTGACTACACCAGCACCGCTTTCCCTGGAGCGTTGGAGGCTGAGGGGTGACCTTATAGAGACTTATAAAATCATCAAACGCATGGATAGGCTAAATAGTCAAAGTCTTTTCCTCGGGGTAGGGGAGTTCAGCACTAGAGGGCTGAGGTTTAAGGTGAGAGGGAAAAGGTTTAAAAGGGATCAGAGGGGCTACTTTTTTCACACAGAGGGTGGTGTGTGTATGGAATGAGCTGCCAGGAGAAGTGGTGGAGGCTGGTACAATGACAACATTTAAAAGGCACCTGGATGGGTATGTGAATAGAATAGCCTTTAGTGTGAATGGTAGGGAATTAGAGTTTGCGATTTTTGTAAAGATTTGTAGCTCAGGGCTGAGGTTCAGGTTGTAAGTTTGCTCACTGAGCTGGAAGACTGGCTCTCAGACGTTTCGTCACCATGCTGGGTAACATCATCAGTGAGCCTCTGATGAAGCGCTGGTGTTGTGTCTCGCTTTCTATTGGTGTGTCTAGGTCTAAACAAAAAGACAGAACGCGCCCAGAGACTCTAGCCACATTACCACACATTAAAGGCATCTCGGAGATGGCAACCAGACTACTCCAGCCCCTTGGCATCGTGGTAGCCCATAAACCTACCAACACACTGAAAGAGCTCTTGATGAACCTAAAGGACCCTGTACCAACAACCAGCAGAATTAATGTCATTTACAAAATACCCTGCAAGGCCTGCGACAAAATACATCAGACAGACGAGCAGGAAACTAGCTACCAGGATACATGAGCACCAACTGGCCACCAAAGGACACGACCAACTATCACTAGTACACACACACACACACACACACACACACGATGAGGGGTACCAGTCCGACTGGGATAATACATCCATCCTAGACAATGCACGGGAATCCTTACAGGCCTGGCACTCAAACCGAAACTCCATCAACAAACACATCGATTTGAACCCCATTTACCAAACTCTCAGAAACACAACCTGAAGTGATAACACCCACCACATCACGAGACACATCAATAGAAAGCGAGACACAACACCAGCGCTTCATCAGAGGCTCACTGATGATGTTACCCAGCATGGTGACGAAACGTCCGAGAACAAGTCTTCCAGCTCACCGAGCAAACTCACAGCCCGGATTTGGAGGGATATGGGCCAAATGCTGGCAGATTAATTTGGGATATCTGGTCGGCACGGACAAGGTGGGTTGAAGGGTCCGTTTGCGTGCTGTACATCTCTGTGACTCCAGGACTCTTACGTGTGTATAAGCCAGGCAAGGATTGAGAAAGCACTGTTCACCTGAGAGGCTGAAGGATCCCCTTGGCTCAGGTCACCGCCCCGCAATGTGAAGTAAAAGGCTGCGATTTCCACAGTGTGGTTGGCCTGATCGAGGAGATCCATCCAGCCGTTGTAGATGGAGACATGGTGAGGGGCACCTTTGGAGAACGAAAGTCCGATCGGAATACTCTCCACCAGAGTCAACCTGCAAACCAAACAATACTCACACGGATCTCTCCCGGGATTTAAATGTCCCAGAAGCAGCCAGGGTGCCTCCGTGCCGATCTCCCGTTCCCTGGACATCTCCGCTACTGCCTCATGTGCCAACTCACTTGCTGTGCTCGCTTACCCTCACTGGTGGCCAGTCAATTCTTACTCTGTAACCTCCTCCCTGCACCTACTCCTACACCCCCTCCCTGTCTCTGTCACCCCCTCCAGCCCCTACACCCCTCCCTATCTCTGTCACCC
>NC_057754.1:3058370-3061997 GCF_004010195.1 Chiloscyllium plagiosum
GGAGGAGGGTGAGAGGGGGGGGGGGGGGGGGGGGGGGGAGAGGGAGGGGGAGAGAGAGAGAGATATAGAGAGGGAGGGGGAGAGAGGGAGATGGGGGTGGAAGAGATGGAGAGACAGGGAGGGAGAGAGACGGAGAGAGACAGAGAGAGAGAGAGAGACGGGGGTGGGGGAACAAAACAGGCAATCACCAAGAGTGGCAAGCATTGAGAGCACCTTCCTATTGCTGAAGCCACCCACGGTCGAATAGCTAGCCCAGACTCACAAGGTTGGCTCCATGGGCAGAATGTGACAGATCTGCTCAAATCACCACCCCGTACGCCGTCACAGGTCAGAGGGCATTTCCACCATGTGAGGCATCACAGTACATTCCGATGCTATGCCCCCTCCCTGCAATGCACAAGTGTGAATGTGCGGGGGTGGGGGGGGGGGTTAGGGGGAATGACCAGGCTGGACAGGGCTTAGACAGAAAAGGACCTGATTCCAATCCCTGTGTCCTGAACGTATCCACCTCCCCACCACCCCCCACCAACCACCCACCCCACCCCCGGCGACCATTGCTCATTCCCCATACCCTCCGACCTCGCATCCAAGGACAGCAGAGGCCATTTGAAAATGAGGGGTGTGTGTGACGAGAAAGTCCCTCATCACTCATGTCTCATCATTACCATCACCTCCATACCGTGCTGACCCTGTCCTGGGGAGTGTTTGATGGGGGGACAGTGTAGAGGGAGCTTTACTCTGTATCTAACCCCGTGCTGTCCCTGTCCTGGGAGTGTTTGATGGGGGACAGTGTAGAGGGAGCTTTACTCTGTATCTAACCCCGTGCTGTCCCTGTCCCTGCAAGTGTTTGATGGGGGACAGGGCAGAGGGAGCTTTACCCTGTATCTAACCCCGTGCTGTCCCTGTCCTGGGAGTGTTTGATGGGGGACAGTGTAGAGGGAGCTTTACCCTGTATCTTACCCCGTGCTGTCCCCTGTCCTGGGAGTGTTTGATGGGGGACAGTGTAGAGGGAGCTTTACTCTGTATCTAACCCCGTGCTGTCCCTGTCCCTGCAAGTGTTTGATGGGGGACAGGGCAGATGGGGTTAGGAAGAGGGTGAAGGGCTGGAGGAGGTGTATGGGGTTAGGAAGAGGGTGAAGGGCTGGAGGAGGTGTATGGGGTTAGGAAGAGGGTGAAGGGCTGGAGGAGGTGTATGGGGTTAGGAAGAGGGTGAAGGGCTGGAGGAGGTGTATGGGGTTAGGAAGAGGGTGAAGGGCTGGAGGAGGTGTATGGGGTTAGGAAGAGGGTGAAGGGCTGGAGGAGGTGTATGGGGTTAGGAAGAGGGTGAAGGGCTGGAGGAGGTGTATGGGGTTAGGAAGAGGGTGAAGGGCTGGAGGAGGTGTATGGGGTTAGGAAGAGGGTGAAGGGCTGGAGGAGGTGTATGGGGTTAGGAAGAGGGTGAAGGGCTGGAGGAGGTGTATGGGGTTAGGAAGAGGGTGAAGGGCTGGAGGAGGTGTATGGGGTTAGGAAGAGGGTGAAGGGCTGGAGGAGGTGTATGGGGTTAGGAAGAGGGTGAAGGGCTGGAGGAGGTGTATGGGGTTAGGAAGAGGGTGAAGGGCTGGAGGAGGTGTATGGGGTTAGGAAGAGGGTGAAGGGCTGGAGGAGGTGTATGGGGTTAGGAAGAGGGTGAAGGGCTGGAGGAGGTGTATGGGGTTAGGAAGAGGGTGAAGGGCTGGAGGAGGTGTATGGGGTTAGGAAGAGGGTGAAGGGCTGGAGGAGGTGTATGGGGTTAGGAAGAGGGTGAAGGGCTGGAGGAGGTGTATGGGGTTAGGAAGAGGGTGAAGGGCTGGAGGAGGTGTATGGGGTTAGGAAGAGGGTGAAGGGCTGGAGGAGGTGTATGGGGTTAGGAAGAGGGTGAAGGGCTGGAGGAGGTGTATGGGGTTAGGAAGAGGGTGAAGGGCTGGAGGAGGTGTATGGGGTTAGGAAGAGGGTGAAGGGCTGGAGGAGGTGTATGGGGTTAGGAAGAGGGTGAAGGGCTGGAGGAGGTGTATGGGGTTAGGAAGAGGGTGAAGGGCTGGAGGAGGTGTATGGGGTTAGGAAGAGGGTGAAGGGCTGGAGGAGGTGTATGGGGTTAGGAAGAGGGTGAAGGGCTGGAGGAGGTGTATGGGGTTAGGAAGAGGGTGAAGGGCTGGAGGAGGTGTATGGGGTTAGGAAGAGGGTGAAGGGCTGGAGGAGGTGTATGGGGTTAGGAAGAGGGTGAAGGGCTGGAGGAGGTGTATGGGGTTAGGAAGAGGGTGAAGGGCTGGAGGAGGTGTATGGGGTTAGGAAGAGGGTGAAGGGCTGGAGGAGGTGTATGGGGTTAGGAAGAGGGTGAAGGGCTGGAGGAGGTGTATGGGGTTAGGAAGAGGGTGAAGGGCTGGAGGAGGTGTATGGGGTTAGGAAGAGGGTGAAGGGCTGGAGGAGGTGTATGGGGTTAGGAAGAGGGTGAAGGGCTGGAGGAGGTGTATGGGGTTAGGAAGAGGGTGAAGGGCTGGAGGAGGTGTATGGGGTTAGGAAGAGGGTGAAGGGCTGGAGGAGGTGTATGGGGTTAGGAAGAGGGTGAAGGGCTGGAGGAGGTGTATGGGGTTAGGGAGAGGGTGTAGGGGCTGGAGGAGGTGTATGGGGTTAGGAGGAGGGTGTAGGGGCTGGAAGTGGTGACAGAGATAGGGAGGGATTTCAAAACAAGCAGCCGGACCCTTGTCAAATTGAAATATTTTCCTAACAGCAATCTCTGTGGGATTCCTCAGATCGCAGGTCTTCTCACATTCACCAACCATCTCCTGCAGTGACCAGCAGCTGACCTTCAAGCCCAGACCATTGTAATACTGACCTTGACCACAGGAGGGACCATGATGCTCCTGGGGGTCTCCTGGTGCTCAGTTCCATCCTCCTCTTCCTCCTTCTGTTCTTCCTCCCCTTCCTCCTTCTTCATCCTCCTTTGCTTCAAATCTAAGTCTGCCTTCACCTTCTGCAGAACAACCTGAAGTGGTTTCAAATTAACCTGATGGAACATGACCCACTCTGAAATTAGGCGCTGGCGCAGTGCTTTCACCGTGCGCTGTGATATCACACAAGAGAGAGATACAGGAGAGGGTAGACATGTCTAACTGGTTCCTCAATGCCCTGTCCATTCTGGGACAGAAAGGACACCCTACCTCCAAAACGAAGCACTTTGTAAAACATACTTTTTGTGTGTACAACTCCCATACACAGCAATGTGAGCATGATCCAGATCATTTGATTTTGGTGTTGTTGGTTGAGGGATAAATATTTGCCCCCAGGACTCCAGAGAGAACACCCTCTCGCTCATTTACCAATAGTAGCCACTCGATTCTCTTACACACATAATCAGACCCACAGTCATCTATACGTACAACCTTGACCCTTCGAGAGGGCAGGGGTAGCTCAGCAATTAATGTCTCATCTGAAAGATAACACACCCGACAGCATGGCACTCCCTCAGTACTGACCCCCCCGACAGTGCGGCGCTCCCTCAGTACTGACCCCCCGACAGTGCGGCGCTCCCTCAGTACTGACCCCCCCGACAGCATGGCGCTCCCTCAGTACTGGCCCCCCAACAGCATGGCGCTCCCTCAGTACTGACCCCCC
>NC_057754.1:3062740-3066426 GCF_004010195.1 Chiloscyllium plagiosum
TGCAGTGCTCTCAGAGTACAGAGCCTCAGACAGTGCGGCATTCCCTCTGGACTGAACGTCTGACAGCATGGTGCTCCCTCAGTACTGACCCTCCGACAGCATGGTGCTCCCTCAGCACTGACCCTCCGTCAGTGCCCACTCCCTCAGCACTGACCCTCCCACAGTGCCCACTCCCTCCGTACTGACCCTCCGACAGCACAGTGCTGCCTCAGCCTTGACCCTCCGACAGTGTAGCACTCCCTCAGCATTGACCTTCCCACAGTGCGGCACTCCATCAACACTGGCCCTCTGACAGCGCGGCACGCCCTCAGCCTTGACCCTCCAAAAGCACAGCGCTCCCTCAGCACTGACCCTCCCACTGTGCCTGCTCCCTCAGCACTGACCCTTCGACAGTGCCCACTCCCTCAGCACTGACCCTCCGACAGTGCCCACTCCCTCAGCACTGACCCTCCGGCTGCATTGAACTCTTCCCACTCTGGCACTGGGAGTATGAGCAAAAGTGTCGAGAGTGAATACTCGATTCCCTTTTCGTGAGAAAAACCATGACTAACAGCTGGGAATGAGGTGGCTGGCCCATTGGCTCGGACAGAGAGAGATAAAAACAGAGTCGCAGAGTGAGGCGCTGGAAAAGCACAGCAGGTCAGGCAGCATCCGAGGAGCAGGAGAGTCAACATTTCAGGAATGGCTTATTCTGCTCCTGGGATGCTGCCTGACCTGCTGTGCTTTTCCAGCAACACACTCTTCAAATCTGATCTCCAGTGCTCACTTTCTCCCAGAAATAAAGACAGACAGAGACTGAGAGAGAGAGACTGACAAAGAGACCGAGAGAGACAGAGTGAAAAAGATACAGAGAGAAAGAGAGAGAAGGGGTTAGATGGCAGAGCTGTTGGGTAAGAATAGCAGAGACTCTTCTCGTGAAAGGATAACACCTCCACACACCAGGAGAGGGCACTATCTGCACATACCACAGACTGTGTCTGAGTTGCTTCCCTCCATAGGAACAGTAACAGTAACAATACTGAGGTACAGTATCAGAACCAAAACTCTCTACCTGCGATACAAAGTACCTGCAGTGACTCACAGCGATACACCAAAGTGGAACACAACTAGGGGAGGTTGTAGAACGAGATCGGGTGTGAGGAAGGAAGGAGATGTGAAGTACAGCCAACAACAATGTGCATTCCTGTAGCGCCTTTACGTGACATACCATCCTCCTGGCAGTATAACCCAACAGGTTTTGACCCTGAGCCACATTATTAGGGGCAGACTCGTCCAAAGAATTTGCTTTAATGAGGGTCTTGGAGGAGCGAAAGGGAGAGAGAGAGAGAGAGACAGCAAGGTTTAGGGAAGGGAAATCCAGAGCTTAAGAGTCCCAGGAAGCTGAAGGAATGGTCACTAATGCTGAATGATGGGAATTGGGGGATGCTCAAGGGGCCCGGAATCGGAGCACAGATGTAGGGCTGGAGGGGGTGACAGAGATAGGGAGGGGGTGTAGGGCTGGAAGCGTGATAGAGATAGGGAGGGGGTGTAGGGGGTTACAGAGATAGGGAAGGGGGTGTAGGAGCCAGAGGAGGTTACAGGGATAGGGAGGGGTGCAGGGGATGGGAGAGATTACAGAGGTAGGGGAGGGGACTTGGGGCTGGAGGAAATGACTGAGCTAGGGAGGGGATCTTGGGGGCGTCTGAGTTGTATGTCCCGTTATAACACACCAACTGCAGCGCAATACATCAGGCAGACAGCTCCCCTCTCCAACCTGCCCAAAAGCTTTATCCGAATCCTCTACCCCAACCTTTAAAAGCTTGTGGTCCCACTGTCCCTCTGGCTGGAGACTGAGATACCATCTGGATGACAGGACCTGTTAACAGCTCCCTCTCTATGTAAAAACAATGCAAGTGCATTTGCATAGCACCTATCACAACCTCAGGATGTCTCAATGCCTGTTCACAGCCAAATGTCAGCACTGTCAGCAATGCAGGAAATGCACTGGCCATGCACAGCAGGATCCCACATACAGCGACTAACCAGCAAATCATCTGCCTTTGGGAAGTTAGTCGGAAGTAAAGAGGTTTCGTAATTTATTTACAAAACTGAAAACCCCTGGGGGAGGTGCTGGAGGTCAGAAAAAACGAAACAGGCTGGAAACACTCTGAGGGACAGGGAGTGGGGGGGACACTGAAACAGTTAGCGATCCATTCCTAGGACCCTTCACCAGAACTGGGAAGGAGAGTGAGATGTGAATGGGGGTGTTAGTGCCAAGCAGAACGAGATGACAAAGGGATGGAAGACATGTGTAGAGGAGGTGTGAACGGTAGCAGAAGGCAGAGGGATGATGGTCATCTCACTGGACTAGTGGTGGGGGGGGTCATTTGATTATAAGACCAAAAGACATAGGAGTGGAAGTAAGGCTATTCGGCCCATCGGGTCCACTCCACCATGGCTGGTGGCCATTTCAATGCCACTTACCCACACACTCCCCATATCCCTTAATTGCTTGCACGATTAAGAATTTATCAATCCCTGCCTTGAAGACACGTAACGTCCCAGTCTCCACTGCGCTCCATGACAATGAATTCCACAGGCCCACCACTCTCTAGCTGAAGGAATGTCTCCTCATTTCCGTTTTAAATTGACCCCCTCCAATTCCAAGGCTGTGCCCACGGGTCCCAGTCTCCCCGCCTGACGGAAACACATTCCCAGCATCCACTCTTTCTAAGCCATGCATTATTTTGTAAGTTTCTATTAGATCTCTCCTCAATGTTCTAAACTCTCATGAATGCCATCCCAGGATCTTCAGCCGTTCATCATATGTTAGGCCTAGCCTTGGTGAGACTTAAATCCCACCCCTAAAACAGGGTGGGGTGAGGCTGGGGAGAGAACAATGGGTGAATGGGGGAGGGGGTGGAGGTGATCCGAGGAGCAGGAAAATCAAAAAGCCCTCTTGCTGATTTCTCAATCCCCTGCTGAATTCCCTGTGTCCTTTTCTCAGTCCAACCCATCAATTTGATTGAAATACCTGATGTTAACATTGCCCCCCCCCCATACTCACCGGCTCAGCCTCCTCCTCCTCTATCCTTGCTGTCGCACTGCTCCTCAGGGTTCTGGAGCTCCCACGGATAGGATTCCTGGGCGTCAGGACCAGCATTTCGCTGGACCGGGAATCTGCTTGCTCCTGGCTCTCGGTTTCCGTCTCTCCCTCTTCTTGAACCTGCTCCCAGGACAGGAAACACAGCACATCGCTGACTCCGTGGTAAAACGATTCCCCAGCTCCAGGCTTCCCAGTGCAACCTCCTCCCAGAATGTAGGCACAGCAGAGTGGCTTTAGTGGTTAGCACTTCTGCCTCACAGCTCCAGGCACCTGGGTTCGATTCCACCCTCGGGTGACTGCACAGGGTTTGTACATCCCCCCCGCCCCCCCAACCATGTCGGCGTGGATTTCCTCCAGGTGCGCTGGTTTCCTCCCACAGTCCAAAAATGTGTAGGTTAGGGTGGATTGGCCATGGGAAATTGTCCCATAGCGCCCAGGGATATGCAGGTTAGGGTGGATTGGCCATGCTAAATTGTCCCATAGTGCCCAGGGATGTGCAGGTTAGGGTGGGTTGGCCGCGCTAAATTGTCCCATAGTGCCCAGGGATGTGCAGGTTAGGGTGGATTGGCCATGCTAAATTGCCCCATAGTGCCCAGGGATG
>NC_057754.1:3066737-3074929 GCF_004010195.1 Chiloscyllium plagiosum
TGGCCATGCTAACTTGTCCCATAGTGCCCAGCGATGTGTAGGTTAGGGTGGATTGGCCACGCTAAATTGTCCCATAGCGCCCAGGGATTTGCAGGTTAGGGTGGATTGGCCATGCTAAATTGTCCCATAGTGCCCAGGGATGTGCAGGTTAGGGTGGATTGGCCATGGGAAATTGTCCCATAGTGTCCAGGGATGTGTAGGTTAGAGTGGATTAGCCATGGGAAATGTAAGGTTTTGGGGAAAGATTGGGGTGCTCCTCAGAGGGTCAGTGTAGACTTTTAGATTAGATTAGATTACAGTGTGGAAACAGGCCCTTCGGCCCAACAAGTCCACACCGACCCGCCGAAGCGTAACCCACCCATACCCCTACATTTACCCCTTACCTAACACTACGGGCAATTTAGCATGGCCAAGACTTGGTGTCTCCTTTCTGCACAGAATCCCCCACACTCTGGGAAGATGCCATTTCAGCCCATCGTGTCCCGGACTAGCTCTCTCTAACCACCCCTTAAATATCCAAATAATCATGCAATGCTCAGCTGAACCTGCCCCCCCACCACCACCACCACCACATTTCCAGGCGATACCTTTCAGACTGTAACCTCTCCCTGGGTGGGGGAGAAAAATAAAATTGCTTCCCACAGCGTCTTTGTTTCGTTTCCAACACAATTTAAAACGTGTGATCTCTGAATTCTGAATGCTTTCCCGCATCTTTGCCCAGGCCCCTCACTTCATCCCGCAGACCCGGTAATGTCTGCTGACAATTTCAGGGCTGCTTTTCGAGTTGTTCCTTTGCAATTGAGAATGGGGGCAATTAATTTTCCACTCACGTCTCTCTGGGGGGGGGGGGGGTTGGTTTCTTTCTTTGGCGCCAAAAGTGATCAGAAACTGAAACAGTGAAAGAAATTGCTGCGTCCACTTCCGGGAATGCTTTGTGGAGAAATAAGTTTTGAAAAATGCAACATTTCGTTTAATCTTAATGCGGTGCACATGAAGGGATGGAGGTGAATCCCCAACTCTCTCCGTCCCTGTCACGTTTGAATATAAGTGCTTTAGGGGGAACTTGTCAGCTTTGGAAATTGATACAGTTAAAAATGTTGCAATAAGGCGTTGATATCGACAAAATAAAACACAGGAATGCACATTTAACTTCTGTTACCATCCTAGGGTCAGCACACACACACACAGACATCATAGTCGAAGGTCCTAGACAAGGGGATGCCAATTACATTAAGTTTCACTGGCTAATTTCACGAATGCTGGAGATTTCAGGGAGGACCACAAATTTGGTCACGGTTTTTAAAGCGTGCAGTCGAATCGGTCCCCAGTAGTTTTACAAAATGGTATCACTTTACGTCTCTCTCTCTCTCTCTCGAAGATGCACAAACCTGCCCTTTCAGTCGCTTCGACTTCCTCCGTTGCACCTCGACCCTCCTTGGCATTGCAAAGCGAGACGAAATCTTTGCCCCCACTCCCCACTGAAACAAAACTTTGTTTTAAAAGACTTCTTCAAAGTCACTGCTGGCCACTTGCTTTGTTGGGGTTTTTGTTGTTGTTGTTGTTTGCAGTGACGTTTTTAGGAAACGGGCGATAACCACCTTCTGGCCAGCAAAGCAACAGCCAGCTCCCACAACAGAGACTTTCAAATTTAAACCGGTTTGTCAGTTAGAGCGGGGATTTTTTTTTAAAAAAAATATATCTTTCCTGTTCCGTCCCTCAGGCAGCAATAAGGCTGCCCTCCAGTGGTCCCACAGCCAACTTTCATGTCACTGAAGTTGTCTCTCACCTCCCCCTGGGACTCTTGTATCTCGGGCAATCGACCCTCCTGCTCCTCGGATGCTGCCTGTGAGAAACAAAGCTCACACACTTCAATAATTGCAGTCCGAGACAAAATCTGAACCAGTAGTGTCCTTTATTGCAAGTGGGTGTGATGTCCAGTGCCAGGCAAGGCAGAGGACATACACACACCCAAAATCTGAATCAGTAGTGTCCTTTATTTTTACACTTGCAAGTGGGTGTGATGTCCAGTGCCAGGCAAGGCAGAGGGCATACACACATCAAATTCAACAAACTCTTGATATTTATATATATATATCTTTTCTTATTTCATTGTTTCCCCCCCTGTTTCCATCCTCCACTTCCCTAAGACTGGTCCCACCACTCCTGCTTATCTCTTGCCTTAGCCGGCCTTGTCTGTGACAAAATGCTTATATCTGGCCTCACAAGGCCGTTTGACCTCATCCCGCTGCAGGTCATTGTTAGGCATATTCTTTCTTCATCAGTATCTACTCTTTCCATCTGGGCTCCTCCCGAAGCCACTCTGATCCCTATGACCTCCTTAATTAGGGTTAGTTCCTGTGTCTCTGTAAAAGTGGGAAACAGTACCTACTGTTTGAACAGGCGTATCTAGCCTAACTTCATCCCCTCACGACATCTTATCTATTTGCCCATAATATCTACCATTGTTTTGCAGTCACGTTTCATGCTGGCATACAATTTTAGCTAATACAAAAACAATTATGTATTTCCTCCACATAGTTTCCATTCTTGTTGACTCAGCTCTTGGCTGAAACAATTACACACTGGTGTGAGTTCATTTACTTTGTATCAGGAATTATAATTGCAGAATTGCAGAAGTAACATTAATTTACCTATATCCCACACTGCCTGACCTGCTGTGCTTTTCCAGCACCACACTCTCCACTCTGATCTCCAGCCTCTGCAGGCCTCACTTTCTCCTCTATTTAGGATTTGGAGATGCCGGTGTTGGACTGGGGTGTACAAAGTTAAAAATCACACAACACCAGGTTATAGTCCAACAGGTTTAATTGGAAGCACTAGCTTACGGAGCGCTGCTCCTCCACAACCACCTGATGAAGGACGTCACTCCAAAAGCTAGTGTGCTTCCAATTAAACCTGTTGGACTATAACCTGGTCCTCTATTTAACCCCATACTGTCCCTGTCCTAGGAGTGTTTGATGGGGAGGACAGTGTAGTGGGAGCTTTACTCTGTATCTAACCCTGTGCTGTCCCTGTCCTGGGAGTGTTTGATGGGGGACAGTGTAGTGGGAGCTTTACTCTGTATCTAACCCTGTGCTGTCCCTGTCCTGGGGAGTGTTTGATGGGGAGGACAGTGTAGTGGGAGCTTTACTCTGTATCTAACCCCGTGCTCTCCCTGTCCCTGGGAGTGTTTGATGGGGCGACAGTGTGGAGGGAGCTTTACTCTGTATCTAACCCCGTGCTCTCCCTGTCCTGGGAGTGTTTGATGGGGGACAGTGTAGAGGGAGCTTTACCCTGTATCTAACCCCGTGCTCTCCCTGTCCTGGGAGTGTTTGATGGGGGGACAGTGTAGTGGGAGCTTTACTCTGTATCTAACCCCGTGCTGTCCCTGTCCCTGGCGAGTGTTTGATGGGGGACAGTGTAGAGGGAGCTTTACTCTGTATCTAACCCCGTGCTGTCCCTGTCCTGGGAGTGTTAATGTGGGACAGTGTGGAGGGAGCTTTACCCTGTATCTAACCCCCGTGCTGTCCCTGTCTGTAAATGTTCCTTCCCCTGTTGTGTTCTTCAACAGATTAGATTCCCTACAGTGTGGAAACAGGCCCTTCGGCCCAACAAGTTCACACCGACACTCAGAAGAGGGACCATCCCTGAACAGTTCCCCTACATTTACCCCAGCACCTAACACTACAGGCAATTTAGCACGGTCAATTCACCCTGACCTGCACATCTTTGGACTGTGGGAGGAAACCGGAGCACCCGAAGGAAACCCACGCAGACACGGGGAGAACGTGCAAACTCCACACAGTCAGTCGCCTGAGGCGGGAATTGAACCCCGGTCTCTGGCGCTGTGAGGCAGCAGTGCTAACCACTGTGCCACCGTGTCGCCCTTATTGGCCACAATTGTTTCCTTGCAATATTCACGTCCTCTGCTTAATTCTGAGCTGAAGGTGAGCTGGATTTTGGCAATGCACCAGCCTCAGGCACACTCCAGTTACAACTGATCAGTGCCTGAGGGTGGTATTGTGCAGGCTGTCACCTAGTGGCCACCACAGGAATAGCGGGTGGCCATTCAGCCCGTCAAACCTGTTCCTCCATGCAGCAAGATCCGCCCTGCCCCCATATCCCTGAAGTAATTTGATTAGCAAAAATCGATCCACCTCATATTTAAATTGTTGAACTTATCGAATATCAGTTTCAGTTTGTGGATGAATATTCCAAACGTTTTCCGTCCTTGGTGCGGAGAAACTAATTTCACTCCTGAAAGATCTTGGGCTCTCCTTTTTAAATCCTGCTCCTTCCTGAACCAGAGGAGACAATAATACCTTGGAGTCCAGGCCGTGTCCCGATGGATCTGGAATTCCTGTGCCAGGAACACAGTATTATCACAAGATGGAGCTCTCTTTGAACACCAGTAGACAGCTGACACTGACAGTGATACTCTGGTCTGGTTCACACCTTAATTGCTAGCCCACGGTGGGTGTCTGAGCATTGTGAGTACTACTCTATCAAGCATATGGACCAGAGCAGACCCCCTCAAAATATATTAAGAAGGTAACCTAGACCCCAACTTGTTCTTATTTAAAAGGTCACTGTGTTTCAGATGTGATGTGACTACTAGACGTGAAGCAAAACGCAATTTATTTAAACTCTGTAGTTAAAATACAAACAAACAACAGAGGAATTTAGAACAACTTAACTATTGCAAAACTTAACCGAATAATAGGTACGGTACCTATTACTAATTTGCTGTTCCAATATTGTAATATCACATAAACACACCCCTTGGCACAAAAGGCAAATTCAGACACAGATTCTGATATGCAGTTTTCCAGTACAGGAGGGAAAAACAAAACATCAAGAGGGATTTCGGAGAAAGTTGCAGCTAGGAATCATTCACTGAAGCCCCCAGCTCTTCTGAGATCCCCCAACAGTTTCTGACTGTTACAGCTGACAAAATACTCAATAGCCTGGTCTGTGAGAGTTGGCCACACCCATTCAGGCTGCTTTCCAACTTTATTAAACAAAACCTAAAAGCCTCGCACATTGTTTCTCAAGCAGGCCCCAGTAGCCAGTTCGGCACCTCTGCCTTTACAACCTCTTTTCATAAAAGAAACCTGCGACAAAATAACCTTTTAAAGTGACATTATCGTCACAAGTCCCGCATGGGTCTGTCTTGAGTTCCCAACTTTCTCATATTTACATCAATGACTTACGAGAGGAATGAAGGAATGGGAGCGAAATTTGCAGATGACCCAAAAATAGGCCGGAATGTATGTTATAACAGGGGTTTAAAATCACAGGCTTCACCTGACGAAGGAAGAGCGCTCTGAGAGCTTGTGATTTCCTGTGGACCTGTTGGTTTATAACCTGGTGTCCTGTGCCTTCTGCCCTTGTCCATCCCAGCACCTCCACATCATGGCTATCTGCAAAGCCCTGTGGATGTTGGCCTTTGTTGGTCGGCATGTAGTATCCCACAATGGTCAAATAGTCTATGGACAATATAACTGTATCTCGGTATCATCGTCTTTGGGTACGTAGGTCATAGAACTGGGAAGCTTCGACATGCCTGAATTGATTGGAAGGAGCAGAGTAGGAAATTGCCTTTGCTGTGATTAATTTGGGAAGAATTGTGTCTACTTTGGCCAAACCAGCTTAATGATTGCCGTCTGAATCCCTGGATGAGATTTTTAATGTAACAACTTATACATGTTCCTGTGATGTTTGGATTGTAGATATTTCCATTGCGAGGCCTGTTGGTCATGGATGTCTCTTTTTATTACTTTTCTGCTTGTTTATCATGGGTGCTGCCATTAGCTGGTTCCTCATGACACTCTACTCATTACATTAAAGAGGAATTCGGTCTGCATAGGATTTCCACACTCTCTACATTATAATCATAATGGGGTGGGGTGGCACAGTGGTTGAGTGGTTAGCACTGCTGCCTCACGGTGCCAGGTACCTGGGTTCGGTTCCACCCTCGGGTCTCTGTCTGTGTGGAGTTTGCACATTCTCCCCGTGTCTGCGTGGGTTTCCTCTGGGTGCTCCGGTTTCCCCCCACAGTCCAAATGATGTGCAGGTCAGGTGGATCGGCCGTCTAAATTGCCCGCAGTGTTAGGTGCATTAGTCAGAGGGAAATGGGTCTGGGTGGGTTACTCTTCGGAGGGTCAGTGTGGACTTGTTGGGCTGAAGGGCCTGTTTCCACACCGTAGGGAATCTAAACTGACCAAAGAAATACAAAAATACAGTGGGCTTAGAGAGTTGAATTATGAGGAAATGTTGCATGAACTTGGGTTGTCTTACCTGAGTTTAAAGGATTAAAGAGCGATCAGATAAAGAAGCATTAAATGTCAGATAGGTACAGAGGCACGACTTTCTCTAGTGTACGACAAGAATATGTAGACTCCCTTCTCAGGAGCTCGGCCAACCAAAACATTTATCAAACAATAAATCCAATCTTGGCCGATATTTGCAGCTTTTGAGATTGAGACTGATAGGCCTTTGTTAAGTTCACCTACCCTGGGATAGGTTACCTCGCAAATATGGCTAAGTGGAACTCAGGTACAGATCACTGATGATCTAACTGACTGGCGAAGCAGTCAGTTTATGCTATAGTTTCTTTTTGGGGGGGTGGAAAAAGAGAGATGAAGGGTGTTAGCGGAGGAAACATGTTGATAGTTCAGATTAAGTAGCAATGATGTGTCTCCTGCCAGACTTGAAAAGAGCCTCCGATGCTCCAGGGAAAACAGCCCCAGCCTGTTCAGCCTCTCCCTGTAGCTCAGTTCCTCCAACCCTGGCAACATCCTTGTAAATCTTTTCTGAACCCTTTCAAGGGTTAAATGGCTGACTCCTGATCCTAATACTCCTACATAATGTATCCACTCCTCCGCAATAAATCTAACATTGGTTAGTCCCTGATTGCAAGCCACAGACTATCCCAGCTGTAACCTTTTCTAACCTTGTAGTTGGAAGTTCCGTTTACGGCAGCTGAGATACTTTTTAAAAACAATGTATATATTTAATCATCCTCAACATTGGATAAGAACGTTTTGCTTGTACAAAGTTAAAAATTCACACAACACCAGGTTATAGTCCAACAGGTTTAATTGGAAGCACTAGCTTTCGGAGCGACGCTCCTTCATCAGGTGGTAGTCGCTTCGAAAGCTAGTGCTTCCAATTAAACCTGTTGGACTATAACCTGGTGTTGTGTGAATTTTAACTTTGTACACCCCAGTCCAACACCGGCACCTCCAAATCATGACTGCTTGTTTAAGTCCATGACATTCATTCCGTACACTGTAAATTCCTGGCCTTGCTCCTTCTGTATCTGAGATGTACCTGGATGCTCTAAGATAAAAACTCAGCAGGTCTTGACTTTATAGAGGTTTGTAAGATCATAGGGTGAAAAGGCTAGGTCTTTTCCTTGGGTTTGCAGAGTCTGGAACTCGAGGGCATAGGTTTAGGATGAGAGGGGTAAGATTTAAAAGGGACCGAAGGGGCATCTTTGTCACACAGAGGGTGGTACGTGTATGGAATGAGCTGCTAGAGGATGTGGTGGAGGTTGGTACAATGATAACATTTAAAAGGCATCTGGATGGGTACATGAATAGGAAGGGTTTGGAGGGATATTGGCAGGTGGGACTAGATTGGGTTGGGATATCTAGGTCAGCATGGACGAGTTGGGCCGAAGGGTCTGTTTCTATGCTGTACATCTCTATGACCCTATGAAGACGTATATGGATAGGTTAAGCAATTGCGCAAAAATTGGGCATATGACGTGGGAAAGGATAAAGTCATTCACTTTGGCAGGAAGAATAAAAAAAATCGGAGTATTATTTAAATAGAGATTAGCGACAGCGTTCAGCTTGCAGAGTGTTTCATGTGTTTGAGCACCGGAATCACAAAATGTGAGTCATAGAGTCATAGAGATGTACAGCATGGAAACAGACCCTTCCGCCCAACCCATCCATGCCAACCAGATATCCCAACCCAATCTAGTCCCACCTGCCAGCACCCGGCCCATATCCCTCCAAACCCTTCCTATTCATATACCCATCCAAATGCCTTTTAAATGTTGTAATTGTACCAGCCTCCACCACTTCCTCTGGCAGCTCATTCCATACACATACCACCCTCTGGGTGAAAAGGTTGCCCCTTAGGTCTCTTTTATATCTTTCCCCTCTCACCCTAAACCT
>NC_057754.1:3075923-3088156 GCF_004010195.1 Chiloscyllium plagiosum
GACTGAGACAAGGTGGGGGGAGGGTAAATGAGGAAACTAGAGAACTCTGAGTTCATCCCTTGTGGTTGGAGGGTTCCTCGGCGGAAGATGAGGCGCTCTTCCTCCAGCCATCGTGTTGCTATGTTCTGGCGATGGAGGAGTCCAAGGACCTGCTTGTCCTTGGTGGAGTGGGAGGGGGAGTTAAAGTGTTGGGCTACGGGGTGGTTGGGTTGGTTGGTCCGGGTGTCCCAGAGGTGTTCTCTGAAACGTTCCGCAAGTAGGCGGCCTGTCTCCCCAATATAGAGGAGGCCACATCGGGTGCAGCGGATGCAGTAAATGATGTGTGTGGAGGTGCAGTGAATTTGTGGTGGATATGGAAGGATCCCTTGGGGCCTTGGAGGGAAGTAAGGGGGGACGTGTGGGCGCAAGTTTTGCATTTCTTGCGGTTGCAGGGGAAGGTGCCGGTAGTGGAGGTTGGGTTGGTGTGGGGTGTGGACCTGACGAGGGAGTCACGGAGGGAGTGGTCTTTTCGGAACGCTGATAGGGGAGGGGAGGGAAATATATCCCTGGTGGTGGGGTCCGTTTGGAGGTGGCGGAAATGACGACGGATGATACGATGTATATGGAGGTTGGTGGGGTGGTAGGTGAGGACCAGTGGGGTTCTGTCCTGGTGGCGATTGGAGGGGCGGGGCTCAAGGGTCTGGAACCACACGTAGACCAGACCAAATAAGGGTGGCAGATCTCCTTTCCTAAAGGGTATGTCTGACAATCAAACAATGGATTCATTAGCCTCTTAATTCCAGATTTCTTTTGAATTAAAATTCCTCCATCTGCCATGGCAGGATTCAAATCAAGGTCCCCCTGGGTGTCTGGACTAACAGTCCAGAGATAATACCAGTAGGCGTCACCTCCCCTCAATGTAAATGAGTTTGAGACAGTTAAGAGGATGTTTCTTGGAATGACTGGGTTGTCTTATTCTGAAAGGTTGGACAGACTGGGTTAGTTTCCACTGGAATTCAGAAGAACAAGGGACGATTTGATTGAAGTCTATAAGACTCACAAGGTAACACAACCCATTGTTATTCACTAACAATCCCTACTAACAGCTACCCACTCCTTTATCTGTCCGACTGCTCTTCTCTCACTGGGCTCTATCCCCATCTACCATTTATTCCTCACCACCCTACCTTCTGCATAAAAACCAACATTTTCCGTGCTACCATCAGTTCTGAGGAAGCATCACCGGACCTGAAACGCTAACTCTGATTTCTCTCCACAGATTCTGCCAGACCTGCTGAACCTTTGCAGCAACTTCTGATTTTGTTTCGGATTCTGCAGTTCTGTTGGTGTTTGTAAGATCCTGAATAGTCCTGACAATGTGAATGTGGGAAAGATGTTTGAGTCAGTCCAGAACCAGGGGGCACTGTTTTAACATTTTGGGGAAGTGGCGGGGGGGGGTGGGTGGGTGGTGTGGCTGGGTCACTGAGTCAAGACAAAGATGAGGAGAATTATTTTCTCTAAGAAAAGTTTAACAATTTTGGAGTTCCTACTCAGAAGACATTAGAGGCAGAAACATTTGATACTTTTAAGGTGGAAGTAAATATGTTCTTAATGGCAGGGGATCAAGAATTAATGGGGGGACGGGGCAATAGGCAAGGGAAATGTGAAACAAGTAGAGTTGAAGAGCAAAATGGTCCTAGATCATAGATTTATACGATATATATGCCTGAATAAACAAGACTAAAACTGGTGATCTGGGTCATTTACAACTATGGGAGCTTGCTAGATGTGAAATGGGCTGCTATGGTTCACATAGAAACCATATTTCAAAAGAAGGAAGAAGGGAATCCAATGACTGTAAAATTCTGTCAAATCTCTGGAGGAAGTGAGAGATGCTATCGCAATGAATAACCTGTCTGGATCATCCATCGTACCATTTTGCTAACGATAGTGGATAGTAAAATGCTTGCTTTGTTGCTACTCCTGGGGTCATTTCATATTGTGCGATTTTCTTATATGATTAGATTCTCTACAGTGTGGAAAGAGGCCCATTCAGCCCAACCAGTCCACACTGACCCGCCAGGGAGTAACCCACCCAGACCCGTTTCCCTCTGAATGAAGCACCTAACACTACGGGCAATTTAGCACAGGCAACCGACCGACCTGCACATCTTTGGATTGTGGGAGGAAACTGGAGCACCCGGAGGAAACCCACACAGACACGGGGAGAATGTGCAAACTCCACACAGACAGTCGCCCGAACCTGGGACCCTGGTGAGGCACCCATGGTAACCACTGAGCCACCGTGCCACCCTTATGTGAGACCGAACGAGAATGGGAACTACTGCATTATTATCAGAACTGATGGTATATCTGTTGCCCTTTCCCTGCTCCATGGTAGAGGACTTGGGTTTTGGAAGGTACTGCCTGAGGATCTTTGGTGAGTTTCTGCAGTGTATCTTGTTGATGGTATACACTGTTGCTACTGAGCGTCGGGGGGGGGGGGTGGTGGATGTTTCTGGATGTGGTGCCAATCGAGCGGGGGCTGCTTTGTCCCTGGACGGTGTCGAGCTTCTTGAGTGTTGTTGGAGCTGCCCCCATCCAGGGGCAAGTGGGGAGTGTTCCCTCACCCTCCTGACTCGTGCCTTTGTAGATGGTGGGACGGGCTTTCGGGAGTCAGGAGGTGAGTTACTCGCTTCTGGCCAATGGTAAATGGGGTAAGGGACTTAAAGAGGATGATAACGGAGTCCTCCTTGAACAGTGTGCTAAGGGGTGGTGGGAAGATGAAATCTGGGAGTTTGTGAAAGACAGTCCTCCCAGCCTCCAGGTGGCGACAGTAGGACGGTGGAGCGTCTGGGAAGAAATGAGAGTGCATGTGAAGTAGTCCTCCCAGCCTCCAGGTGGCGACAAGTAGGACGGTGGAGCTTCTGAGAAGAAATGAGAGTGCATGTGAAGTAGTCCTCCCAGCCTCCAGGTGGCGACAGTAGGACGGTGGAGCTTCTGGGAAGAAATGAGAGTGCATGTGAAGTAGTCCTCCCAGCCTCCAGGTGGCGCGGTGGTGGGGGGGGAGCTCAGTGCAACTCTGGGAATAAAGGAAGTTGCATGCGAGAGAGTCCTCCCAGCCTCCAGGTGGCAATAGGGGGAACTTGTTTGTTCAGGCGTCAAACGTCCTTGGCGTTGCCATGGCAAAAGCGGCGCGAATCTCGCGAGACAGGGTGGCATTTCCGGTCCGGCCGCGGGGGGAAGAGAGCGTGGTCTGCGCCTGCGCATCGGCTCGTGGTGGGGGTGTGCGGGTGAACGGAACCAAAGGCGACGCTGCGTTTAGAAGGTTTTTTTTTCTCTGGAGAAGAAGGGGCGCCTCTTCGGGCTGTACTGAGTGAGACCGTGTGGGGCGGAGAGAAGGAGAAGCGGGTCCGGGACCTCGGGTGAACTGGGCCTTTCGCCGCCCGCCTCTTTTCGGTTTTTTTTTGTGTGTGTGTGTCACCCCGGCAGCGGTTCGCGGGGAACAGCCAATGGCAGGGCAGCCGGAGCATTGAGTGACGGCCGGTCTGACCAATCGGCAGTAGGATCACCGCCATGTGTGACAGTTAGATCAGCCAATCAACAGCCGGGTGCAGGTTGAGTGACGGCACATCCAGCCAATCGGAGGCTGTCGCGGACTGAGTGACGGTCGGATTGGCCAATCTACAGCGGGGCTGGGTCTGTGTGGCCGCCTGCCCCTCAAGGGGACGGTGATCATTGGCAGGTTGGCTATGAGTCTCCAGCCAATCAGCGAATTGAGTGAGTGGGTCTTTCTTAATTGTTTTCGAGCCTCCAATAGAGAGAGGGGTAACTAACTGGCCAATCAGGCTCTCTCAGGGGGTAACTAACTGGCCAATCAGGCTCTCTCAGGGGGTAACTAACTGGCCAATCAGGCTCTCTCAGGGGGTAACTAACTGGCCAATCAGGCTCTCTCAGGGGTAACTAACTGGCCAATCAGGCTCTCTCAGGGGGTAACTAACTGGCCAATCAGGCTCTCTCGGGGGTAACTAACTGGCCAATCAGGCTCTCTCGGGGGTAACTAACTGGCCAATCAGCCTCTCTCTCAGGGTAACTAACTGGCCAATCAGGCTCTCTCGGGGGTAACTAACTGGCCAATCAGGCTCTCTCAGGGGTAACTAACTGGCCAATCAGGCTCTCTCAGGGGGTAACTAACTGGCCAATCAGGCTCTCTCAGGTGTAACTAACTGGCCAATCAGCCTCTCTCTCAGGGTAACTAACTGGCCAATCAGGCTCTCTCTCGGGGTAACTAACTGGCCAATCAGGCTCTCTCGGGGGTAACTAACTGGCCAATCAGCCTCTCTCAGGGGGTAACTAACTGGCCGATCAGCCCCTCTCAGGGGGTAACTAACTGGCCGATCAGCCCCTCTCAGGGGGCTACTGACTGACCAATCACTTCTTCCCAGGAGGTAAGGAGCTAGCCAATCCATTCCTCCGGGGGGAGGGTAGCTAACTGGCCAATCAACCCCTCTCATGGGGGAACTAACTGACTAATCACTTCTTCCTAGGGGGATAATTAACTGGCCAATCAGTTCCTCTCAAAGGATAACTAAGTAATTGGCCAATCAGTTCATTCAGAGCTGAAAAATGTGTTGCTGGAAAAGCGCAGTAGGTCAGGCAGCATCCAAGGAGCAGGGGAATCGACGTTTCGGGCATAAGCCCTTCTTCAGGAATCTGCCCGAAACATTGATTCTCCTGCTCCTTGGACGCTGCCTGACCTGCGCTTTTCCACCAACACATTTTTCAGCTCTGATCTCCAGCATCTGCAGTCCTCACTTTCTCCCAATCAGTTCATTCAGTCAATAGGTAAAAGCTGGCCAATCAGCTCCTCTGAGCTAGCCTCCTCTCTGGGGAAGTGAGCCCCACAGAGATAGCAACCTCTGAGTCAGAAAGTTCCTCCCATGTCTTAAATGTGGGAGATCTTTTATTTAAACTGAGCCCTGTAGTTAGTGTCTCTGGCAGAACGGGATACATCATCTCAGCATCCACCTTGTCTAATTTCCTCAGGATCCTTTACGTCTTAATAGGATCAACTAATGGATCATGACCACATCTTTGGGTACCAGTTGAGGAAACCTCTTCTGATTGAGAAGAGGCAGTCCCAAACTGAAGTGGTCCGGTCTCAAATGAGTTAAACAAAGTGAGAGACCATGGGAGCTAAACTCTGATGAAACACAAAATCAAATCTGGAATCTTTGACTCGGTCGGTAAAGGCATCAGGTTAAAAAGCATAAACACTGGTTGGTTCCCCAGCTAGCTCCTGTACCTTTGGAAGGATTTCAGGGCCTTGCAGAGGGTGAGGAGGAGTTTTACTGGAACTGGACCAGGGATGAGGGACTTTGATTCATACGGGAGACTGGAGATACTGGGATCATTCCCCACAGAGCAGAAAAGGTTTGGGGGAGATTGAATTGAGGTGTTCAAAATCAGGAAGGTGTTTTGGTTGAGTGAATGAGGGAGAAACGGACACAGACTGAAGAGACTAGAGAAAATAACTCAAGGAGAAGATGAGAATAATCTATTGTCACATATATCCAGGGAGATATGATAAAAAGTATTCTTTCACCGCAATCTGGCGCTGTTTTGAAGTAATAAAAGAATAAAAAGAAAGTAGAGTTCATCTTCATCTACTGGTGTCCCAAACACAGCTTCAGGACTTCTGCATAGTCCTGCTCCAGTCCTACCACATCCAGGAGTCCCCGCTTTAGGCACCAACTCTACCGAATGTATCCAGGCTCCAGGCCTACTGCAGCCAAGAGACCCTGCTTCTCCATCGCCATAGCCAATGCCCCATTACCATTCCAGGAGTTCACACATCAGGCTGATGAGCCAGGAGTCACTACTGACACTGCTCCAGCCAACCCGACTCCTGTGAAACAACCTTGAAGAAGAGGGTTGTTGTGATCTGGAACGGGTGCCGGGAGCAGATTCAACAGGGACTTTCGAAAGGGGAAGTCAGACAAATACATGAAAAAGACAGATCTATCAGGACTATGGGGCTGAGTGGGTTTAATTGGACAGATCTGTCAAAGAGCTAAAGGGCTCTTTTCTAACCTATATTTATTGTCTCTGGGGTGTAGTGTTCAGCCATCAATGTCAGACAGTCATGATAAAAGCAATTGGGAATCCGGGAGAAACCTCACCCAGACAATGGAGGAGTTGAGGCAAATTGAACTGACATATTTAAGGAGGAAGCTGTATAAACAACATGAGACTGGAGGAATAGGTTAGGATGATGGGGGGGGGGGGATGGTGATTCTGGAGTTGAAGAGGGCTGGGAGGAGGCTGTTGTTTAGCAGGAATACCAGCATGGAAGATGGGTTTGGAAAGGATTAAATTCCAAGAATGAGTTGCACAGATTGAGCTTATGTTTTCTTGAGCGTAGAAGATTTAGGAGGCCATACAGTAACACAGCATGGAAACAGACCCTTCAGCCCAACTCGTCCATGCTGACCAGTTCTCCTAAACCGAATTAGTCCCATTTGCCTACGTTTGGCCCCTTATCCCTCTAAACCTTTCCTATTCATGCAGCTGTCCAAATGTCTTTTAAATGTAGTACCCAGATCTTATCACTTCTTTCTTCAATTGGGTCAAGCTACTTGAGGATTTTAAGATGATTAAAGCATTCAATGAGGTTGATAGAAATTATTTCCGAAGGTGGAGAAGAGCCATCAAATTCAGACAAACATATGAACGAGGACAAGTCATCAGTTTAGCCCCTCGAGCACGTTCATAATTCAATAAGATCACAGCTGACCTGATTGTAACCTCAAATCTACATTAACCCCTGACCCTGATAACCTTTCAACCCAATGCTGATTAAGATCTAATTGCATAGCTGTTGAAATTGTTCAAGGACTCTGCTTCCGCCACCTACTCTGAAATCCAAAGGTGTGCAGGTTAGGTGGATTGGCCATGGGAAATGCAAGGTTACAGGGACAGGTTGGGGGGTGGGGGGTTGGTGGGATGCTCTTTGGAGGGTCAATGTGGACTCGAGGGCCGAATGGCCTGCTCCCGCACTGTAGGGGTGATTCTATGATATTCAGGAATTGACTGCCAAAGAATCTCAATCCTCTGAGAGAAAAGAATTTTGCCCCTCCTCTCTTTTAAATGTATGACTGCTGATTTTTAAAATAATAACCCTCCGTTCTACATTCTCCCATGAGAGGAAACATCCCCTCCACCTCCATCCTGTCAAAACACCTCAGGCTCTTACATGTTTCAATCAATTTGCCTCTTACTCTTCTCAACTTCAATAGATATGAGCCTAACCTGTTCAACCTTGTCTTATAAAAAAAGAACCTGCCTATTCCCAGTATTAATTGAGTAAATGTCTGAAATGCCTCCAATACATTGTCATCCATCATTAAATAAGGAGACCAGTATTGTACACGGTATCCCAGGTGTGGTCTCTCCAATGCTCTGTACAGCTGAACAAAACCCCTCTATTTTTGTCACAATAAATGATAATGTTTTATTAGCTTTCTGAATTACTTGCTATCCCTGGATACTTCTAAGATTCATGCACTGGACACCCAGATCCCTCTGCATCTCAAAGCATCCATCTTTGTTTCTTCAACAAATTTAGTATCAATACCTTAGGTCTCTTCATCAAAGTCATTATGTGGGTTCTAAATAGTTGAAGTCCCAATGATGACTCCTGCAGCACACAATTTGCTTCATCTTGCCGATCTGAAAAAAACCCAGTTATGCCTACTGTATTCTGCCTTCCAGCCACTTCTGTCTCCATGCTGAAATATTACCCCAATACCATGAACTTGTATTATCATCAAACATTTTTGATTTGACACATCACCAGCTGCCTTCTGGAAATCCTCTTCATCCATAGCACATATTTCCTCCTTCAACTTCCCCAGTATTGACTGGGAATACTATAGTTCAAGTAGTTAGATGGGTCAGTTTTTGTTCAACGTGTGCAGGAGGGTTTTCTGACACCATATGTAGACAGGCCAACAAGGGGAGATATCATATTGGATTTGGTACTGGGGAATGAACCCAGTCAGGTGTTAGATTTGGAGGTAGGTGAGCACTTTGGTGATAGTGACCACAATTCGGTTATGTTTACAATAGCAATGGGCAGGGTTAGGTATAAACCGTAGGGAAAGAGGTATAACTGGGGGAAAGGCAATTATGAAGCGAGGAGGCAAGATTTAAGATGCATAGGATGGGGATGGACACTGCAGGGGATGGACACTCTTGAAATGTGGAGCTTATTCAAGGAACAACTACTGCGGGTCCTTGATAAGTATATACCTATCAGGCAGGGAGGTAGCTGTTGAGAGAGGGAGCCATGTTTTACTGAAGACATTAAAGCTCTTGTCAAGAGGAAGACTCATATGAGGATGAGGTGAGACTTATAGGTTAGCCAGAAAAGACCTAAAGAGAGCGCTAAGAAGAGCCAGGAGGAGACATGAGAAGTTGTTGGCGGAAAACCCTAAGGCCTTCTATAGGTGTATCAGGAATAAAAGAATGACTAGAGTAAGATTAGGTCCAATCAAAGATAGTTGTGGAAGTTATGTGTAGAATCTGAGGACATAGGGGAAGTGCTTAATGAATACTTTTTGTCAGGATTCACATTGGAAAAGGGCAATGTTAGTGAGAATCCGGAGATACAGGCGACAGGATTAGATGGGATTGAGGTCGACAAAGAAGAGGTTTTAGCAATTTTGGAAGATCTGAAAATAGGTAAGTCCCCAGGGCCAGATGGGATTTATCCTCGGATTCTCTGGGAAGCCAGGGAGGAAATTGCCGAGCCTTTGGCTTCGATCTTTATATCATCATTGTTAACAGGAGTAGTGCCGGAAGACTGGAGGATAGCAAATGTTGTTCCCTTGTTTGGGAAGGGGAGTCGGGACAACCCTGGGAATTATAGGCCAGTCAGCTTTCCTTAAGTTGTGGGTAAGGTGTTGGAAAAGATTATAAGAGATAGGATGTATAATCATCTGGAAAGGAATAATTTGATTAGGGATAGTCAACACGGTTTTGTGAAGGGTAAGCCATGCCTCACTAACCTTTATTGAGTTCTTTGAGAAGATGACAAAACAAGTGGATGAAGGTAAGCTGGTTGATGTGACGTATATGGACTTCAGTAAGGTGTTTGATAAGGTTCCACACAATAGGCTATCACACAAAATACAGAGTTTTGGGATTGAAGGCGATCTAGCGGTTTGGATCAGAAATTGGCTAGCTGAGAGAGGACAGAGGGGGTGGTTGATGGGAAATGTTCATTCTGGAGCTCAGTTACCAGTGGTATGCCGCAAGCATCTGTTTTGAGACCACTGCTGTTTGTCATTTTTATAAATGATCCGGAGGTGAGTGTAGAAGGGTGGGTTGATAAATTTGCGGATGACTCTAAGGTAGGCAGAGTTGTAGATAGTGCTGAAGGATGTTATGGGTTACGCAGGACATAGATAAGATGCAGAGCTGGGCAGAGAAATGGCAAATAGAGTTTAATGTGGAAAAGTGTGAGGTAGTTCACTTCAGAAGAAGTAACAGAAATGTAGAGTACTGGGCTAATGGTAAAACTCTTGGCAGTGTAGATGAACAGAGAGATCTCTGTGTCCAGCTGCATAAGTCCCTGAAAGTTGCCACCCGGGTTGACAGGGTTGTTAAGAAGGTATGTGGTGTGTTGGTGTTTTTTGGTAGGGAGATTTGAGTTTCCGAGCCACGAGGTCATGGTTCAGCTGTACAAGATGCTGATAAGGCCCCATCTGGAGTATTGCGTGCAGTTCTGGTCAACGCATTATAGGAAGGATGTGGAAGCTTGGGAAAGGGTTCAGAGGAGATTTACTGGGATGTTGCCTGGTATGGAGGGAAGGCTGTATGAGGAAAGGCTGAGGGAACTGAGGCTGTTTTCGTTATAGAGAAGAACATTGAGAGGTGACTTAATTGTTGTGGTTCTGTTCGCCGAGCTGGAAGTTTTTGTTGCAAACGTTTCGTCCCCTGGCTAGGCGACATCATCAGTGCTTGGGAGCCTCCTGCGAAGCGCTTCTTTGATGTTTCCTCCGATGTTTATAGTGGTCTGTCCCTGCCGCTTCCGGTTGACGCACGCAGACAACAAGAACATGAATTCGACTGGGACAACACTACCATCATAGGGCAAGCCAGACAGAGAAAACCCAGGGAATTCCTAAAGGCATGGCAACCACCCACAAACTCCATCAACAAACACATAGACCTGGACCCAATATACCAACCACGACAGGTTATGAGTCCTAGGGGTCGCAGTAGTCTGGCTGTCAGTTCCGAGATGCTCCTGATGTATGGTAGTGTGGCTAGTCCTTTTAGTTGTGGTTGTGCTACAAATCTTCGCACAAACCTTGAGGTGACTTAATTGATACGTCAGATAGGGTGGACAGTGAGAGCCTTTTTTCTTGGATGGTGAAGGCTAACACGAGGGGACAGAGCATTAAAATGAGGGGTGATAGATTTAGGACAGATATCAGGGGTAGTTTTTTTTTACCCAGAGTAGCAGAGACGTAGAACAAACTGCCTGCAACAGTAGTAGACTCACCGATGTTGAGGGCATTTAAATGGGCATTGAACATACATATAGATAATAATGGAATGGAGTAGGTTAGATGGGCATCGGATTAATTTTGTAGGTCGGTGCAGCAGCGAGGGCCAAAGGGCCTGTACTGAGCTGTAGCGCTCTGTGTAAATAACTCTAATGGTGTGGTTGAACGTGATTTCCTTTCACAAAACTGTGTTGACTCTGCCTGATTATCTTCAGTTTACCTAAGTGCCCTACTAAACCTTTTGTTTGGTAGCTTCTAACATTTTCTCTACAGCAAGTCTAACTGGCCTGTAGTTTCCTGCTTTCTGTCTCCCTTCCTTTCTGAATAAAGGAATTACACACGTTACTTTGCAATCTAATGGGAATTTTGGAAATTTAAAACCAATGCCTGAACTATCTCACATGCCAATTCTTTTAAGACCTTAGGTTGAAGTCCATTAGGACTTGGGCATTTTCACTCTGTTGCTCCAACAATTTACTCAGTACCACATCTCTGGTCATATAGCCACATAGCACGAAACAGACCCTTCGATCCCATCAGGAGAAATTGAGGACTGCAGATGCTGGAGAGCAGAGTCAAGAGTGTAGTGCTGGAAAAGCACAGCAGGTCAGGCAGCATCTGAGGAGCTGGAGAATTGACGTTTCGGGCATAAGCCATTCCTGCTGAAGGGCTTATGCCTGAAGTACTGATTCTCCTGCCCCTTGGATGCTGCCTGACCTGCTGTGCTTTTCCAGCACCACACTCTCGACTCTAATCCAACTAGTCCGTGCCGAACATAATTCTGAACTAAACTAGTCCCACCTGTCTGCTCCTGGAGCATATCCCTACAAACCCTTTCCTATTCATGTCCTTATCCAAGTTTCTTTTAAATGTTGTAACTGTGCCCGCATCCACCACTTTCTCTGGAAGTTCATTTCAAATGCGAGTCACCCTCTTTGTTAAAAAAAATTGCCCCCATGTCTTTTAATCTCTCTCCTCTCACCTTAAAAATATGCTCTATAGTCTTGAAATCCCTGACCCTACAGAAAAGGCGCCTACCATTAACCCGATCTATATCCCTCATGATTTTATAAATCTCTATAAGGTCACCCTTTAACCTCCTATGCTCCAGTAAAAAAAGGCCTGTCCAGCTTTGCTTTATAACTCAAACCTTCCATACCTGGCAACATCCTGGTAAGTCTCTTCTGAACCCTCTCCAGCTTAATCATATCCTTCCTATAACAGGGCGACCAGAACTGGATACAATACTCCAGAGAAGAGGCCTCATCAATGTCCTGTCCAACCCTAAGTTCGGTACCCATAGGGAGGGCCTCAACCGGGACCTTGGGTTCATGTCACATTACAGGTGATCACCATTGCACTACACACACACACAGATATTCCTACACACACACACACACACACACTCTCACATACACACGGACACAGATACACACAGACACCCACACACACCCTTATGGACACACACACACTCCCACACATGCACACCCTCACAGACTTAAGACAGTCTGCACTCACTATACACACGCACACTCACAACCCCCACCTCAGACAGACACATTCACACACAGACAGACAAAGACCCACATGCACACCTATATTTTGTGTGCTGAATTTGTACTTGCAGAGTTACATTGCACTATGCTCAAAAACTGCATACATTCATGTAGAACTCTG
>NC_057754.1:3088296-3092909 GCF_004010195.1 Chiloscyllium plagiosum
CACTAGCCTCCACAATCACCTGATGAAGGAGCGTCGCTCCGAAAGCTAGTGCTTCCAATTAAACCTGTTGGACTATAACCTGGTGTTGTGTGATTTTTAACTTTGTACACCCCAGTCCAACACCGGCATCTCCAAATCCTGTCCAACCCTCAACATGATGTCCCAACTCCTACACTCAAAGGACTGAGTAATGAAGGCAAGGGCGCTAAACATCTTTCTATATGTGACACAAACTTCAAAGAGTTACGTACATGGTCCCTCTGTTCTACAACACCACCAATTTTGGTGTCATCTGCAAACTTACTAACCATGCCTTCTATATTCTCATTTATATAAATGATAAACAAAAGAGGACTCAGAATTGATCCCTGTGAGACACCGCTGGTCATGGGTCTCCAGTCTGAGAGCGATTTTGCTTTTCCTGAATGCTTCCCTCCCTCTCATTTCCTTATTTATAACTGCTTCAGGGATGTTTTTGGAATCATGTACAGTGAACATCAGTGTAAGATATCTGTTCGATTCATCTACCACCTCCTTATTTTTCATTATTAATTTGGAGTGTTGTGTTCAGCTCTGAGCACCTTAATTAATGAATAATGTTAAAGCCCTGGAGAGAATGTAAAGGAGATTTACCAAAGATGTGCAGGTCAGGTAAACTGGCCGTGCTAAATTGCCCCATAGTGTCAGGTGCATTAGTCAGAGGGAAATGGGTCTGGGTGGGTTATGCTTGAGAGGGTCGGTGTGGACTGGTAGGGCCGAAGGGCCTGTTTCCACACTGTAGGGAATCTTAAAAAAATGATAACAGGAATGTGGGATTTTAGTACCCAGGAGACTGGAGAGAAATTGGGCATATTCTCCTTGGATCATAGAAGATTAGGAGGTTGAGATGTTCAAAATTATGAACAATTTTGAAAGGGTGAACAAAGATATTCTGTTTCCATTCGTTGGTATGTCAGTAACTAGGGGGTCAGATTGTCAGTGAGATGAGGAGGAACTTCTTTACTCAGCAAATGTTGTTAGAATTTCGAATGCACTGCCAGAAAGAGTGATGCAGGTAGAGTCCACACAAGGCTTGAAAAGGGAGCTGGGTATGTGTTTGAAAGTGATGAGGTTAGAGGGCTATGGAGATAAGGCTGGAGAATGGGACTAGGTGGCACCACCTTCGGGAGCTGGTAGAGACACAATGGGTCAAATAGCATCCTTCTGCACTGGAAAATTCTGTGATTCTATAATTTTCCAGGAGTCGCTTTCTAAAAGACCAATGCTCACTTTTTTTAACTCGTTCCTTTATAAAAATACTTGTAGAAATTCTTACCAACTGTCTTAATGTTTCTAGCTAGGTTTCTCTCTCGCTCCGATTTTTCTCTCCTTATCTTTGCGATCTTTTATGTTTTTCTAATCATATAATGCCACTTGTCAGTACACAATTATGTTACTTTTCTAACATTTAGATACTGTTTTTAAGATGGGTGTTTGGTACAATTGGGCAGTGAGTCTCTCACTTGGAATGTATTGTACTCCTGAAAAGTACCTCTTCTGTGTATTATTAAATAGCTACTTAACTTAAGTCTCTTATTGACCCATCCTTTAATATAATACAATTTAGCCAGTGCAGCTTTCATGGCCCTCAAAATTCCCCTTATTTAAATTTGTTTTATAAAACAATACTCTCTGACTCAGCCCTCTCTCCCTCAAACAGAATCTGAAATTCAGATACGTTAAGGTTGCTGAATGCCTGGAGTTGCTTTTACTATGAGATCATTCATTAACTCTATTAAGCCAGACCACTCAGGATTGATGGGGCAATTCTTCACATAAAAAGGGGGGAGAGGAAATCTGGAACTTCTGTTTTGTTCTCTCACCCACCCCCTCTCCCGCTTACCCTCCCTCCCTCCTTCTCTCTCTTTCCATATATAAGCCTGGACATTAATCCCAGTTTTGTCGCTTGTAAATAGGAGTTAAGGAAGCAAGGAGGGAATAAATGGAGTTAGGAAAGAGATTGGCTTTAATTGAATTGGATGATGGGACAAGCTCAAGTGGCTGAGTGACCTCTTCCCGGTTCCAATGTAATATAAATACTGGTTAAAATATAAGCACTGCCGCAGTTAGGCAGTAGTGTGGGGGTGTAAAAAAAAAATGCTGATTATTGGTGTTAATATGACTATCCCTTTCAGTGGTTAAGTAGTCATTCGATGGGTATCAGTCTCAGGACTGAGTAATGAGGAAGTGTGTTCCTGCCTCACTCCAGAGATCTCAGCACAGAAAATTAGGTTGATGCTCCCAGGGTTAATGCTGAGGGAGTGCTGCACTCTCGTAGAGTCAGTGCTGAGGGAGCGCCGCACTGTCGGAGGGTCAGTGCTGAGGGAGCGCCGCACTGTCGGAGGGTCAGTGCTGATCCAAAGCCGCACTGTCGGAGGGTCTGTGCTAAGGGAGCACCGCACTGTCGGAGGGTCAGTGCTGAGGGAGCGCCACACTGTCGGAGGGTCTGTGCTGAGGGAGCACCGCACTGTCGGAGGGTCAGTGCTGAGGGAGCGCCACACTGTCGGAGGGTCTGTGCTGAGGGAGCACCGCACTGTCGGAGGGTCAGTGCTGAGGGAGCGCCGCACTGTTGTTTCTCTGAGGAACATCCAAAGACGGTGAAAGTTATCCGATAAATATGGAAGCTGCTTGCGTATTGGGGTTGAGGTTGAGGCTGTGGAGCAGGCCATTCAGCCCATCGAGCCCCTTGCTGTGTTTGTGGTAGACCAGTTGCCCGTCCAGTGTCACTCAATGATCCTTCTCCACTCTCTCTCTTTTCTCTTCCAGGATGAGCGAGGCCTGGGGATTCCTGTGAGTCTGACACCATCCCTGATTCTCCCCCACCCCCCACCCCCCCCCACTCCCGACACACGGTTCACACCTCCTCTTCTCCCCCCCCCCCCCGATGGAGTTCCCTGACCATGGTCGTTTGCTGCTGCAGAGCCTGCGGGACCAGAGACACCAGGGCTTCCTGTGTGACTGCACGGTGCTGGTGGGGGCGGTGCAGTTCCAGGCCCACCGGGCCGTGCTCGCCTCCTTCAGCACCTACTTCCACATGTTCTACAAGGAGGAGGCGGTAGGCCGCAGGGACGTAGTGGGCCTGGACGACGAGATAGTGACGGCGCCGGCCTTCTCCCTGCTGCTGGAGTTCATGTACGAGGGCCGGCTCCGCTTCAGCGGTGCGCCCACCGAGGATGTGCTGGCTGCGGCCAGCTTCCTGCACATGAACGACATCGTCAAGGTGTGCAAGGGCCGGCTGAAGGCCCGGGCCCTGGCGGAGGCTGACAGCACCCGCAAGGAGGATGAGGCCCAGCAGCAACCGGGAGCAGGGGGAGGGCTCGGCCTATCCGCCTCCTACCGGGGGGTCGTGCCTCCCCCACCCGTCCCTCCCCTGCAGCCCCCACCGCCCTCTCGGAGACAGCCCCCGGCGCCAGCGGAGCTGCCCTACGCCTCGGGGGGCGAGGAGGACAGGGCCGGAGCCTCCCTCCTGCTGCTGCAGCCCCCCGAGGCACCGGCCCCCGGTCGCTGGCCCCCCGAGCCGGCCGACACCACCACCAGCAGCCAGGCCAGCATGGAGACCGAGGCCTACCCCAGCAGGCCGGCCGGCAACGTCCTGGCCAGCCCTTCCTCCTCCACGGCGGAGGCCCCCTGCCCTCGCTGGGCCGGGCTGTCGGGCAGCAGGAGGAGGCCCCACCAGGAGGAGGAGGAGGAGGGTGGGGAGGAGGAGGCAGGGGACGGGGACACTGAGGACGACGGCGATCTGATCACGGTCAAGGTGGAGGACGACCTGTTCTCCGAGGAGGAGGCCGGAGAGGAACCGCCTGAGGGCGATGCTCCCGAGGAGGTGGAGGCCGCTGCTGCCTCCTGCTGCCCGCAGCTCGATGACCTCTTCCAGCAGCCACCGGCGGAGTTAGCCCAGGCCCAGACCCCGGCCTTGGCCTGTGGAGGGGGAGGGGGCCACATCGTCATCTCGGACGAGGATGAGATGCCGTCGGAGGATGACGCGTTCCCGGCTCCTGGCCTCTACCACCACCGGGGTCTCCCACCCCCCGCCCCACAGGCCTCTCCGGGAGACTTGGGCTCCCCTGCCGCCTTGGGCCTTTCGGCCAAGCTCTACTTCCAGGACCTGCCGCCAGGGCCAGGGCCAGGGCCTGGGCCGGGCCCAGCCGGCTCAGAGGATGAGCTGCCGACCTGCGGGGCCTGCGGCAAGACTTTCTCCTGTGCCTACAGCCTGAAGCGGCACGCCCTGGTGCACACCCGCGAGAGGCCCCATAGCTGCCGCTTCTGTCTCCGTCGCTACTCACAGTCCGGGGACCTGTACCGCCACATGCGCAAGTACCACAACGCCCACGTCTCGTCGTCATCCCCTGGACCAGGCCCCGGACCAGGCCCTGGTCCCGGACCCAGCCCCGGCCGACAGGACTCCTCCAACGGTGGCTGGAAGTGGATGGACAAGCCTCCTTCAGAACAGTGGAAATGAGATCCATTCCCTTTCCCTGACCTCTCCTCCACCCTCGACCCTTCCCCCTCTCTATCCTCAGTTCAATTCTTACCCCTCTTTTACCCTCAACCCTTCCCCCACCCTCCACTACCTT
>NC_057754.1:3093040-3101785 GCF_004010195.1 Chiloscyllium plagiosum
TCCCTCCCGACTATCCTCAACTGAACTCTTCCCCCTCTATCCCCAACTCTTCCACCCCCATTAGCCTCATCTCTTCCTGCCCCATCATTAACCCCTACCCCTCCCCTTCTGTGCCCTGAAGTGACAGTGGACAGTTTTCGATGCTGCAAGAGTTCTGACATTTGGAGGAAAAAAACCCCACAAAATTGCAACAAACAAAATCTTTTATATATAAATATATATATCTCCACACCAGCCATCCTGTAAAATGACTTTAAATTAAATTCATCCCCAGGAGCAGTTGAGTAAAAGCTGTACATTTGAGGAATGGTCTTTGTTTCTAATTAATTTCTTTGTTTTTTTTCTCTCTCTCTGGGTCAAATGGGTATGTTTTAACAGCATTCAATTTGTTACATATATTAAAACAATCTTGGACCAGTTTGCTGCACTCACCTCACTGCTGTGTGATAATCCTGTTGACTATGTTTGTGATGGTAATTTGTTAATGTAAACGTGTCACATTGTGAAGACTGCCATTTTAGCCAGGGGGCACCCGCTGGGCAGGAGGAGGAGTGGGGGGCAGATGTGGTTACAGGGACAGTTTTTAAAGTGAGGGTCTATGGTAATTGTGTATGTCCTATCAACAGACTACTCTGGTCTCATTTTCCAGCACTTGGCCTTTAGCCTTTTGATGACTTTCTGATAAAGCTGTTCAGAGATGTTATTACAGTACTCTGGGACTCATACCCAGGTCTGCTGTCTCACTGGTAAGAGCCCCCTCACATAACCTTATATGCTACGCTGATCGAAACGATCATCTGAATCTCAGATGTCTTGGTGTTTCCCAACTCTTCGTTTTAGGCAGAATTCCAGATACCCACCACGTTTTGGGTGAAAACAAATCCTGCCTTAAATCCCCTCTAAACCTCCCGCTCTTCACCTTAAATCTATGCTTCCCCCACCCTCCCTCTACTAAGGAAAAATGTTTCTCACTGTCTGTGCCTCTCTGTTGTACACCTCAGCCTTCTCTACTTGAAGGAAAACAACACATCTATCCAGTCTCTTCACTGCTGAAACACTCCAGCCCTGGCAACTCCCTGCTGAATCTCTGTACGCCCTCTTAACTGCAACCACATGCTTCCTGTCAGAACTAGGAGCAGGGGCCAGATGGCCTCCACCTGTTCCATCAGTAAGATCACGACTGACCTCTTCATGGACTCAGCTCCACCTACCCGCTCACACACCACAACCCTTAATTCCTTTGGCGAGGCAACCGGTACGGTGCACAGTAATCCAGCTGTGGCCGAACTAATGCTGTACACCACTTCAGCATAATCTCTCTACCCAATGCTTTTATTAGTGAAGACGTTGAATACAAGTATCCCATATGCCTTTGGAAAATTTTCCCTTGGAAATTGTTTGTTCGTGCTCCCGAACTCTTAAGCTACAGGCCGATGCTACGTTCTGGAGTCACTATGTGCTGACCCAATTGCTTCTCCACCCAGTTTCATTTATCCAGTAGCCTCTAGATAAGACAAAGGAACAGAAGTATGACTGATTCAGTCCCATTTAAAGAGCTATTGGCTGATCCGATAACCTTCAACTCCTTCCCCATAACTCAATTCTCTTACCAGTTAAAAATCCGTCTGTCTTAAGACTAAATTACCCAGCCTCAACAGTTAAAATTTCCACAGATAAACTAGCCTCAGGGAAGAAATCCCTCATCTCAGTCTTTAAATGTGCGGATCCCCCCCCCCCCCTACTCTGATGTAGAGGTGCCAGTGTTGGCCTGCTTCCACAGTGAAGATAGGAGGGAAGGGGCTAGGACCAGAAGGTGTAATCTCAGACCTCACCTGATGAAGGAGCAGTGCTCTGAAAGCTTATGATTTAAATAAACCTGGTGTCATATTGTGCATCAAGTCCACACTGACCCCTCAAAAAGCATCCAGACTTACTCCCCTACCCTATCCCTGTAACCCTGCATTTCCCATAGCTAACCCACCTAGCCTGCACATCCATGTACACTATAGAATGGCCAGTCCACCTAACCTGCATATCTTTGGACTGTAGGAGGAACTGGAGCAGCTGGAAGAAACCCACACAGATAGCTGCCAGAGGCTGGAATCAAACCCAGGTCCCTGGCACTGAGGCAGCAGTGAGCTATCCACTGAGCCATCATGTCACACAAAGTAGGGGATACCCAGATTTGAACTGGGGACCTTTTGATTTGCAATCAAACGTCCTGCCCCTGAGCTGAACCCCCAAAGATGGAGTGTTTCCATAAGGTTATCTTATTCTTCAATATTCCAATGAGTACAGACACAAAGCTATTCAAAGACAGTCTTTCTATACCCTGAATTAACACGATTAATCTTCTCTGGACTGCTTCCCATGTCAGTATATCTTTCCTTAGATAAGGGGCCCAAAACTGTTCAGAGTTTTCCAGCTGTAGTCTGACAAGTGCCTTGTATCATTTTAGCAACCCCCCCTCCCCACCCCTACTTTTACACTCCCGTTGAAATAACAGCCAATATTGCATTTACCTTCCCTATCACCTGCTGAAATTTGCTTTTTTTGTGTGATTCACAGACAAGGACACCCAAACCCCTCTCCTGTGGCTTCCTGCAGTCTTTCCCCATTTAAATAATATTCTTGGATAATCCAGTGATGTTCTACTGTTTTAAAATAGTCAGGTGCCAAAATAAAACCAGCATCAATGTGCCCTGGGGGGCCCCGACAGCAGGAGAAAATAAAAATGGTTTTAAAACAATTTAATGTGTATCAAAAGTCCTAATGACAAAGGAATGTGTCAAAATATCATTTCAGGGAGGTGCCCCCACTCCAGTGCCCACAGGCTGTGGATCTCTCCCCCCCACCCCGATGTGGAGGGGGGGGGGGGGGAATGTGACCATGAAAGAGCATCCACCAACATTCTGTTATTTTAAGCAAACACTATTTGGACAATTACGCTGTCAGGGGTTCGAGAATAAGAATCCTACAGCAACGTTCCGACAAATTCATTCTAAGCTAGTCTTCCTTCCTCAGGTTTGGGGCTGGCATTAAACAGTATCAGAGAAACCTCACCAAACAATGAGGCCATTCTGCCCATTGAGCCTGTGTCAGGTCTTTGAAGGAGCCAGCCAGTTACTTCTGGACCCCACCAACCCAAAATGTTAGTTTGTCTGTAGTTGCTGCCTGATCTGGGCTTTTTTCCAGCACTGCTAACCACACAGTGCCCCCAACCTTAAGCAAATGTGTCCTTTTCAAGTATTTCACCCCTGCCCGCACCCCCCCCCCCCAAAATCCTTTGAAAGTTCCTCGTGAGCCTGCTTCCCTCCCATCCCTGAACCTTCTTTGCTCTGAGGAGAACGATCCCAGCTCCTTCTGTTCGAAACTGGAACGATTTCCTCAAACTATGCAAAGTCTAGGAAAGAATTTTCACCCAGAGACTGAGCTGATCAAACACAAACAGGGGCAGGCAAGGCCGAAGGGTGTGGAATCCTTTGATTCCATAACCTCTTCCCAACTACATTAACAAACCTGCATAAAGTAGGGGAGAACTGGCTTGGTAAACAAGGGAGGCAATTGACCATTCAGTTAAGATTGCACACACTTGCATGTTATTCTTTGGGGGTGGGGGAGGATTCAACAAAGGCGAGTGCAGCTCCTCAAGTTGGATTGGGGGGTAGAGAAGGGAATGGACAATGGGGCCTCACCACAAACACACACCACTTCCCCGGCTCATCCTTTAGCAGCTCTTCCACCCCCAAGTGTCATAGAGTCATACAGCACAGAAACAGCGCCCTTCGGTCCAACCAGTCCACGTGTGTCTCACCTTCAACGTTGAGGCCAATGCTTATCTTTCTGAAATTTGCCAATTGGCCATTTGAGCCAGAATAAATTTGAGCCATAACTCCTCATTGCGAAAAGACCAGGGGAGATCGACATACTCTCTATTGGCACTGTGTACAGTTTTGGTTTCCTTAAGGACTTGACTAAGAAGCAGTTCAGAGGTCTCCTCTGTCATTCTGGGAGGAGGAGAGGTCTGTCCCAAGGGAACAGGCTGGATTCCTTTTCCTCACTCTCCCTCCACCCTTATCTCTGGCTTACCAAAGCCTCAAACCAACTCAATCCAGAACGCTCTGGCTGTTCACAACACCTACCCTGCGGTGAAGCCAGTGCCCGCAGTGGGTTTTTGTCAGTCATCTCAAACCAAGCTCTATCGGGATGATCGTCCTCCAACTCACCAAGAGATACAAAGAGGGAAAAGTGTAAAATAGCAATTCAGAAGGGCATTGCTCCCAATGGTAGTGTCCCTACCTCTGAACCAAGAATCCAGAGTTCAAGCCACACCTGGTCCGGAAGTATGTGATAACATCACTTAGCGGGCTGATTAGGAAATAGATTAGATTCCCTACAGTATGGAAACAGGCCCTTCAGCCCAACAAGTCCACATGGACCCTCAAAGAGTAACCCACCCAAACCCATTCCCCCACCCTATATTTACTTGGCAATTTAGTATGGCCAATGCACCTGGCCTGCAATCTTTTGGATAGCTACAAAAACAATTCAGAACTTTAAGCCCAGATAAAAATGATAATAAGTCTTCAGGGAAAAAAAATAGGTCTTGGAAGCTGAGCAGGTGTGGCACCATCTGTAGAGAGAAAGAGTGAACATTTCAAGTCCAGTGATCCTTCTTCAGATCCTGATAGGACAGATGCTGAAAGAACGTTCTCTTTCATGGGAGAAACTAACGCCAGGGCACAATTTAAGACTAAGACGGAGATGAGCAAGTTCTTCTCAGGTGGTCAAAGAGGAGGCTGTGAAATGGGACCGGCTCATAGAATATATTGTGCTAAATGGCCCTTTGAGCAACAAAACATTTGAAATGCAACTCCTCATTGCGAAAAGACTGGGGGAGGGGGGGGGGGGCACACACACACACTATTTGTACTGTGTATAGTTTTGGTCTCCTTAAAGACTTCACTAAGAAGCAGTTCAGAGGTTTCTTCAGGTGGAGGGGTCTGTCTGGAGAGGACAGACTGACTGGATTTCTGATCAATGAGGGAATTGAGGGGTTTTTTTTGGGAGATAGAAGTTATCCATGAGGTATAGCAGAGTCTAATGATCCGCTGCGGCTCTGCTAATTCCTACATCCTTCCTCTTCCAGAGGAGATCAAGTAGATCCGTCACCGCAATGTCATCTTTCCACCCAATCAAAATCCAAACATCTGACTCCCAGGATCTGAAATGGCCAAGGGGCTGCTGGTGATCCCCAATATCACTGGCTGGTCTGAGTCACGTATCTGATCAATAAAGAGCTACGGAGCAGTTTAAAATGGAAGCAAATATTTTATTTTATTCCATCCAAGTGCATAGATAAAAGTTACAGGAGTGTCATAAACAGACATTAGTACAATACAAACCATCCTCATGAGTCTCACTCACCTATGGAACTATCTTAATGCCAAAGCATTATCATTTTGTTCAAAAATAACACTACAGCGTAAGGATAATCTCAGAGAACATGCCGCCTTAAGAGGCACATGATCATATATCCACTTCGGATTTCACGTCTCATTTTGGCAATTACAAACCCAAAGGAGCTTTTCAGCAACCTCAAAATTCCCCCTCTACCCCTTTTCAAGGTGTTGCTTGAAACCCTGCTGTTTGACAGAGCTCTCCGTCGCCTGTCCATACGTGATACCCCACCTCAGCTTTGTCATGTACTTGGCCATTTGGGGGTGTTTCATCACAGCTAAGACGCTACGTAAGTGCAAGTAGTTGACAACATCTGATCAAAGCAGCCCGATACACGTTGGTTTGGTTCCTACTAAGTCCAGTGACCAAGGTGGATGGTGGGGTGGGGTATGGATTCTAAAGACAAGCATGGGGACAGAGGGAGACATGGAGGCGGTTTTTTTGTTTCAGGCTGCCATAACTCAACCTCCCTAAACAGTGAGGCTGAAACAGTGGAATCCAGGTGCATTTTTGGTTGAAGTTAGTAATCGAGGATTGAAATGATAATACTGTTGTTATTTATTGCTTGTGACACAGTGTTGCCAGACAGCAGCAAAGTCTTTTAGTAATGCTTTCAAAGCAAGTATTGATTTTAATGCCGTTCCGAAAGCTCATGTGTGTTTAACACCTGGGGTGGTGGTGGGGGAGGGGGTAGTTATGTTCACCCAGCCCACATGTACATGGATACACATCAACATTCGCTTCATAGAGAAGCTGCCAGGCTGGAACTATGTACAGTTGTCAAGGTGGGTGGGGGGGGTGGTGAGAAGAGAGCTTTCTTTGGGGTGGTGTTGGGGAGAGGAGGCCATAAGAAATGGCCGACTTTGGCCTTTGGGCTCAACATGAGAGCAGCCTTTAGGTGTAAAAGAAAAACCCATTTACTGTGCCCCCTCACCCCTCCTCAATGGTTTTTATTCTGGTGCTGTTGTGAATCATTGGCAACTCGGGATGGTTACCTGGAGGAAGGTACATGGGCTGTGGTGCTGGCAGAGGGGTCTGTTGTGGACAAGCAGCCCAACTATGCCAGTGTGGTGCACGTATCCCACAGCAACAGATGCCCTCACACCCAGAATCTAGAGCACAAACGAACTTTGTTCCTCTCGCACCTCTCCGGAAAGATGGAGAATTACTTTGAGTTTTCCCAGACAGGAAGAGACGAGGTTTGGTTGCCCTATTCTCCACCTGCTCAGAGCGAGGCCAGCGGCGAGTCTCCAGGCAACAGTACACACCTCCCTCCCATCCATCGCCCGACATCAGGGCAGGGACACCCTGAGGACCACTCAGTCGCCTTCCCCTGACATCGATGGTGACACCGAGGCCCACAGCAGCTCCCACACTCATTGTAATGAGCTGGCGATGGTCTAAATGGTATTAATCACTGGACTGTTATTCCAGAGATGAACAGCGTGGTGCTGGAAAAGCACAGCCGGTCAGGCAGCATCCGAGGACCTGGAGAATCGACATTTCTGGCATTAGCCCTTCACCAGCTTGAAATGTCGATTCTCCTGCTCCTTGGATGCTGCCTGACCGGCTGTGCTTTTCCAGCATCACACTTTTCGGACTCTGATCTCCAGCGCTCACTTTCTCCCTGTCAGTCCAGAGACCCAGGTAACGTCCCAGGGACCCAGGTTCAAATCCTGTCACTGCAGGTGGTGGAATTTTAATATTACATGTGACTCCAGACCCCCAGTGACGTGGGTGACTCAAATGCCTTCTGGGCAATAAATGCCAGCCTAGCCAACTATGTCCATGTCATACAAAATGACTTTTTTTTAAAAAATGCTGGAGCAGCAGGAGCACTGACAGGTTAATTCTCTCCGCACCAGGGGCGGAGAGTAAATAAAGGTGATTCCACCTGAACTGGGCAGAGGTATCAAAGAAATACAATGCGTCAAAGGAGCCCCCAAGAGCACTTACCTCAGATATCCTCTCACACACACACACACACACACACACACACACTGTGAATACAAAATTTTTGCAGATAATACTTGCCTCGATGATTGCATTAAAAAAATGCAAGAATGAAAACACAGGTAAGGGATTCACTCTACACTGGACAAGAACTGGGACTGCAAAGCAGATAACTGGCAGATTGTGGAACTTTCGGAGGAATTTGGCGGATGGTTCAGAGGTAGTACTGTAGCGTATTCAGGAAGAGCCCCGAAATGGGGAAATCCATGTTTTGGTCAGTGTTGGTTGGCAAGCCGGTGGTCCTCGGGGAGTATGAGTATCGAACAGTGAGGAATAGGCCAGTTGGATGTCCTGTCTCTTTCTCTCTCCCTCTCTGGGTCACATTCATCCTCAGAAGAGCTGGATCATGGATTCCCGGGCCTGGCCTATTCCAATCCATTTAAACTGTCAGGGTAAAAGAGGGGACGGAGGTTAAAACGGGGTTGGGGTAAACACACACAATTCTTCTGACACCAGAGCGAAAATGAGTGGAGAGCGAACCCATGCCCAACAACTCAAACTAATCACCTCAAACACAAGAGAAATCCACATTCTCAAACTGCTTCCCCTCACCACACCCCACAAATCTCTGTAACCAGAAAGAATGCCAGTTAGTGTCTCTCCTTGGTCTCAGAACAGATTGGTGTAACTCAGGCCCCCGGTGAGTCAGAGTGTTGGGGGGGAAAAAAAAAAATCAATCACTCCCTCAGCCCGCACACTCCACCCCGAAACTCACTCGGCACCCCGACATGCTCCTCGATGAAGTGCACGTAACCCCTGGCGTTCTCAGGCAGCTCAGTGAAACTCCCCGCCTCCTTCGGGCTGCTCTTCCACCCGGCCAGGGTCACATACTCAACCTGCACTTAGTGCAGCACCTCCTGGTTGGCTGCGGAGAGAAAAACAAGGTGGGAGGTCAGGGAGAGAGCAGCTCAGAGCTTCAGCCAGAAAGAGGACAGTCTCACAGACATCGGTTTCCTCCCACAGTCCAAAGATGTGCAGGTCAGGGTGAATTGGCCATGCTAAATTGCCCGTAGTGTTAGGTAAGGGGTAAATGTAGGGGTATGGGTGGGTTGCGCTTCGGCAGGTCAGTGTGGACTTGTTGGGCCGAAGGGCCTGTTTCCACACTGTAATGTAATCTAATCGCACATAAATACGGTACACACACATGCCATATACCTCCCCTTCACTGACTGACACATACACCCCGCCCCCCCCGCCTCAGACACTGCCTCTCTCCAACACACACACCCCTGTCACAGAGACACACCGGCCCTCCCCTCACAGAGGCCTCCC
>NC_057754.1:3103596-3104861 GCF_004010195.1 Chiloscyllium plagiosum
CCACCCTAACCTGCACATCCCTGGGCACTATGGGGCAATTTAGCACGGCCAACCCACCCTAACCTGCACATCCCTGGGCACTATGGGGCAATTTAGCACGGCCAATCCACCCTAACCTGCACATCCCTGGGCACTATGGGACAATTTAGTACGGCCAATCCACCCTAACCTACACATCTTTGGACTGTGGGAGGAAACTGGAGCACCCGGAGGGAACCCACACAGACATGGGGGGAGAATGCCCAAACTCCACACAGACAGTTGCCTGAGGGTGGGATCGAACCCGGGGTTCTCTTGTGCTGGGAGGCAGCAGTGCTAATCACTGAGCCCCCGTGCCACCCCGTGCTGTTTGCTCCTGCAGTCCCAAGATGTGCAGCTTAGGGTGGATTAACACAAAGAACAATACAGCACAGGAACAGGCCCTTCGGCCCTCCAAGCCTGTGCTGACCCATTTTGCCCTTCCATACTGAAACTGTCTTCTCTTACAGGATCCGTATCCCTCTATTCCCTTCCTGTCTATGTATTTATCCAGGTGTTTCCTGAACACTGTTATTGTATCTGCTTCCATCACCGCCCTCTGGCAGCGTGTTCCAGGCACCCACCACCTTTTGTGTGAGAAACCTCGCCTCACACGTCTCCTTTACACCCCACCACCCCCTCACCCCCTGAACCTGTGTCCCCTAGTGACTGACCCCTCCACCCTGGGAAATCGCCTCACACTTTCCACTCTAACCATTGCTGTTCACAATCTTATAAACTTCTACCAGGTCACCCCTCAACCTCCTGTGAGAACTAATCCAGTCTATCTGACCTTGCTGCGTCACTTAAAATCCCCCCATATCAGGCAACATCCTGGCAAACCTTATCTGTACGCTCTCCAAAGCTTCCACATCCTTCTGGTAGGGTGGTGCCCAGAAATGTACGCAATGGCCATGTTAAATTACCCCCCGGTGTGTCCAGGGATGGGCGAGCTGGGTGGGTTAGCCGTGGGAAATGCTGGGTTACAGTGATGGGGTAATGGGGTGGGTCTGAGTGGGACACTCTTCGGAGCATCAGTGTGGACCCGATGGGCTGAATGGCCTGCTTCCACACTGTTGGGATTCTATTCTATTCTGTTCTGGTTACTGTGTGTGTGTCTTGTGTTATGTCTGCATGTGTGTTGGTGTCTGTGTGTGTCTGTGAATATGTGTCTGTGTGTGTGTGTCAGTGTCTCTGTGTGTGTGTCTGTATGTGTCAGTATCTGTGTGTGTCTGTGTGTAAGTGTA
>NC_057754.1:3105337-3111566 GCF_004010195.1 Chiloscyllium plagiosum
TGTCTGTGTGTCAGTGTATATGTGTGTGTGTCTGAGTCTGCGTGTGTGTGCCTGTATGTATGTGTGTGTGTCAGTGTCTGTGTGTCAGTGTATATGTGTGTGTGCCTGAATGTGTGTGTGTCTGTGTGTGTGTGAGGGAGGGGGAGGGATTCTATGATCTATTCTATGATACAGTGATATTAGTTTTAACCAGCCTCTAGACTAACCAGCACAAAGTCAAATTCCGTGATGTCCCAGCATAAAGTATGACAGTGATGTACATCCCCCTCTGCATTACGTTTCTATTACCTAGTATCGATTTTAGGAGGCGCGTTGACATTTTTGAGGGGGCCTTTAAGGGGTCGTTGTCGCCTCGGAGTTTGACTTGGTCAGGGTTGACCGCAATTAGGCGCGCCTCGTGATTGCGCGGAATATTTAATTAACCGGCACATTCCTGGCCCCCCTGAGGTGGCGGTTCATAAGGAATGTGTGAAACATCAATCCCCCCCCCCCCCCCCCCTCAGTTACGCTCCCTCCTGGTCCAATGCAATTTCCCGATCGCACATGGACGTTGCCTGACTTGATTGAGATCTTGCCCGCAAATCCACTTGGTGAGAGGATGTGGGGTAGGTGGGGATTAAGACCGCCCTGACGCACTGCCGGGGTCAAAAGCCACGAAGCCTGAGGATCACAGGAGAAATCAAAACGCAAAGGTTTAAATGGAAAGAACCGTGGATACAGTAAATCAGAAATGACGACATGGAGGCTCATTGGAAAGGCTCAACAAAGTTCCGAGGAAGGGTCACCTCGAGAGCCCACACGCCCCGAAGCGTTAACTCCAATTCCTCTCCACAGATGCTGCCAGAGTTTTTCCAGCGACAACACACTTCTGGTTGCAAAGGTTTAACGTCAGGGAAGGTCCTGACGGAACTCAGGATCGGACATCTCGGAGAAAACACTTGCCCCCACCCCCACCCCAGACGCGCGATCGTTCTGAAGGTTAACCCCCAAATCCCGAGGCGAAGAGGCAAATACACTGTTGCATTCGTTCAGTCCAAAAGCAGACTAGAAAGGGGAACCTTTGCGGGTTTACGCGGCGTGTGGCACGCATTGCTGTGACCGTGCGCGGGTGATTGAGGGAGTGAAGGTTGAAGTCGGCGGGACTGGGTGACGGTCAAGGGAGCCCGCCGGTGCCGAGCTACCCATGGTTCAGTGGTATTCCTTCATGCTCCTGACTTCACTCCCCAACAGAATGATGCTATGGGACAGCATGCTCTGGGGAGGGGTGGTGGGGTTGCCAAATGGCTTGTTCTGATGTCTCGGATTTCGGGAAACCACCTGATCTTTACCGGGATTGTCCGTCTTCCTGTCTAGGCGGAGATTCCAAGCGGGTTTACAAAGTCTGGTACAAGCCCCTGGTCTGGTTCTGGATCCTCCTGGGCCTGGCGTATTTTGCCGCCATCCTCTCGATGATCGGAGACTGGCTCCGCGTTCTGACCAGGAGGACTCGGGCGGAGGTAAGGATTTCCCGCCATGAACGCACCGGGGGGAAGCCACCGTGGATTCACTGCCTCCGTTTCCCCCTCCCTCCCCAACGTCCCACTCCCAAGGGGGGGTCCCCACTCTCAGGTAACACTTCCAGCTGCTTCTTAAATGTTGCAAGAGTAGCTGTTTCCATCGTGCTCTCGGACAGTACATCTCATATTTCTACTCCCCCCAGATGTCCTCTAAACTTAACCCCCCCCCAACCAACATAAACTTATGCCCTCTGATCTTAGACGTGGGGAAAACAATCTACCCAGTCTATACCTCTTATTATTTTGTATACCTCAGTCAGATGTCCCACACCCCCAACCTCCTCTGCTGCAAGGAAAGCGGCCTATCCAGTCTCAGACTTCCTGGTGAGTCCCCTCTGCATCCTCTCCTGACAGTGTGGTGACCAGCATATCCCATCTGTGGCCTAACCAATCTTGTACGGTCAGGACCCGTTTCCTCATGAGTATCTATCCTGCTCACATAGCTTGTGCCCGATCACTATCGCACAATAAACGACAAAGGTCCCTTCTCTTGAAGACTCATTGGGTAGGGGAAAAACCAAAAGCTGACAGTGCTTTGTTGCTTAATCTTAGATCAGAACACAATCCATGTTTCCAATGAACTCAGGAGCAGAGAATTCCTGTAGACCCAGGAGCAGGAGTGGATACTTGCAGCTCTGAAGAATGTCAAGTTTTAACCAGCTCTCAAACAGTTAGCAGCTGAACAGTCAAACAGCCTGCAGACAGAGCTGTGGTAAAAATCAACCATGGAGGAACAGCTCTTTCACCTCAGACCTGGTAAGAGAAACGCGGGAGCAAGCGCCAACCAGAGGTCAGTCACACCTGGCAGTTACAGACTCAGTCGGGAAGTGAGAATCTGTAGGAGTAATCCAATTTAGGGGATCAACTAGGAAACAAACAGGCATCAGAGCTCTGTGTAAAGTTAGATATCCCTGTTGGACGAGGGGAAAAATCTCTAAATATTTTGACAAAAATTCATTGACAGGTTGAGGGCGTCGTCATCCAGGCCCAGCACTTATTGTCCATTCCTATTTGCTCAGAGGGCAGTTAAGAGTGAACCACATTGTTGTGGGGGTCTGGAGACCAGGTGAGGGTGGCAGTTTCCTTCCCTAAATGACATTTGTGAATCAGATGGGTTTTCCCAACAATCGACAATGGGTTCATGGTCATCGTTAGATTCTAAATTCCAGCCTTTTTTTTTCCAAACTGAATTCAAAAGTTCATTGCCTGCCATGGTTGGATTTGAACCCGAGGACCCTGGGTCTCTGGGTTAACCGTCCAACAGTAACACATTACACCGTCGCCATACTAGGGACTGAAGTCCAACAATTAAGAAGGAACCCTTGTCACTCACGAACGTTGCCCCCACAGCTAGAGGACACCATGACACGCAGCTACACAGGGTAAGTCAACTGCACAAAAGTAATTTAAACTGAGATTGCAGCACCGGCAAAGTCACCACACCAGAACTGAACAGATTGCAGCACCATTAACAGCACAGAGCCAGAATTAAGCTGCAATTTAGAAGCCCTGAGGGTATCGGGTCCAACAAAAGAATACAGGCAGTTGACTGAGGCCACATTAAGAGGATATCTATAGTTTAAAACCTTGGTTTACTAAGGGAACAGACATCAGGCTTTACTTTGGCAAATCATGCAATGTAATAGGTATTTTTATTAGGCTGTGTAATCCAATTTGCCTGAAAAAAAATCTCAGTTAATCAACACAGATACAGAATCGTATAAACCAGTGGTACTATACTGAAGAGTTTAAAACCCTTCAAAGATAAGGAAAACACTATCTTCGTATTTTAAATACAGCATTATATCCGTGCTGTTTTAAGTACCTATTTAGAAAGAGATTAAAGCAACATCGATATATTGCAATATTAAAAGCCAGATAGAAAAGCAACATTGAGATACTGCAAAATGAAAACACTTTGAAGTGAGAATAATCAATAATGACATTAGGAAGATATGGCAGAAGGAATATTGCCTGGATGATTTAATATCAGGGTCAAAACAAAACATCTCGGACATCTTGGAGAGAACTGCTCCAAAGATACAGAATTGCTTCCCACGTTTAGACACTAAATCACATGGTTAACAAGTAAGCTCACTATTATATTCAATAATTCCTAGACCTTATCATGTTCTGATGTCAAGACTTTAAAGAAGATACCAATACAGAGGAAAGCGCTTGACCACGGGGGACACATTTGTTCTGAAGAATTAAAGATATCTGTCAATGGATTGGTGTAAGGTGATAATGTGTGTGTGAGAGACACCCAAAACGAGAGCGAGACATTTTGTAGCTCAATGACACTGGGCATGTTAGCAGAGCAAGATTACCTCATGATCTTTTCCACATAGTTTAGACTCGTCTCTTGTCATGATGTACTGTTAAAATGGAAGACTGATGGAAAAAGGTAATTATTGGCCTTGGAATTCTGAATTCCTAACAGAACTGCTGTTGAAATTATTGATGAAGCTTTGTCAGACTTATTACAGTCCAAAGACAAATGTGACTTTGAAGAAAATTATCCAGATTATGAAGAAAGCAAAAACAATCTCAGGGAATCCTGAGAGGAGGGTGGGGGTGAGAGTGAGAGAAACTGTGGTCAGCTGCAAGGGGTGGGACTGGCACACAGACGGGGCAGTGACACAGCTTTGCTCTCCTCAGAATAGGAATGGTTGAACGTAGCTCAGAGTTTACTGCGGGCCTGCGGTGCGATTGGAGTATGCAGCGCCCGCATTTTGGCTTCTTACCGAAGTCGATGTCCAGCAGTGTGGCGTTGGCACCCTCCACAAGGATCTCCTTGGGTGGTCCGCGGAGGGTCTTGTACATGAAATAAACCCCATCCTTCACCAGGGGGCGGATCCGCTCAGAGTATTCCTGCAGAGGAAGTGGGGAGGCACGGTTAATAAAACAACCCGACTCTCCCCTACCCTACGTGGTATAACACTCCGTACTTTCACCCTCTCACCTTCCGCTGCATTTTGGTAACGGAGAGGATTCCACTGGCGTGGAGCATGGCCTCTCCTCAGCTCTGCGCCAAAACATTCCAGCTCCACTTTTCAAAATGATACAACACCCCCTCCCCCCAGCCATGACTCCATTCTCAATCCCCTTTGCTCCCACACCAGCAGCAACCCCTCCCCCAACCCAAGAAATACTCTCTCTAGTTCAAACCCATCAAATCATCTTGAAATTTCAAACACTTTGATCGGGTCACAGAGTCATACAGACCCTTCGGCCCAACCAGTCCATGCTGACCACATTCCCAAACTAAACTAGTCCCAGCTGCCTGCATGTGGCTCATATCCCTCCAAACCTTTCCTACTCGTGTACCTGTCGAAATGTCTTAAGCATTTTAAGTGTACCTGCATCTACCACTTCCTCTGGCAGTTCATTCCATGCACGAAACACTTAAAAAAAAAGTTGCCCCTCATCAATAATGGCCAGGTGCTGGCAAATGGGGTTGGGATATCTGGTCGGCATGGACGGGTTGGACCGAAGGGTCTGTTTCCATGCTGTACGTCTCTATGACTATGTCCTTTTTAAAATCTTTCTCCTCTCACCTTAAAAATACATTCCTTCGTCTTGAGCTCCTTTACCAGAGGGAAAAGACCCTCATGAGTCACCTGATCAATGTCCCTCATGATTTTATTAACCTCTAGAAGGTTCTCCCCCCCCCACCCCGTGATGTAAAGTCCCAGTCTAAATTTTATATCTCAAACCTTCCCTTTTGCAGCAACACTCAGGGTCTTCGAGGTGGGGAATGTAGGTAGGGCAAGTTTAAGCTGTCCAAAGGCCAAATCGAGGGGGAAGGAAGCAAGGTATGAGGGTTACATGGAGGGCCCAGGCCATTCTACATCCCAACGGGAAACTGGGGAAGGAGAAACAGACCTCCAATACGTCCCAGGACTGACCAGGAGCGTGCAACCAACCCAACGAAGCCACAAGTACAAACTAGACCCAAGTTACCTTCAGTTTATCCAACTCTCCTTCAATATCGATGTGCAGCATTGGGTACATGCTTTTATATTGACGGGCAAGCCCTCTGAAGCTGGGGTGGAGGGGAAGAAAGGGAATGGAGGGAAGGGAGGGAGGGAGTGCAAGGTGGGGGTAGTGGGGGAGATGGAGGGGAGACAGAAGGAGGTGGGGAAAATGGAGGGAGGGAAAGAGTGGGAGTAAGATGAAAGGGGAAAGATGAGAGGAGGGGGAAAGGTAGGAGAAAGAGTGAGAGAAGTTAATGAGGGTTTAATACTTTGCAACAAATGAGCACATTTGACATAGCAAACCACCCTGAAGACCCTCACAGATCAACGATTTCCACACCACAACAACCCAGTGAGGTTACCACACCTCTTCCAGACACCACGGGTGTGAGAGAGAGAGAGAGAGAGAGCGAGCTCCTGAGTGGAGTCTGGATCGTGAAAAGGTCGTGAACGAAACGGAGGAATGTCAGAGAACTCTCTCCCGGGCAGCAGTTCCAGTTTAAATGCACCTCGTTACAGGTAGCTACCCCTTCAGTGCCAGGACAGAGATACCCAGAATTTGCTTCAATCCATTCCTGGGGAAGAGGGGAAGATCCGGGTCTTTGCGGGAAAGGCCTGGATCGGATTGCTGAGGACTTCCTTTCCGTCTGGTGCAGGACTCGTTGGAATTTTTACACCTTTCCCTCACTTTCT
>NC_057754.1:3113125-3116523 GCF_004010195.1 Chiloscyllium plagiosum
AGAGAGAGAGACAGAGAGAGAGAGAGACACAGAGAGAGAGAGAGACAGAGAGAGAGAGAGACAGAGAGAGAGATGAGAACAGGTCAAAGATGGGCCGGTCACCTCTGAACACTTACGCCCCGCAAATACGGCCCACCTCCCTCCAGTCTCAGCGAGGCGTGGTCCGGCACACTCACTTTTTCCCGGCCACCTTCTGACCTTGCTGCTCCTGCACACCATCCACTGCCTGATGGAAATCAAACACTGGAAACAAGAGGAGAACAGTCAAGTAGACTTACTATCAGTGACTACGCAGCACAGAACCAAGCCATTAGGTCCATCAGCTCTACGCCAGGCATCTATGCTTTCTCGTTCTGCTGGAGAAGTACAAGCAGCTGTCTCACTCAGAAAGTACAAGACTCTGAAGGGGTTTGACAAAGTAACTGGGGGGAAAAAAAAAAGTGAAATTGTCCATTTTGGCAGGAATGGTAAAATCCAAGGATTTTACGTAAACAGAGAGAGCCGGGTGCTTTAATCGCAAAATATGAGGATTCAGGGACAGAAGTAATTCCGAAAGCTCAGAATATTATGGTTTATTGAGGGGGGAATGGAATGTGAGCAATGTCATGCAGACGCTGGAATCCGTACTGAAAACGTAAAAATGCTGGAAATCACAGCAGGTCAGGCAGCATCCGTGGAGACAATAAGCTAACATTTAGAGTGGAGGTGAGCTCAGACGGCGAGTGGCCTACTCCAGGCTCCATCACTGAAAGGCATGGAGGTAAACACTGTAGCACAATGAGCACCTTACAGACAAAGGACACACTCCTGGAGAGAGACGGGTACACACAGAGGAAGCCAGTCAAGTGCAAGCCATCCCTCACCCTCCAGCATCTCAAACACACCACCAACTCACCGATGTGGGCTCTGTCCGATATCACCGACCGCGACTCCCAGCCTTCCAAACCTGCACGCGCGGGAGAGAGAGAGAGAGACAAGTGACAGAATTTGTCATCACGTTCCACAACGGATGATACTCTGGGCTAACACCACCCCCTCCCAAATAACAGCGGTATAGTCAATTGGGAGGGGGGGAACAAAAGAGGTGAGGAGAGATAGACAGAATGGGGGGGGGGAGACAGATGAAAAATAGAAAGAGCGAGAGAGACAGACAGACTGGAATTAGTGAGTGCGCACATATATGCAAATTACTGGAGACATGCATACAAAGATAGTGAGAGACTCCGATAGAGCTCCGATTGGGCGGCACGGTGGCACAGTGGTTAGCACTGCTGCCTCACAGCGCCAGGGACCTGGGTTCAATTCCCGCCTCAGGCGACTGACTGCGTGGAGTTTGCACGTTCTCCCCGTGTCTGTGTGGGTTTTCTCCGGGTGCTCCGGTTTCCTCCCACAGTCCAAAGATGTGCAGGTCAGGTGAATTGGCCATGCTAAATTGCCCCTAGTGTTAGGTAAGGGGTAAATGTAGGGGAATGGGTGGGTTGCGCTTCGGAGGGGCGGTGTGGACTTGTTGGGCCGAAGGGCCTGTTTCCACACTGTAATCTAATCTAATCTAATCTAATCTAATCTAAACTGCAATTCCTCATGACTTCAAAGTGAACAGCAAAGAGGCCTCATTGAAGACCAAGCAACTGCTGGGTTCTCAGAGAAAGCCCATCTGGTTCACTCATATCCTTCAGGGAATCCAGACCCACAATAACGTAGCTGCCTCTGAACTACCCGCTGGAGGGGCCAAACGTGACACTCGGTTGGATTGAATCGCTGGGAGGGTCCCTTCAGCATGTGCTTCAGAGGAGCTCAAAGGCCAGCTCAGGACGGACAATAAAACACTGGGCCAAAGTGAGGGCTGCAGATCAGAGTCGAGAGTGGGGTGCTGGAAAAGCACAGCCGGTCAAGCAGCATCTGAGGAGCAAGAGAATCGACGTTTCGGGCAAAAGCCCTTCATCAGGAAACATTAGACCAGACTCAGCCGGCAGTGCTGACCTCCGAAAAATAAGCAGGGGAGTAAAGGTACATAGAATCCCTACTGTGTGGAAACAGGCCATTTGGCCCAACCCATCCACACTGACCCTCCAAAGGGTGACCCATTCCCTTATCCTATTACTCTACGTTTACTCCCTAATTGATGCACCTAACCGACACATCCCTGGACACTGTGGAGCACTTTAGCACAGCCAATCCACCCTAACCTGCACATCTTTGGACTGTGGGAGGAAACTGCACGCAGACACGGGGAGAATGTGCAAACTCCACACAGACAGTCGCCCGAGGGTGGGATCGAACCTGGGTCCCTGGTGTTGGGAGGCAGCAGTGCTCACCACTGAGACATCCCAGAGCAGGGGCAGAGACCAGGTGGAAGACAACATAGGAGCGTTCAGACAACTGGTCTCCTCCAAACTCTCCAGGATCTCTCGCAAGAACTACAAACATCAGTCCACAGGGAGGTATAGCAGCACAGATAGAGTAGTCTAGGAAGCAGGGGTCGGAGGATAGGCAGGGGTCAGAGGATAGGCAGACATCGCTGGAGGTTAAGAGAACGAAAGACGATTTTACTGACCCATGTCAGCTCCTGAGAGGACTCGACAGGGGGCAAGTGGTAAACAATTTTCTGTTTTGCCGAAGACGGTGAGAGATTGTGGAACATACTCTTCCCCAGACAGCAGAGGAGGCTGGGTCATTAAACTCAGCCTCGAATATAGTCATGGAGAGATTTTCTGGATGGATTGGTGATGGAGTCAAGAGTTATTGCGGGGGGCAGATAGGAAATTGGAGCGGAGACCAGAAGCAGATTGGCTGTGATCTTATTGTATAGTAGCACAGGCTGGAGGGGCTGAATGGCCTACACCTGCTCATCAAGTCTGATGGCCCACTGTTTCCTGCGAGCTGCACAGCCGCACTAGAGGACTCTGTGCAGACACATTTGACATCTGCGTCTAGAAGTCATTCCAGAAACTGCTGACAACCTGGAAATAAAATTAGGGGGAAAAATGCTGCTACCTTCCTTCGGTGAAGGCGGCAAAATAACTACTCAGCAGGTTTAGTCCAGCTAACAATGTCCACCGGTGAACAAACATACAAAGCTGCATTTATATACCGCCTTTCACATTGCAGAATGTAACAAGACACTTTACTGGAACATTAACAAACAGCACATAGGAAGGAAATGCAACCAAACACTGGATTAAAGAGCTCAGTTTTATTGAACGATTTAAAGGAGAGATGACGAGCCAAGGTTTAAGGAGGCAATGGTTGAAGGTCTGCAATGATCTTACAGACTTAAGGGATTGGAGGGGGTGATAGAGATAGGGAGGGGGCATAGGTGGTGACAGGGATAGGGAGAGGGCGTAGGGGTTGAAGGTGGTGACAGGGGTAGGAAGGGGTGTTGGGGCTAGAGGGGGTTA
>NC_057754.1:3116546-3117652 GCF_004010195.1 Chiloscyllium plagiosum
TGGAGAAGGAGAGGGAGATAGGGAGGGAGCATAGGGTCTGGAGAAGGAGGGGGAGATAGGGAGGGGGAAGATCGTAGAGAGATTTGAAAACAGTAAAGAAACATGTAAATGTGGATAGAGACTGACAGACCGTCTGTGCAGGCTCCCGGTCAGCACCCTCTCACCTTCCTCGAAGAGTCCTGGGATGTGAATAACCACCCCATTGCCTGGAGATACAAGAGCTGCAGTCAACAGCTGCATACAAAACCACTCAGCCCATTCAAACCTCACGGGCCTTTCCCACCCCTTTTGTCTCCCACAGGCACTGGCCTAGGTGGACGAAGATGGAGGTGGGGGTGGGCGAGTTTGTAAACTTGCAGACAATGTCAAAGGTTGATGGAGCTGTGGACAGTGTAGAAGGTTGTCAAAGGGTACAGTGGGATATAGATCTGATATGGCCAGAGAAATAGCAGATGGAGTTTAATCCAGGCAAGTGAGAGGAGCTGCACTTTAAACAGTTAAACAAAAGTGTACAATTAATGGCAGTACCCTGAACACACTGACATACAGAGGGACCTTGGGATCAAGTCCATAGCTGCCTGAAAGTGGCCATGCAAACAGATTGAGGTGGGAAAGGCAGCTTGCCTTTATTGGTCAGGGATACAAGAGTCACGATGCCGTGTTGCAGCTTTGCAAGCCTTTGGTTAGGCCGCACTTCGAGTATTGCGTTCAATTCTGGTCACCACGTTACGGGAAGGATGTGGAGGCTTTGGAGAGGGTGCAGAAGAGGTTGACCCGAATGCTGCCTGGATTAGAGGGCGTGAGCTACAAGGAGAGGCTGGAGAGGTTGTTTTCTTTGGAGGCTGAGGGAAGACTTGATAGTGGTCTAGATTAGATTAGATTACTTACAGTGTGGAAACGGGCCCTTCGGCCCAACAAGTCCACACCGACCCGCCGAAGCGCAACCCACCCATAACCCCTACATTTACCCCCTTAACCTAACACTACGGGCAATTTAGCATGGCCAATTCACCTGACCTGCACATCTTTGGACTGTGGGAGGAAACCGGAGCACCCGGAGGAAACCCACGCAGACACAGGGGGAGAATGTGCAAACTACACAGTCA
>NC_057754.1:3120811-3124796 GCF_004010195.1 Chiloscyllium plagiosum
GGAGGAGCGTTGGGAATGCGATAGGTGGAGGGAGGTCAAGGTGAGGGTGATAGGCCGGAGTGGGGGCGGGGAGGTCAGGAAGAAGATTGCAGGTTAGGAAGGTGGTGCTGAGTTCGAGCGTTGGGACTTTCTTGGCAGAGGAGATGACCTGGGGTGTGCAGTGAGAGAGGGACTCGCTGAAATCCTTATAGAGGGAGGAAGAGAGCTTCTTCAAGTCTTTTTCTGGGCAGAGGAGATGACCTGGGGTGTGTTTTTTCTAACTCTAACTCTAATTCTAAGTTGGAAAAGTGGGAGATTTGTTTGAGCTGGCACAAATGCCAGTGGAAAAGCTGTAAAGATTGTGCCTTTTTACTTTTTGTTATTTTACAACTATAGACCGAAATGAAAACAAACAGTTCTCTGTTTGTTTGAAAGGATGGTTGCTAGGTTTGAAAGTACATAACCTGAAACTTGTGGCAAGCATCATTAGTAGCTGTTTGAACAAGCAAATTGAAGTGGTTGCAGATAAACCAGAACTGAGGGATTTTTTTTATTCTGATGCAGATTTGGTTGGCAACATAAATTCAACCGGTCTACGGACTAGTGACCAGTTATCGATGACAAAGGCCTCCTGCCGGCTGAAACCTGTGATTGGTTCTCAGGTAAGTGAACGCCTTGGGGCTGACCACAAGATATGACGGGGAGGGGGGGTGGGGAGAAAAAAAAAGTGTTTTGCTCTCCACCTGCACAGTCTCTGTTCTCTGCAGAGAAAATCTACTTTAATCACCTTCCCTTGGGTAGTTGTTCTAGGCTGAGGGTACAAGCAAACTAGCCACCTTGTATTTCTTGCAAAAAAGTGGCAGCATCTGGAAAAAGCAACTAAAAAGCAACATTCTGACCAGCAAAAGGGTCATCTCAGCCAACCCGTGAATACAAACAACTGATGCCGCTCCAGCTTTTCTGCAAACATAACACTTTTCCTGTTTCCTTGTCTAAGAGTGTGTGTATGTTTAGGTTTATAAGGGGATTAGACTTTTAATTGGTACTGTTATATGGTTGGTACATGTAGGTACAGTCTAATTCCTCGTAATAAACAGTAATTCTTGTTAAATAGAGAAACCTGGTCCATGCTCTCTGTCACCCTCAGTCTGAGTCTAGAGTCAAATTAGGAAATTCTAAGTACTTTCTTAAAAATCTCGAATCTTTGTGACATCACTAGGAATAATGGGGCTCAATTTTCGATGTGCCGCCCAGTGAGGTGTGACAGAGCCAATGGCGTTAACACAGGGCCCTGTAGGCAACTACTACCCACTTGTAATCCTGCAATAATCTCTCTCCAGAACTACAATGCCAGTACCCTGTTGTGGATACACAAGCAGCATTGGGAGCTGCACAGGTCAAGTGAAGAGAGTGGGGATAGCGTCCAAACATCTGTACTTCATTGTCTGCCATTTCATAATGGATGCCTTTGTGCTTTAAAGGGTATAACTTCAGTCAGATAAACGCAATTTTTTTTGCTGATTGGTTTAGAAAGCTCTGCTTACAGTAAATACAGTATTCTTACAGGTGAAGTTACTTCCGTCCTAAACAGCAGGAAAGAAGATTATCTCAGTGGTTTCAACACAGTGGTACCACCCCAGGGGTAATTGGTCTTTTGAAGCAGTTTATGGATTAATGTGGCTTGGTTATCAGGTTGCACACCAACAGTTTGCAGTTGTTTTACCTGTGACTGAAATCTACTCATTTATAACAAAGGTTCTGCCAACTAACAATTTTTACAAATTGAGACAGGGCACCCAAGGAAGGATCTATTTGTCTTGGAGGGAGTACAGTGGAGCTTCACCAGACTGATCCATGGGATGACAGGACTATCCCTTGACGAGAGACCGAGACTGGGCTTGTATTTCCTGCAGTTTAAGCATGAGAGCTAATCCAACTGAAGAATAGAGAATTCTTACAGGGCTCGATATGTTGAAACACAGAAAGGAAGCTTCCCCCAAGAGTGTGTGGTGGAGGTAAAGAACTAGCACAGAGTGTCTCAGGATAAGAGCCTGCCCTTCAGGACTGTCCGAAGGAGGTATTTCTTCACTCAGAGCATGGGAAATCTTTGGAATTCTCTACCCCAGAGGGCAATGGAAGCTCAGTCAGTACGTTCAAGACAGAGATTGCCAGATAAGAAAGATATCAAGGAATAGAGTGAGAAAACGGTATTGAGGTAATGATCAGCAATGGTCCTGCAGAATGGCAGAGCAGAGACTGAATGGATTATTCTTGCTCCCAGTTCCTGTTCAAGAAAGCTCACCTCAAACTGTTAACGTCTCAATGTTACAAACTGTTTTACAAATCAGTGTGCTGCACCACGAAGGGCACTCACCAATGAAGGATGTGGCATTCTTTGTTGATTACTCCACTGGGCAAGAGGTGGAAGTTGTACTCGACAGAATCCACCACAACGGTGTGCCCTGCATTGTTCCCACCCTGGGAAGGGGACAAAGCAGAAGAGAATTTTTATAGTCAGACAGGAGTCATCACATCTGGGAATAGGGAGTGATCACTCATCCTACAGCAAGATTCCTGTATTTCATATAAATAAGTTTAAGGAGCACTGGTTGTTCGATCACCCTAATCTCTTCCCCTCCCTCTCTGCAGCCACTTACTTGATCCTTCTCCAGGTTGAGGGTTTCAGCATTGAATGGTGACCTCCCAACAGGAGCTGTTACCAATTCTGCTCTGGGGAGCAACACTGGATAGTTACAGACAAAGCACGTATACATCATTCTCATGACTGATGATGCGTCGATGAGATCTGCTCCAGCTCTTTAGTCGGATCACCACTGACAGGGCCACTGCCTGCCCTCCCAGACCAGGAGAATATCCCCAGTGTTGCTGAACTAGGCACTGCTCAGGCAAAGTGTTTGGGGGGGGGGGGGGGGGGGGGGAGGTTTCCCAGGTGGCAAATGCTACCAGTGCACAGACACATGGGGAATGACCTATCATTGGCAGTGAATCAACCATGAGCAATATTGCAGCCCGATTCTAACCCTGCTGCTCTGATCCCCTTCTAATACAAGAGTACCCAGGTGGTCTCTTTTTTGATGAGGTGGTCTGAGGGAGAGAGGTGACAAACCCTGCTGCTCAACATCCCTGACAAAGAGCCTGTCCGTGGGATTAACTGTGACCAGACAAGACAAGGCCCCATCACCCAAAAGGGAGAAGGGCTGCCTTGTATAGACGATGCAAAGGACGTAATGACCTTGCAATACTTTCTACATATATTATGCAAAGGAGGTGATGACCTTCAATGCTCTCTGCATAAATTACACAAATAAGGTGACCTCACAACATCACTACATATATTATACAAATTAGGCAATAACCTCACAATGCATTCTACATAACTTATGCAAAGACGGTATCGTACTGACAGATCTTTTATGCAAATTTATGATTCCTCACAATGCTTTCTGCATACATTATGCAAACAAGGTGACCACTTGACAATACAAAAACTACAAGATGCTGCAAATCAGAAACAAAAACAGGAATTGCTTTGAAAACCCAGACGGGGAAGCGTCTGCGGACGGAAAGCAGAGTAAGTGAAGTAAATGCTTAAAAATGTGTTGCTGGAAAAGCGCAGCAGGTCAGGCAGCATCAAAGGAGCAGGAGAGTCGACGCTGCCTGACCTGCTGCGCTTTTCCAGCAACACATATTTAAGCTCTGATCTCCAGCATCTGCAGTCCTCACTTTCTCCTAAGTGAAGTAAACGGCCTTACAAAACCCTCTGTGCGTATTAGGACACTTTCAAAGTTGCAGCTCAGGGCGCACCAGGCACTGCTGCTGCAAAGACGCTTCAAGTTAGAGCATGTTGCAGAGCAGTGCAGCACAGGAACGTGCCCTTCGGCCCATCACGTGTGCGCAGACCATTCTAATGCACCGGCCTGCACATGGTGTGGGGGAGGGTTCTGCACCGCCCTCTATTCCCTGCCCATTGAGGTGTCTGTATAAA
>NC_057754.1:3130219-3135992 GCF_004010195.1 Chiloscyllium plagiosum
AGGGAGTCCAGAACTAGAGGGGCATAGGTTTAGGGTGAGAGGGGAAAGATATAAAAGAGACCTAAGGGGCAACTTTTTCCTGCAGAGGGGGGTACGAGTATGGCATGAGCTGCCAGAGGAAGTGGTGGAGGCTGGTACAATTGCAACATTGAAGAGGCATTTGGATGGGTATATGAATAGGAAGGGTTTGGAGGGATATGGGCCGGGTGCTGGTGGGACTAGATTGGGTTAGGATATCTGGTCGGCATAGACAGGTTGGACCGAAGGGTCTGTTTCCATGCTGTACATCTCTATGACCTGTGGGGCATGGATAGGGTGAATAGCCAAGGTCCTTTCCCCACGATAGGGGGATATCTGGTCGGCATAGACAGGTTGGACCGAAGGGTCTGTTTCCATGCTGTACATCTCTATGACCTGTGGGGCATGGATAGGGTGAATAGCCAAGGTCCTTTCCCCAAGATAGGGGAGTCCAAAATTAGGGGGCATAGGAAAGATTTGAAAGGGATCTAAGAGGAAACTTTTTCATGCAGAGGGTGATGCATGTATGGATTGAACTGCCAGAGGAAATGGTGGAGGCTGGTATAATTACATCTAAAAGGCATCTGGATGGGTATATGAATAGGAAGGGTTTAGTGGGATGGGGGCCAAATGCTGGCAAATGGGACTAGATTAGGCTATCTGGTCAGCATGGAAGGGTTTGTTTCCATGTTGTACAATGGCAGAGCAGACTTGCTGGGCAAAATGGCCTAATTCTGCTCCTAAGTGTTATTGTCTAACACTTGTGTCATTCTAGGTTAATTACCAAGGTAAAAAAAAACAATGACTGCAGATGCTGGAAACCAGAGTCCAGATTAGAATGGTGCTGGAAAAGCACAGCAGTTCAGGCAGCATCCGAGGCTGCCTGAACTGCTGTGCTTTTCCAGCACCATTCTAATCTAGGTTAATTACCAGCATGGGTGACACAGTGGTTAGCACTGCAGCCTCACAGCGCCAGAGACCCGGGTTCAATTTCCACCTCCGGTAACTGTCTGTGTGGAGTTTGCACATTCTCCCCGTGTCTGCGTGGGTTTCCTCCCACAGTCCAAAATTGTGCAGGTTAGGTGAATTGGCCAGGCTAAATTGCCTGTAGTGGTAGGTGAAGGGGTAAACGTAGGGGAATGGGTCTGGGTGGGTTGCTCTTCGGAGGATCGGTGTGGACTTGGTGGGCCGAAGAGCCTGTTTCCACACTGTAAGTAATCTAATCATGAGATAAACTGCTCTGCTTGCCAGGACGTAAAGAACTTTCCCAGAGAAGAGTTCACCTTTCCTCTACACACGTCCACATTGGTGCATATATGGGAACAGACTCCACCCTTTCAGCCTGCTCCACCATACAGTACGATCACAGCTGATGGTTTAACTCTGGCACGCACAGCCCAAGAGTTGGTTGGGTGGTTGGGGGAGAGCGGTTCATCTGGGGCTTTCCAGAATGGGCAGCTGGAACAGCTAAGTCATTCTTGCAGAGAGCCAGCAAGTACGTGTTTAAAAACAATCGCCTCCTTCTACAGGGCAACGATTCTGTGAGGAGCACTTCCAGTCTTTAAATATGTTCCCGGGCAATATGTCTCCTCTTCCAACAGCAGTCAACAACTCCCTCAAACCCAGTCTTTGCTTTGTCTGATCGCCCCTGTTGTAGGAAGGCTATTGTTAAACAGGAGAGGGTTCAGAAGAGATTTACCAAGATGTTGACGGGTACGGAGTGTTTGAGTTATAAGGAGAGGCTGGGGACCTTTTTCACTGGAGCGCAGGAGGTTGAGGGGTGACCGTATTGAGGTTTATAAAATAATGAGGGGGGTATAGGTCAGGTGAGTCTTTTCCCTAGGGTGGGGGATTTCAAGACGAGGGGAAATATTTTTAAAGTGAGAGGGGAAGATTTAAAGAAGACGTGAGGGGTGGTTCATGTGTGGAACAAATATAACGTTGAAAAGATATTTGGATAAGTACTCAAGTAAGAAGTGTTTGGAGAGATATGGGGCAAGGCGTAGGCAGAGAGGACTAGTTTTGTTTGGGAATTAGGGTCTGTTTGTGTGCTGTATGTTTCTATAATTCCATAGGAGCTGGTTATAAAAACCACCATGGAAACTAGGGAAGGATTTTTTTTAAAAATCAGAAGGGGACCATTCTGCGCCAGTGTGCCTATGTAGCGACAAGTTCCTACTTCTGGTAGGAACCTTTTGGTTTTTACTAACAGTGTCACGTCTCTCAGAAATGACTCACTTTAATCACAGATCTGTTGCTGTGCAGAGTCAGAAGTAAAAATGATAACCATTTAGTACAACAATCAGAACTTGTATTTGCATAGCACCCTAAATGTAGCAAAACCATCCAAAGGCCCTTCACAGAGCATAATAAAACAAAGTGTGACATCGAGACCCCTCAGAAAATATGAGAAAGAGGTGGGTTGTAAGAGGTATCTGAAACGAGACCCAACAAGGTGGAGAGGTATGGGGAGGAATTCCAGAGCTCAAGGCCCCAGGCAGGAGGTTACAGAGATAAGGAAGAGTGGTAGGGGCTAGCAGAGGTTAATGTAGGGCCTGGAAGAAGTTACAGAGATGAGGAGGGTTTGTAGGATCTGGAAGAGGATATGAGGATAAGGAGGGTCCAGAGGGTGAAGGAGGTTACAAAGAGAGTGGGGACCAGGGGCTGACAGAGGTTGCATAGATAGGGATAGGTGGAGGGGCTGGCAGAGGTCACAGAGATAAGTCTGTAGGGTTGAAGAGCTTTGAAAAATAGGGAGGGCTAATCCCAATGATGGTCACTGTGACAATTGTCATCAATTGTAATTAGACTTCTCTGGTACACTAATGTCCTTTAGGGAAGAAAATCTGTTGTCTTTACCCAGTCTGGCATACCAGCGATCGCAGGCTCAGAATAACGTGTTGAAGTTTTAACTGGCTTATGAAATGGCCCTTGTGAGACATTCTGTTCAAGGGCAATTAGGGATGGGCGATATCCCCTGCCAGCGAATCCTACCTCATTCAATGTATAAATAAAATAAAAAGGCTGAATAAAGATTCGTGCACTTTGTGTCTCTCACTGTGTCTCCCACCTGCACACACACACACCATGGGTGCTGGGGATAAAATAAGCACTACCGCATTTAGGTGGTAGTGTGGGGGTTAAATTTAAACAAAAAATGAAAGTAAAAAAAAAAGAAAAATAAAAAAAAAATAAACAGGGGATTGCCTGCCCAGGAAAAAAAAGGGAAAAAAAAAATAAAAAGGCTACCTGAAAGAATGCAAAGCAAGGGAGGTGATTGTTTGATTCTTAATGTCTCATGGTGTTGCCATGTATCTGCTACTGTCGTTCTTGACGGTGGAGGTCCGGCTGTCTAAGGAGCCTGGGCGAGTTGCTACAGTGCATCTTGTAAATGGTAGGCACTGCCACAACTGAATAACAGTGGTGGATGGACAGTCGGGCTGCTTTGTCCTGGACGGTGTTGAGATTCTTCAGTGTTGTGGGATCCGTCCTCCTCCAGGCCAGTGCAGAGCATTCCATCACACTGCTGCATACATGATGGACAGGCTTCGGGGAGTCAGTACTCACTGCAGGCTTCCCAGCCTCAGACCTGCTCTTGCAGCCACTGTACTCACATGACTGTTATCTTTTGTAATTTAAATAAAACTCAATTCCACTTCCTCTTAGAGTCTTCTGTTTTAATGGAACCATTCCCAGTCTCTGAGGAGTAGACTAATGACTCTACTTCCCCTAGACCTCAGTGGGATGTGACATGTAAAATACTCTCTCCTGTTTTGACTCCTGCCAGTGAAGATTTTCATCGTATTACTTCTTTCACTGCTCTAAAACATCCGAAAGTGCTTCTTGAAGTGATCACAGCAGCCAATTCATGCGAAGCAAGGTCCCCACAAGCAGCATTTGCAATAATGACTCAGGTCACCTGCTTGTGGTGGTGTTGGTCGATATAAATATTGGTGTCAAGGAACCGGGAGAACTCCTCCGCCACCCATCACCTTCTTTCAACAGCGCCACGGGGTCTTTCACACTCACTTGGTAAAGGAATTCGGTCAGCCTTGGTCTAATATCTCACCTGAACTGAACGACAGCACCTCCGGCAGTGCCTCACCACCGGCATCAGCCTCGGTGCCCCTTCAGTGATCGAAGTGTCCCATGAGAGTGTGGGAGCATCGGGGTGTAGCTGGGGAAATGGCCAAGGTGAACTGTGAGGCCACCCTCAGTCGCACAGCAGTGGGATGTGAACCCTGCAGTGTTCAGGACCAGAATGCTTTATTAAAATAGGAAACCGGGCGTTGCTACCTCGCAACTGAATGCTCATAGTTACATCTGATTTACAGTATAGCGGCAGGCCATTCAGCCCATCACCTCTGTGCCATACTCCTACCAGGACTTCACCCTACTCTCTATTCCTTTCTCCCTCGTGTCGAATCCAACTTGACCCTTAAGTGCATCCACACTGTTCCCCTCAACCCCTCTCTGTGGGGACAAGTCTCACATTCTCCTCATTGTCTGCCGGAAGACTTTTCTCCTGAATTCCCCATTCGATTTATTAGGGGCAGTCTCACATTCATGGATCACCCCAGACTGATCTCAACTGTAATTGGAAATATCTTCACTACATCGATCCTGTCCCCTTCCTCATTTTTTTGAAGGTCTCACCCTACGCCAGCCTTCCCTCTTGGAGAGAAAAGAGCCTGGCTTGTTCAGTCTTTCCTGACGGGGTATAACCTCCCAGGTCTGGGATCTTCCCTGACAATTTGATGGAGATGATTGGGAAGGGTCAGGAGTCAAAGGCCGCCGAATGAGAAGTGTTTCGCTGAAGAAGCAAAGGGTGACATGAGAAAGAACGTTTGTCACTCAGCCAGTGGCTCGGGTCTGGGATAAATTGCCTGAGTGTGTCAAGGGCGGTTTTCAGAAGAGAAAATAATCAGAGAGGCTGCAGGGAAAACGTGGGGGGGAGCAGGACTGGGTGAGGCGCTCATGAAGAGGGGCTAGCACAGACAAAGGGGAGCTGAATGGCCTCCTGTGTTACTGTAACCGTTCGCAGTCTTAATTTCAGTACCTCCACAAAGTGGAGTCTAAGCAAGGGACCTTCAGGGAGGCAGTGCGTTCTGAAGGGCTGGGGGACATCTGTTAAATACAATGTGCCACTTGACTTCTTGAAGGGAGACAAAGGGTTAAAGACCCAGTCAGCAGATGTGGGCCAGACTGTGGGGAGAGGGAACACCCAGCTGAGAATTGAATCTTTGCCTGTCAGTGTTGTAGACGAGATTGGGGAAGGGAGGGAGACAGAGTGAGAGAGAGAGAGAACGATGGAGATTTCAAATAAACTGCTTTCCACACAGTGCTGCTCCTACGTACTGGCTCTGCTCTTCTCCCTGTTTGTGGTGGTGCCCCTGGCAGAGAATGGACGAGAATTCAAAGGGAGGTGCCTGCTCTTCAGCCGGGCCTTCTGGAGGGAGGAGAACAGCACTGGCTCACTCATCAATCGCTTCGTGGTGGAGGAGTGGGGGCCTACGGCTGCCTGCCAGTTCTGCACCTTTGTGGGATTCTTCACCCTCATCTTCTGCGCTGTGCAGGCCTGGCGGACCCTGTTCTACCTCTGCAAGGGGCACGATGAGTAAGTCTGAGCCCTCTCCCACTTTGGGTCAGCTTCTTGCTCTCCTCCCCCCCCCATCTCTTCCCCCCCACCCCCTTCCCTAGCCCATGCTCCCTCCTTCCCCCCACCGCTACCATCTCTCCTTCCTTCCCCACCTCT
>NC_057754.1:3137102-3152318 GCF_004010195.1 Chiloscyllium plagiosum
CTCTGTCTATCTCTCTCTGTATCTCTATCTCTCTCTATGACTCTATCTCTGTCTCTCTTTCTACGTCTATCTCTCTCTTTCTCTCTCTCTATCTCTCTCTTCCTCTATCCCTCTCTCTCTGTCTCTCTCTATATCGCTCTTTCTCTATCCCTCTATCCTTCTATCCCTCTATCCTTCTATCTCTCTGTCTGTCTGTCTGTCTGTCTGTCTCTCTCTCTCTCTTTGCCTTCCATTTCAAATCCCTTTCAAGGCCAGGGATGTAGTGATCAGATGGTCACATGAAATAGGATCAGGAGTAAGTTTTGTACCCAGTAAGCTCTGTCTGTCTGTCTGTCTCTCTCTCTCTCTTTGCCTTCCATTTCAAATCCTTTTCAAGGCCAGGGATGTAGTGATCAGATGGTCACATGAAATAGGATCAGGAGTAAGTTTTGTCACCCAGTAAGATCTGAGTCTGTGTTAAATTCCTCGTTTCCCCAATGACCTGTGATGACCCCCTGCCTAGCACAAATCTATATACCTTGCTTTAAAAAATATTCCGTGCCCTCACCACCACCCCCCACATCACCGGCAGCATCTTCCGAGACAGAGCGTTTCAAAGTAAAACTGTCATCTGAGAGAAAATGGGAAAAAAAAACGTTCTGTCTGTCCTGAAAGGGAGACGGCTAATTTTAATACATTGTCCCTTTATTCTGGACTGACCCAGGTCTTGTCAAGATCGTTCAGAATCTAATGCTCTTCCATGAAGTCACCCCTCACTCCATTGGGAGCAAGCCCAATTGGTCCAATCCATCCTCATAAGACAACCCATTCATTCCAGGTATCGATCCAGTACACCACCTCTGAACTTGATTGCACTAACATCTTGCAATGTCACTGTGCTGGTAATCGGGAGTCCCGGGGGGGGGGCCGAACACAGGTTCAAATCTCATAACGGGCAGACGACAGAATCTTAATTTAATGAATCAAATTTGGAAGTGGAAGCTTGTAATACAGACTGTGGTAATTATCGTCAATTGCTTTTAAAAAAAAACTCCATCTGGTTCCCTAATGCCCTTTACAGAAAGAAATCTGCTGTCTTCACGGGATCTGACCTACACGTGACTCCAATCCCACTGTAATGTGATTGGCTCTCAATTGCCCATCTGAACGCTCCATGATAGGTGATTAAGAAGGTACATGGGTCACTTGCCCTTATTAGTCGAGAGTGCGGTGCTGGAAAAGCACAGCAGGTCAGGCAGCATCCGAGGAGCAGGGAAAATCGACCTGTCGTGCATAAGCTGTTTTCCTGATGAAGACCGTATGATCAAAACGTCGACTCTCCTGCTCCTCGGATGCTGCCTGACCTGCTGTGCTTTTCCGGCACCACACTCTTCAAGCGAGGAGGCTAAGACGGAACACGCAAAAACAGAAATTGCTGGAGAAACTCAGCAGGTCTGGCAACATCTGTAGAGAGAGAAACAGGGACGTTTCGACCACAGCGACACTCCCCCTCTCCCCCCCCCCCCCCCCCACCCCGCAACGCCTTTTCACGGACTTCAAACATTATCTCTGTTTCTTCTTCCAGAGATGCTTCCAGACCTGCTGAGTTTCTCCAGCGATTTCTGTTTCTGTGTGTTTCAGATCTCCAGCATCCACAGTTCCTTGATCTAATTGAGAGGTTGGTTAGAGTGGAGTTGTGAATAACATTTAGTTAGGCCAGGGCAGCAATATTGTGTGCAGTGCTGGTCACCTCACTATCAAAAGGATGCAATTGCACGAGAGAGGGTGCAGAAGCGACAGGTGATCATACCGGACCCAGCCAAATATGCCTGTGTCCCATAGTTGGATAGAATAAAATCTTTCATCCCGAGACTTACAAATTCCTTCATGGGAGTTGGGTATCACAAGCTATCCAGGTATTTGATTCCACATTTATTTCATTGAATTTGTATTCAAATCCATGTCCATGAGAGTATCATCTAGTGCCTCTGAATGACTAGTCCAGTGACATTACCACTACACCAACAAGGCACCTCAGTGACAAAGAGTTATCTAGTCTCGAAGCATTAGCCTGCCATCTCTCCACGGAAGCTGCCTGACTCACTGTGACTCCAGCATTTGTTGTTTTCACCTCAATGACAGCACTGAGGCGTTCCCACATCAGCAACAGGGAAGATGGGACACAATCGGTAAAAGGTGACAGGGCTACACAAATTATCCTTAGCTGCGTCGCGCAGTTCCTGTCAGATCACCTAGGACTGCCAACTACCTGTCCCATCTTCGTTCAAGCCCTGGTGAACATTGACAGGGAGTATGCAACATCCATCAATGCTCTTGATGCCTTTAGGCTGAGCTGGGCGCTGTGGGGATCCAGCGCTTTCAGGCCCCCTCCAGCTCCATTTTCATTGAGTCCCTTCCCTCTCATCTTTGATGGTTTGGATTCCCTGAAAAATGTGTTGCTGGAAAAGCGCAGCAGGTCAGGCAACATCCAAGGAGCAGGAGAATCGACGTTTCGGGCATGAGTGGATTCCCCACAACGGACTTTGCTTGTACATATTCAGTTGGCTACTGGCAGTGGTTACGAGTTTTAAAAGAAGCAGAAAAAAAAAAGAAAATCACGGTGATTTTGGTGGTGGGAAAGTCGTTAGGTTGTGCGTAGAGGAAAAGCGAAAAGTAGAATCATCCAGGGAGGGTGCTTGTGGTAGTGTTCCCACCTCTGAGACAGGATTTCAAGTCCCACCTGCTCCAGAGGTGTGTGTCGTAACATCCCTGATCAGGTTAGAATCATAGAGTCCTACAGCTTGGAGACTGGCCCTTCGGCCCAAACTGGTCCATGCTGACCACAATGTCCATCCACACTAACCCCATCTCCCTGCACTTGGGCCTACATCCTTCTAAACCTTTCCTAGCCGTATGTTGATTAGGAAAATAGCTGGAATTATCTGTGCCAGAGATCACTACATCAAACCTGAGCTGGTCGCTTTGCCAAACTGTCCACCCCCCACAAACTCTGTGGTCTTGCCCTGCAAAGTGCTGATCCTGGGAGCACAGACGTTTCAGAATAAGAGAGTCCTTGTTTAAGGAGGACTCTCATCTCTCAGAGAGCCAGAGGGAATTCTCCCTCCCCTGAGAGAGCAATAGAGGCTGGGCTATTGAATGTACTCAAGCTTGTGTTAGACAATTATAAAAGGCGTTGGGGGTGAGACCACAGCTGGGGTGTTGCGTCCAGTCTTGATCTCCGCACTTGAGGGGGGATGTGGTGGCAGTTGAGAGGAGGTTCCCAAGGTTGATACCAGAGCTGGCGTACGAGGAGCAGTTGGATAGTTTGCGTTTGTACTCATTGGAGTTCCGAAGAATGAGGGGGAGACCTGACTGAGGTGTATAAAATGCGAAAGGGGATTGATAAAGTGGACGTTGTTCCCTCACGTGGGACAGTCTCAAAGAAGAGGTCATGGATGTAGAGGCAGAGGAGGTAGGTTCAAAACCGAGGAGAGGAGCAACTATTTCTCTCAGAGGGTTGTGAATCTGCGAGTCACTGCCCCCCAGGGTGCAGCAGAGGCAGAATCAATCAATAGATTCAGGAAATAGATATGGCAGCAAGGTGGCTCAGTGGTTAGCCCTGCTGCCTCACAGCTCCAGGGACCAGGGTTCGATTCCAGCCTTGGATTACTGTCTATCTGTGTGGAGTTTGCATGTTCTCCCCGTGTCTGCGTGGGTTTCCTCCGGGTGCTCCGGTTTCCTCCCACAGTCCAAAGATTTGCAGGTGAGGGTGAATTGGCCATGCTAAGTTGTCCCATGTGTCCTAGGGTGTGTAGGTTAGGTGCATTAGTCAGAGATAAATGTAGGATAATAGGGTGGGGGAATGGGTCTGGCTGGGTTACTCTTCGGAGGGTCAGTGTGGACTTGTTGGGCCGAAGGGCCTGTTTCCACACTGTAGGGATTCTATGTGTTTCTGGTGAAAAGCAGGATAAAGGGCAATGGGGAGCAGGCAGGAGAGTGGAGTTGAGACCAGGGTAAGATCAGCCATGGTCATGTTAAATGGCGGAATGGGCTCAAAGGGCTGAATTGCCTACTCCCCCCACCTCTTAATTCCTACGACAAGAGCTTTGGCCGATGAGGGGCTGGAGGGCTACTGGGGAAGGGGCCAAGGGAACTGAGATCCCAGTTTATTTTGGGAATGATTGAATTGACTGGCGGGGAGCAGGTTTGAGGCATCCTCACATGACGTGCTCCCTCTGGGGTTAAGGGTGGGAGACTGTAGGCAGAGACTGCTTGTTCCCACCCAGGAAGGGTGAGTGTTTGGGGCAGCTGCTTAATGACTGCAGGGATCTCCGCTGCCTGATCTATTAGATTATCATGACTTGCATACAGGCACAGCTGATTAAATCACAGGCTCAGCCGAATTGTCTGCCTGGACATAAATTCTCATTCCAACCAGGAAGTGAGTGGCTTATTAATGAGCCTGTTCCCCTCCCTCCCTCAGAGTCTGTTTTTTTTTATTGTTTTGGCTTCTGTTGCATCTCCTTTGGCCTCATCCACCATTTGTTGTCAATACAGGTCGGTACTACCCATAGCACCAGCTCTCTTGATCTCTCCGATACCTGGTGACTGACCCAGTCGTACAGGATAGAATGGACTGTCCCTCGGGAACAATGGGAAGACATTGGATTCGGTCCCTGCTCCAAACCCACTCCCCGCTCCCTGGTAACAGTCTGAGGTTGAATTGTTTGTTCACAACCTCCAGGTCACTTTCCAGCCCAAGATCAGCTACCAACCTCATATTCACACCGTCTCCAACCCCTACACCCCCTCTCTATTCCTGTATCCTGCTCCATTCCCTGCACTCCCCCCTATCTCTGGAACCCCTTCGTTTATTCCGAACCAAGGGCAGGGACTCGCTGCAGCCCGTCTCCCAGTGACACAAGGTCGTTTCCAATGAGCAGCTGAGACAAACTGCTGCTTAATAACAGCTGGAGATGTCAGCCTGGGTTCACTCTCACCCTGACATACCCTCTGCACCACCCTGGCCTTTCATGATAACCATCATTACACCATGGGGTGGATGGGCTGAATAGCCTCCTGTTATACCCTTATGATGTTCTGACAAGTGCTGGCTTTGCTCTCCATGTCTGCTCCCCGACGTCTGTAACTCGCCCCTCACCCTTCACCCTTCTCCCTCTGCCCCTCACCCTTCACCCCCTCCTTTTGCCCCACTCCCTCTGCACCACTCCCTCTGCACCACTCCCTCTGCACCACTCCCTCTGCCCTGTTCCCTGCTCATTTAATATCCTCCTTCCAACATCTCTCTGGTGCTACCTTGTCAACTATTTACCTGCTTTATGCATGGACAAAATGAGTTTTGATATTGTATGAAAGGTGCTATGTCAATGCAGCAGTTGTTGGCACTGCTTTCTGCAGAGCCCTGTTTCAATCTGTTATCGACTTTCACCAACTCTGAAAGAAGTTGCAGATTTTGTGGGTGATACTGCCCCCTGCTGCTAGAGCGAGAGACATCAGCCACACGGCACCTTGACAGGGACATTCTGGGCAGCAATCTGAGGGGAAGGTTCCCAGTTTAGGATGCCCCCTCCCCCCTCCCTGACACATTGCCCAGGGATATCCCTGTCCCACTGACACTGGCCGTGTTTAACCTCAGCCTTTCCCATCTCGGGCTGTCAGTTCATTAACATTGTTCGTGCCAAGTCTCTCTGAACATCACTGCATGGTCACTCTGTCCACAGTCCAATGGAGCGCCTGGTGATTGTCCCCTGTCTCCTCTGTCCTGCTCAGAACAAAAGATGTTGGGGTTAAAACTGATTGATTGTCACCCCCAGATGTTCAATTCTGTCACCTGACAGTTGTGAGACCCCACCCCACCCCCCGGTCAACAGCTTGGCAACACCACACTGAGAGCAACACTCTCAGAGAGAGATTCACTCATCACCTCACTCTCTCAACTCCTTACACCCCCTCCAGCCCCTACACCCCCTCCCTATCTCTGTAACCCCCTCAAGCCCCTACACCCCCTCCCTATCTCTGTAACCCCCTCCAGCCCCTACACCCCCCTCCCTATCTCTGTAACTCCCTCCAGGCCCTACAACCCCTCCCTATATCTGTCACCTCCTCCAGCCCCTACATCCCCTCCCTGCATCTATCGGAGAGTGGTGAGCTCGCCACTTTGGCCTATCGGGGTGGAGGTGTTGGAATTGGTAATGGGTGGGCCCGGTTAGCACCAGACTGGGAGGGGGACCGGGGTCCAGTCTTTGGTCTCCACAGGGGAGAGGGTCTGCTCTGTGTCGGGGAGAGGCTTCACCACGATGGTAATGACAGAGTGCCTGTGCTTTTGTCTGCTCTTTCAGTACATTCTTCTCCGCCTTCCTGAACCTGGTGCTGAGCTGCTCTGTGTTGTTCCTCACCATCGTCGCCTGTGTGATGATCAGCGTGGGCTTCAACATCTGGTGTGATGTGGTCACTGACCATGGCAACATGCCCATGAGGTGAGTCTGTGATTTGAAATCCAGGTTTACCGTCAAAGTTCCCACACCGCCAATGGCCAGCAGCGATTAGCCTCCTCCTCCCCACAGAACAGGAAGAGGCCATTCAGCCCTCTGCGCTATGTAAAACAGTCCCATTTCCCAGCAGCCCAGGCTCCATAGCCTTGCAGGCTCCAGCTTTTCGGGGGCAGACTCATTTTAAATGAGTCGAGGGGTTCCTTGCCTCCAATACCAGTTGCAGGTACCCACCAGCCTCTGGGTGAAAAAGCTTTTCCCTCATATCCCTTCTTGTCCTTCTGCCGGCCATTGCAAATGGCCTCTCTGCTTGAAGAACAGGTCTCCCCTGTTTGCACCACCCAAGCCCCTCATTATTTCTTGATTAAGCCACCTTTCGGCCTCCTCTGTTCGAAGAAGACAATCCGAACCTATCCAATCTTTCCTCATAGCTTCGGTTTTCAAACCCTGGCAACAGGAGGGGAGACAACGGCCTAGTGATGTCCGAACCGGGCTTGTCAATCTGGGGAGAAAGTGAGCCCTGTAGATGCTGGAGATCAGAGTTGAGAGCGTGCTGCTGGAAAAGCACAGCAGGTCAGGCAGCATCCCGAGGAGCAGGAGAGTCGACGTTTTGGGCAAGAGCTCTTCATCAGGAATCCAGGCTCTTGCCCGAAACGTCTATTCTCCTGCTCCTTGAATGCTGACTGACCTGCTGTGTCTTTCCAGCACCGCACTCTTGTCAATCTGGGGACCCCAGGTAATGCTCTGGGATCTCTTTGTAATCTCAGATAACCTCCTTCACTGTCCACTATCCCACCAATTTTGGTGTCATCCGCAAACGGACTAACCATGCTTTCTATATTCTCATCTCAATCATTTATATAAATGACAAACAAAAAATGGACGCAGCACTGATACCTTTGGAAAACTGCTGATCACAGGCCTCTGATCCGGAAAACAACCACTCTCTTGTCGCCCGCTGTTGAGCCAATTTTGTATCCATTTGGCAAGCTCATTCTGAATCCCACAGTAAGCCTCCTTTGGATTGTTTCCAATGCAGTTACATCACAAGGAGATGATCCCCTTGAACCAACTCTACCATTCTCTCCCTCGCGAACACTGTGCAGTCTGTGTGAGCTTGCTGTTCACAAACAGCTGCAACCTTTGCAACATCACGACTGTAAAGAAAAAAATATTTCCTGTCGACTGAAAATCGTTTTGTGTGTGTGTGTGTGTGTGTGAGAGAGGCATGATGACTCAGTGAGTTAGCACTGCTGCCTCGCAGCGTCAGGGACCCAGGTTTGATTCCAGCCTCGGGCGACTGTCTGTGTGGAGTTTGCACGTTTTCCCTGTGTCGGTGTGGATTTCCTCCGGGTGCTCCGGTTTCTTCCCACAGTCCAGGGATGTGCAGGTTAGGGTGGATTGGCCGTGCTAAATTGTCCCATAGTGTCCAGGGATGTGCAGGTGAGGGTGGATTGACAATGGGAAATTGTCCCATAGTGCCCAGGGATGTGCATATTAGGATGAATTGGCCATGCTAAATTGTCCTTTAGTGCCCAGGGATGTGCAGGTGAGGGTGGATTGAACATGCTAAATTGTCCCATAGTGCCCAGGGATGTGCAGGTTAGGGTGGGTTGACAATGGGAAATTGTCCCATAGTGCCCAAGGACGTGCAGGTCAGGGTGGATTGGCTGTGGGAAATTGTCCCATAGTGCCCAGGGATCTGCAGATTAGGTGGGTTATCCACATTAAAACCATTAATGGGGTGACGGGGTGCTGGATGCTGCTCGGAGGGCCGGTGCAGATTCAGTGGGCTGAATGGCCTGTTCCTGCATTGAACAGACTCTATGAATCACTTTGGTGGGAAAAGGCGGTTGTGGGGTGGGGGGGGTTACAGCCTTGAACGGAACAGAGAAATCAGGACAGGTCTTCTCACAGGACAGCAAGGATTCTGGAACATTCTCTCTCAAGAAACAAGGCTGGTACTTGAGCAAGGTTTCACCAACTGAGGGTGGGAATGGTGCAGCAGCGATGGCCTACAGGGCAGGCTCAGATTCTCAATGCTTCCAGCCACACACCCACCCCCATTGCTCCCAGAATTTAATTTGAGCTCTTCCCCTTTCTCCGCTTGGCAGCTGTGAGGAGATCCAGTCGGTGAACCTGCACCTCGACGTAGACACATCCACCTTTTATGTCCACTTCAGGATTGCACAGGTGAGCGTCACCGAGAGATACCACCAGGGAATGCGCGGTGGTGAGAGGAGGGTTCGGCCTACCCGCCACATACCGCTAGCCCTGTACCCAGATACGGCTCACTGCCGGGTGAAAGAGTGCGGTCAGGTGGACTCAGGTCTAGCGCATGTGGCTCAGAACCAATGATGGGTCAGCACTGAGGAGACTCATTACTGAGGGTGCGCCGCATTGTCGGAGGGTCAGTACTGAGGGAGTGCAGCACTGTGGGAGGGTCAGTGCTGAGGGAGTGGGCACTGTCAGAGGGTCAGTGCCGAGGTAGTGGACACTGTTGGAGGGTCGGTGCTGAGGGACCACCGCACTGTTGGAGGGACAGTGCTGAGGGAGTGTGGCACTGTTGGAGGGTCAGTGCTGAGGAAGTGGGCACTGTCGGAAGGTCAGTGCTGAGGGAGTGGGCACTGTTGGAGGGTCAGTGCTGAGGGAGCAGTGCACTGTCGGAGGGTCAGTGCTGAGGGAGTGGGCACTGTCGGAGGGTCAGCGCTGAGAGAGTGGACACGGTCGGGGGAGGGGGCACTGTCGGAGGGTCAGTCCTGAGGGAGGGGGCACTGTCGGAGGGTCAGTCCTGAGGGAGGGGGCACTGTCGGAGGGTCAGTCCTGAGGGAGGGGGCACTGTCGGAGGGTCAGTCCTGAGGGAGGGGGCACTGTCGGAGGGTCAGTCCTGAGGGAGGGGGCACTGTCGGAGGGTCAGTCCTGAGGGAGGGGGCACTGTCGGAGGGGCAGTGCTGAGGGAGCGCGCACTGTCGGAGGGTCAGTTCTGAGGGAGCGGGCACTGTCGGAGGGTCACTGCTGAGGGAGTGCCGCACTGTCAGTGTCTGTCAAAGACCAGATGGTGATTATTGGCAGGGCGGGGAGGATCTCTCCACTATTGACATGTGGGAGCTTGCTGTGCGTTTGCGTTTGTGACATTGAAACATGACGAGAAGTTTATGCGGCGTCCCCGTAATAAGTTGGGGTTCCGGGAATTGCGAGTCCTACCCAGGCGGGACAGAAGAGGTGTCCTCTCCTTGAATCTGTGGTTGAATTCTCTGCCTGACTTTTGTCTGTAGTTCGGCCTGTGGAGTATTTGGACCATTTGGGTGCTGCTGGGCGTGCTTGCCTTCCTGAAGGTTTACCGAAATTACAAACGCAAAGAGCTGGCTCGCTGCCTGTCCCGGGAAAAGGAGCTCCTGCTTGACCGTTCGCTGCACAGCCGGCCCTTGTCCGAGGAGCAGGCCGACCTCCCCAGCGTCTTCATCTGAGGTGACCGCTCCCCCGTGGGTCAATACCGGGCACAGATGCAAACTCTGCAGACCAATGCACCCCTAGGCGAGCCTGGAGCCTCGGGCCTATATAAATAGCCTTTAGTGGGAATAGACAAGTCAGTGACCCCTGCCCTGTTCAGGCACGAGGGGTCTGGGAGTTAACCACTCAGATATTTTTGTTTGGAGTTTGCTTCGTGGGCCGCTCCAGAATTCTGCCTTGCCTGGCCCCTACACTGTATCAGCTTGTCATCAGCAGTTTGGTTTCATCACCTTCCGATTTTATTACCCCCATCCCACGGCCTCTCTGTGCTCCCACCGCCCGTGAGGTCAGGTCAGTGATTGTGAAGTTCGACCGTGAAGGGCGTCACGGTTTCTGACCCCCCCCCCCCACTTTCTCTGGTAGAAAGTGAGGACTGCAGACGCTGGAGATCAGAGTCGAAAGAGCGGTGCTGGAAAAGCACAGCAGGTCAGGCAGCATCCGAGGAGCTGGAGAGTCGACGTTTCGGGCATGAGCCCATCTTCGTTTCTCCTGCTCCTCGGCTGCTGCCCGACCTGCTGCGCTTTTCCAGCACTACAACCCCCCCTTCCCCCCCCCCTCAGTCTGGGTTTGGCAGGGGGAGGTGTTGGCTTTGTCATCTTAAATCCCCAGGGCCAGGACAACTTGTAGCTCCACCACTTCTCCCTTTCCCACACCAATGCCCCTCAGGGCCTGATGGGGTGAAGGGAGGAACGGGAGGGAGGGGGCAATCATGGGGCAGGAGGCAGTCCAAGGGCGTGCCCAATCCAGTGAACCCCACCCCAGGACAGACCTGCGCCTGGGCTGTGGAACAGGGTTCACAGTCAAGCGATTGATGCCATAGCTGAACCGCCCCAGGCTGGGTCCCTGGAACCTTTGGCCTGGGAAGGGAGGGGCGGTAGTTTGTGGTTCGGAGAGGGACAGGTATCCTGCTTTCAACCTCTGATTGGATTTGGAGCTTATTTAGGAAAACAACGAGGGTGTGTGGGAATAAAATTCAGGAGAGATGCAAAACTAACTCCCTGTAGCAGGCTCATGGATAAAAGTCCAGCTCTATCCTGTGTGTTATTCACTTGAGTTTTTTTAAGTTATTTTCATTGTAAACAGTATTCCAGTATTTGTTCATCAATCTATTACCGATCTGTTTGTATTTATTAAGCAACAATAAATATGAGACTGTGTTCTGTGGTTATTTCTTCAACTTTTCTACATTATTACACCTTCAAAGTCTCTCCTGTGGTTCTGAGAAGCCCATCTCTATCTATTTTTCGATCTCACTTTCCAATTTTTCTCTCTACTCACTCCTCACCCTCCATCCCTTCTCCCTCTTTCTGTCTTCCCTTTTTTTGTCTCAGTGCCTCCCCTCTCTCTCTCTGTTCCTCTTTCTCTCACTGTTTCTATTTCTCTTTGCCTCTCTGTCTCCCTCCCTCAACCCTGGCCTCAACCCTTCTCTCTTTCTACCCCTCTCTTTCTGCTTCTCACTTCTCTCTGCCTTTTTCTCTTCCTTTTTCTCCCTCTGTCTCTCTCTCTCCCTTTTTCTCCCTCTATCCCTCTCTCACTGTCCTCTTTCTCTTTGCCCTCTCCTTCTCTCTCTTTCTCCCTCTCTGCCCTCTCTTTCTCTCTGCCTTCTTTATTCAGCCTCCTTCCCTCCCCCACCCCACCTCTCTCTGTCTCGGTGACCTTCCAGGCCCCAGGGGACTGAAGAGAAAACCCAAACTCAGGCAGTGGCTGGGAGTCCATCTGGGGGTTTCCTTGACAACTGAGGCCCAGGAGAGCCAGGCCTCATCTGTTAAAGTGTGAGGGCCCGAGGTGGGGGCTGGGTCGTAGAGCATTCGGGAAAACCGTGTGGAATTTAATGAAGGACCCCTTTGACTGACAGGCTGTCAGAGGTCAACCTGCCTGAGCAGCTGTTTATCGGGGACGGAGTAGCAATTAACATCCCTGCTCTCCTTTCCAGGGAGACTTCCTTGGGGAATGGGTCAGACGGGTGTTCTTGCCAGCTCTCCCATTACCGATCTCTCGGCAGGAATCCTCCTGCCCACGGGCCCCGCCCAACCTGTGTCCTCTGTCCCTGACACCTTCACGTTTTACTGGGGATGGACTGTCCAGACCCGAGATGGTGTCACTACCTATTCCTCCCCTCCAAAACTAAAACAAAGATGCTGAGGACAACTACACTGCCCCACACTCTACCTCCCTGTTTGAGAGAGAGAGACAGAGCTGAACGCAGAATGTAGGAGGGAAAGGACAGTGAGCTGCGGTGAAGTCAGAATGTTATATGTTCAAGCTCTGCTCCAGACAGTTGGACACAAAATCCAGGCTGATTCTCACAGCCCCATTACTGTAGGCGCACAGTGCTCTACCCATCATGAGCAAGTGATGGAATAAGTTCAAATTAAAACCAGGGTGGCACAGTGGCTCAGTGGTTCACACTGCTGCCTCACAGCACCAGGGACCTGGGTTTGACACCTTCAGGCAACTGTCCGTGTGCAGTTTATACATTTTCACTGTGTTTGCGTGGGCTTCCTCCGGGTGCTCTGGTTGCCTCCCACAGCCCACAGATGTGCAGGCTGGATGGTTTAGTCATGGGGAATGTAGGGTTACCGGTGGATGGGGCTGGGTGAGATGTTCTTCGGAGGGTCAGTGTGGGCTCGATGGGCAGAATGGCCTGGTTCCGCACTGTCGGGATTCTATTCTACTCCTGGCAGCATCTGTGGGGAGAAATCAAAGTTAACGTTTCGAGTCCAGTGACCCTTCTTCAGCTCTGGATCCAAGACATTGACTCTGCTTTCTCTCCGCAGATGCTGCCAGACCTGTTGAGTTTCTCCAGCAATTTCTGTTTTAGTTGACGGATTTTTTTTATTTGCTTGTGGGATGTGGGTGTTGCTGCATTGCTCGGCCCTAGTTGCTCCCCTTGAGAAGGTGGGGGGAGCTGCCTTCTTGAACCGCTGCAGTCTATGTGCTGTGGGTAGGCTCCAGGGTATGTTGTTTTACATATAACATTGGCACCTAAATTCAGGCCTAACTGTGCTGAATTATGGTTGTCAGAACACCCTTGTGGACCTATATTTTGTTCCTGATTCCCTTTCGATCCTATCAGTTCAATTCTGGTCTCCCTGCTATAGGAAAGATGGTGTGAAACTTGAAAGGGTTCAGAAAAGATTTACAAGGATGTTGCCGGGAGTTAGAAGATTTGAGCTATAGGGAGAGGCTGAACAGGCGTCGGAGGCTGAGGGATGACCTTGTAAAAGTTTATAAAATCATGAGGGACATGGGGAGGGGAGTCCAGAACTAGAGGGGATGGGTTTAAGGTGCGAGGAGAAAGATTTGATTCCCTACAGTGTGGAAACAGGCCCTTCAGCCCAACAAGTCCACACTGATCCTCCAAAGAGTAACCCACCCAGGCCCATTTTCCTCTGACGAATGCACCTAACACTGTGGGTAATTTAGCATGGCCAATCCACCTGACCTGCACATCTTTGGACTGTGGGAGGAAACCCACGCAGACACAGGGAGAATGTGCAAACTCCACACAGACAGTCTGCCTGAGGCTGGAATCAAACCTGGGACCGTGAGGCAGCAGTGCTAACCACTGAGCCATCGTGCCACCCTAATTAAAAGGGACCTAAGGGACAACTTTTTCACACAGAGGGTGGTGTGTGTATGGAATGAGCTGCCAGAGGAGTTGGTGTTGGCTGGTACAATGACAACATTTAAAAGGCATCTGGATGGATATATGAATAGGAAGGGTTTGGAAGGATATGGGCCGGATGCTGGCAAATGGGACTAGGTTAATTTAGGATATCTGGTCGGCATGGATGCGTTGGACCGAAGGGTCTGTTTCTGTGCTGTATAATCTCTAATACCTCTTTGTGAATCGATTATTTTAAAGAAAATTTTGATTAAATCTCTTTCTCGCCTTCTGTACTCCAGTCAGATGGCTGTGTCACGTATCCATGACTTTTGCTTTGAAATCTTTGACTGATTTTGGAGTAGAAGAATGTATCTCTCCTTTGTGTTGTGATGTTAGAGAGAAAAACGAGCCGTGCTCTTTGGTGACCTGAACCAGACATGTGGCGTTCCTGACCGAAACATTGTGCTGCAGGCTACACAGGTGGGTGTGCCAAACGTCACCCCAATTTCTATTGAACAAAGTCAGCAGGCCTTGAAGTTTCATCTCAGGTTTGAGAGATAATACCTGGAGTTCAGAGTACCACCCTTCCTCGGGGTAGTGCAACTACTGGGTTAGTTGGGGAAAATCAGGTCCCATTATTCTTGAAGTTGTCTCAGATGTGAGAATTTGATTAAATTACCAAATTGTCCACCACAGTTTAAAGATATGAGCACACCAGGTTCTCGTTAGTCACTGAGAAGAATATCACTATTTATTGTCATCAAACTGTTCTTGCTGGAAAAGCGCAGCAGGTCAGGCAGCATCCAAGGAACAGGAGAATCGACGTTTCACGCATAAGCCCTTCTTCAGCTCTGATCTCCAGCATCTGCAGTCCTCACTTTCTCATCAAACTGTTCTTGACCAAGTTAAAAATCACACAACACCAGGTTATAGTCCAACAGGTTTAATTGGAAGCACTAGCTTTCGGAGCGACGCTCCTTCATCAGGTGGTTGTGATGAAGGAGCGACGCTCCGTAAGCTAGGGTGCTTCCAATTAAACCTGTTGGACTATAACCTGGTGTTGTGTGATTTTTAACTTGGTCCACCCCCAGTGCAACACCGGACTCTCCGAATCACGTTCTTAACCAACAGCAAGAAGGAAACACGAATCGCTAACTTATACTAACTTGAACACTACCTAACATTTCAGAACAAATAGACATGTAAAGAGACAAGACAAAAATATTGTAGGCAGGGAAGAAGAAAAGTAACGCCAGAGAAACACAGAAATAAAACAAAGGACTGTGGTTGTTCGAGATCTGAAATAAAAACAAACATTGGCGGATAAATTTGGGCAGCATCTTGTGGAGGAGCCACAGAAAATGGGGGAGATACTAAATGAATATCTTGCGTCAGTATTTATTGTGGAAAAGGTTATGGAAGATATAGACTGTAGGGAAATAGATGGTGACATCTTGCAAAATGTCCAGATTACAGAGGAGGAGGTGCTGGGTGTCTCGAAACGGTTAAAGGTGGATAAATCCCCAGGACCTGATCAGGTGTACCCGAGAACTCTGTGGGAAGCCAGAGAAATGATTGCTGGGCCTCTTGCTGAGATATTTGTATCAT
>NC_057754.1:3153263-3160779 GCF_004010195.1 Chiloscyllium plagiosum
AACTAGAGGGCATAGGTTTAGGGTGAGAGGGGAAAGACATAAAAGAGACCTAAGGGGCAACTTTTTCACGCAGAGGGTAATACGTGTATGGAATGAGCTGCCAGGGGATGTGGTGGAGGCTGGTACAATGACAACATTTAAGAGGCATTTGGATGGGTATATGAATAGGAAGGGTTTGGAGGGGATATGGGCCTGGTGCTGGCAGGTGGGACTAGATTGGGTCGGGATATCTGGTCGGCATGGACGGGTTGGGCCGAAGGGTCTGTTTCCGTGCTGTACGTCTCTATGAGAGAAAACAGAGTTGACATTTCGAGTCCAGTGACTGTTCTCTCTCCACAGCTGCTGCCAGAGCTGCTGAGTTTCTTCAGCAATTTCTGTTTGTTTCAAGGAAGCAGGGTCCTGGCACCAATTTGCAACACATTTGTTGACTCTTTTGGTTTTCTGTCGACTGTTTCCGAATGACGTGAGATTGTGGATACGTTGGTTTTCAGTCTCTCATCCACCGGTTTGCGGACTTGAAGAAATTGTTCCCCTCTTTTTCCTTTTAACGAGGGAATTTGCAGACAGAGTACTTCACAAGAAGATGGCGAGCGAGACCAGCCACCAGGCAGTACGGTGGCTCAGTGGTTAGCACTGCTGTCTCACAGCACTAGGGTCCCAGGTTCGGTTCCACCTTTTGGTGACGGTCTGTGTGGAGTTTGCACGTTCTCCCTATGTCTGTGCGGGTTTGCTCCAGTTTCCTCCCACGGTCCAAAGACCTGCAGGTCAGGTGAATTGCCCATAGTGTTAGGTGCGTTAGTCAGAGGGAAATGGGTCTGGGTGGGTTAATCTTCAGAGGGTAGATGTGGACTTGTTGGGCCGAAGGGCCTGTTTCCACCCTGTAGGGAATCTAATCATTTTCTGTTGACGTCTGCACCACAGGAGGGATAACAAGGTCACGGTGCTTTCTCTTTGTATTCTAGAAGCTTCCCCTGTACTGTGCATATTCAAAGTTGTAGCCAGGAATCAACCAACTGAAACCAATCAAAAGACTGGGCAAAGTTGCTCTGAACACACCCACACGGGGGCTGATGCATCTAGCATTCTCCTCCAGTGCTTAAATAAGATAACTTTGTAGATGCAACTCACGATGAGTTCCATGAATGTTTTTTTTTAGATTACTTACAGTGTGGAAACAGGCCCTTCGGCCCAACAAGTCCACACCGACCCGCCGAAGCGCAACCCACCCATGCCCCTACATTTACCCCTTACCTAACACTACGGGCAATTTAGCACGGCCAATTCACCTGACCCTGCACATCTTTGGACTGTGGGAGAAAACCGGAGCAAACCCACGCAGACACGGGGAGAACGTGCAAACTCCACACAGACAGTCGCCTGAGGATGGCCGTGTTGGAACAGACCCTTCAGTCCCATCAGTTCATGCCGACCATATTCCCAAACCGAATGAGTCCCACACTTGCCTGCACCTGGCCCATATCCCTCCAAATATTTTTTATTCATGTACTTATCCAAATCTCTTTTAAATGTTGTGACTGTACCTGCGTCCACCGGTTTTTCTGGAAATTCATTCCACACACAAACTACACTGTGTTAAAAAATAACTCGTCCTCATGTCTTTTTTTAAAATCTTTCTCCTCTAGCCTTAAAAATACACCCTGTGGTCTTGAAATCCCACATCCTAGGGAAATGACACCTGCCATTCACCTTATCTATCCCCCTCGTGATCTTATGGACCTCAATAAGGTCACATCTCAACCTCTTACATTCCAGTGAAAAAGGTCCCAGCCTATCCAGTTCTCCTTATAACCCAAAACCCCCCAATCCCAGTAACATCCCGGTAAATCTCTTCTGAACCCTCTCCAGCTTAATAATATTCTTCCTGTAACTGGGCGATCAGAACTGGACACAGTATTCCAGAAGAGGCCGCACCAACGTCCTGTACAAAGGCATAGCTGCCAAATGACATGAATTGGGCTCTGCAACCACCTCCTTCCACCGTTTCCTTGGCTTAAAGCCATTTCTTTTCCCGTTTCCAGGCTATAGACTGAAAAAAAAAACAGTCTGTAGAAGAGTGAAATGAGGGTATGTTCGGAGAGGTAAAGGCAGGTTGGAGAGAGCGGGAGTGTTTCTGTCACAATCGCTTTGATTTATTTGCTGTTAGTGCGAGTGTTAGTGAAAACACTGAGGATTTAACGCAGGTAAAGTCGGTTTTCAGAAGGCATTTTGCCAACGTGCCTCTTGGGAGGGTCGTCACGGAGCCACTGCAGGGCAGAAGGAAGCCATTTGGCCCATCATGTCAGCACCGGCCATCTGAGAGAACATTCCAATGAAAGCTCTTCCACTGCCTTCTCTCTGTAACCCTTCATGTTGTTCTCCTTCAAATAACCATCCAACTTCCTTGTGACAGCCTCAATTTAATCTGCTTCCAACACGGCCATCTGTCATTCAGCGCATGCTGGACCCTAATCATTTGTTGTGTGAGATTTCTTTTCTTCTCTGATCTCTTTCACGTGGTCGGGAAATCACTTTAGACCTGTGCCCTCTCAATGTCGTCCTTTTCACGAATGGGGACAGTTTTTCCTCATTTACTCTGACCTGTCCTCTATCCATTGCGAAAACCACTATCAGATCTCATTCCAATAGCTCCGTCTCCTCAGGAAGCAGTCCCAAAATCCCCAATCCACGTTCACAACTCAAAATTCCACAATCCCAGAACCAAATGTCTTTGTGCCCTTGCCTCAGAATTGGACGTAACGCTCTAGCTGAGGCTGACATTAAGGTCTTCTACAATTCTAACATGACCTCCCTGCTGCTGTACTCTATGCTGTATTGTTAACAAAGCCAAGGACACTGTATGGTTTTAATAGTACCTGATCTCTCCACCTGTCCTGGCGCCTTTGAATCTCTCATCTCCTGCACCCCTATAGATGTTGCACCTTTTATACTCAGGTGAATTGGCCATGCTAAATTGCCCGTAGTGTTAGGTAAGGGGTAAATGTAAGGGTATGGGTGGGTTGCACTTCGGCGGGTCGGTGTGGACTTGTTGGGCTGAGGGGCCTGTTTCCACACTGTAATGTAATCTAATCTATTATCGGCTGTGATGGGCTGTGTGGGTCATCTGCACCACCAACACAAGATTCCCCACTCAGATACTCTACTCCCAGCTCTGAAAGGGCAGGCGAGCCCCAGGTGAACAGAGGAAGCACTTCAGAGATACCCTCAAGGCCTCACTGGGGAAGTGCAGCATTCCCACAGACACCTGGGAATCACTGGTCCAAGACCGTCCAAAGTGGAGAAGGAGCAACCCCTTTAGAACTGTATTTTTTTTATTGTCTCTGTATGTTCTTCTGAGCAAAAGTAATCACCTCACACTTTCGTTGCAAGATTTAAAGCACATGAAAGGAAATTAAAATTAAAATAAATTGGGCACAAATTGTAGAAATCCGGAATACTTTCCCTTTCAAAATCCTTTCGCCTTGGGCTCAGTGGTTAGTACAGCTGCCTCACAGGACCAGGCCTCGATTCCAACCTCGGGTGACTGTCTGTGGGGAGTTTGCACGTTCCGCCCCGTGTCTGCGTGGGTTTCCTCCCACAAGGTTTAGGGTCGATTGGCCGTGCTAAATAGCCCACGGTGTCCAGGGATGTGCAGGCTAGGTGGGTTAGCCATGGGAAGTGCAAGGTTACAGGGATAGGGTATTGGAAGGGATGTGGGTCTGCGCGGGATGCTCTTCAGAAGGTCAGGGTAGTCTGAAACTGCCTGCTTCCATACTGTAGGGATTCAATGAAAACTAGGATTGATTAAATTTAAGCAAGGGTATTAAGATAGCAAGACGCATGGATGGAATTAAGACAGAAATCTGCCTGATCTAATTCAACGGCAGGGTGCAGGATTGAGATATCCGCTGTAGTAAAGTGGGTGACTTTCTCGCCTCTGATTGACAAGGTATGGGGTTTAAAATTCACTACAGATGTTTCAACAGCAAAATGTGGATGCTGCTGGGAATCTACAAGGAGGGCCAATGGACAACTCAAAAACCTGAGAACCATCAAAAAGGGAGGACTGACGACTGGATTCTAATGCCATGTGGACATTGAGATGGATCAGGAGAAGGGACATTATCAGGGATCAGCAAATGAGGAATCAGTGAAGATTATGTGATTCCATCGATGGAAGGAGCTGAGAAGAAAGTATTGGGGGGAGGGGGTGAAGAGAGAAAATTTGATGACGCCACCTGAAGAACATTACAGCCTCGGTCTTGATTAGAAATGTGTGAGAGGAAGAGGTTTAAATCCAAAGGAATTGGAAGACACACAGCGAACAGACAGGGAGAGAACGTAGTCTATTAGCATTGGCGCAATCCCAAATGAAATGGGAGGAGCCGAAATATAAAACAGCGTGCCCAATGCCAATTCTGAGAGAGAGCTGCATTGTTGCTGTTTATTCTCACAACACAGCTCCTTCTTTTAGTTAACATCTGAACCCTCTTGTTTTCAATCAGTTTATGAGAGAAATCAGTTTCTCCCTATCTACTCTGTCAGATCCTTCATAATTTTGAAAGTTTCTATCCAATATCCTCTCCAAGGTAAACAAGACTAAATTTTCCACTCTATCTTCATAAATGAAGGATTTTATTGCTGGAACCAACGACTGTCTTAAGTCCCTTCTCCACCCTCTCATCTCCTTCCTAAAGTGTGATGTTCAGGACTGCACGCTCTATTCCACCTGATGTCTAACTGGTTTGATTACAAGGCAAAAGTGAATATTGCAGATGCTGGAGATCAGAGTCAAGCTTAGAGTGGTGCTGGAAAAGCACAGCAGGTCAGGCAGCATCTGAAGAACAGGAAAATCGATGTTTTGGGCAAAAACTCTTCATCAGCCCTTCCTGATGCCAAAATGTCGATTTTCCTGCTCCTTGGATGCTGCCTGACCTGCTGTGCTTTTCCAGCACCACTCTAACCTTGACTCTGGTTTGATTAGAAGTAAGCGACACATCCTTTTAGAAGATTTTGCAGAAGAATGGAAGGGAGGATGTTACCTTAGTTGCACTGTGTAGAAAATGTACCCCTTCATCCCATTGCCAAAAATCGCAAACATCCTCTAGGGTGCCACGGTGGCTCAGTGGTTAGCACTGCTACCTCACAACACAAAGGTCCCAGGTTCAATTCCAGCCTCGGGTAACTGTCTGTGTGGAGTTTGCACGTTTTCCCCATGTCTGCATGGGGGTGCTCTGATGTCCTTCCACAGTCCAAAGATGTGGAAGTAACAAAGAGGATTGATGAGGGCAGAGTGGTAGATGTGATCTATATGGACTTCAGTAAGGCATTCAACAAGGTTCCCCATGGGAGAGGTTAGATTTCATGGAATACAGGGAGAACTAGCCATTTGGATACAGAACTGGCTCAAAGGTAGAAGACAGAGGGTGGTGGTGGAGGGTTGTTTTTCAGACTGGAGGCCTGTGACCAGTGGAGTGCCACAAGGATCGGTGCTGGGCCCTCGACCTTTTGTCATTTACATAAATGATTTGGATGCGAGCATAAGAGGTACAGTTAGTAAGTTTGCAGATGACACCAAAATTGGAGGCTTTATTGGTCAGAGTATTGAGTACAGGAGTTGAGAGGTCATGTTGCGCCTGTACAGGACATTGGTTAGGCCACTGTTGGAATATTGCGTGCAATTCTGGTCTCCTTCCTATCGGAAAGATGTTGTGAAACTTGAAAGGGTTCAGAAAAGATCGACAAGGATGTTGCCAGGGTTGGAGGGTTTGAGCTATAGGGAGAGGTTGAACAGGCTGTGGCTGTTTTCCCTGGAGCATCGGAGGCTGAGAGGTGACCTTATAGAGGTTTACAAAATTAAGAGAGGCATGGATAGGGTTAATAGGCAAAGTCTTTTCCCTGGGGTGGGGGAGTCCAGAACTAGAGGGAATAGGTTTAGGGTGCGAGGGGAAAGACATAAAAGAGACCTAAGGAGCAACGTTTTCACGCAGTGGGTGGTACGTTTATGGAATGAGCTGCCAGAGGAAGTGGTGGAGGCTGGTACAATTGCAACATTTCAGGGGCTGGAAATGTGTTGCTGGAAAAGCGCAGCAGGTCAGGCAGCATCCAGAGAACAGGAGAATCGACGTTTCGGGCATAAGCCCTTCTTCAGGAATGGCTTTTAAGGGGCATTTGATTGGTACATGAATAGGAAGGGTTTGGAGGGATAAGGACCTGGTGCTGGTAGGTGGGACTAGATTGGGTTGGGATATCTGTTCGGCATGGATGGATTGGACTGAGGGGTCTGTTTCCATGCTGTACATCTCTATGACTCTATGTGTGGGTCAGGTGAATTGGACATGTAAATTGCCCATAATGTTAGGTGTATTAGTCGGAGGGAAATGGGTCTGGGTGGGTTACTCTTCGGAGGGTCGGTGTGGACTGGTTGGGCCGAAGGGCCTATTTCTACACTTTCGGGAATCTAATTTGGTGGAGAAGTTCATTGCTGTCTGTCATAGACTCATTGAGTTTTTAACAACATGGACAGAGGTCCTTCGGCCCATCGCATATACACCAGTCATCAAACCTCCATTTATCTTAATCCCATTATACCAGCCTGGTCTGTAGCCTTGTATGCTATGGTGTTTCAAATGTTCATCTAAATAGTTCCTAAATGTCCAGAAGGTTACTGCCTCTACCAATCTTTTAGACAGTGAGAGCTGTCTGTGCGCAATATAACAAGAACAATTGGTGATTTGAAAAAAATGTCCCTTTCTGAGGCCTGCAAAGATGCTCTGGGATTTCTGAAGAGTTTGGGTGGGGGAGGGAGGGGTGTAGGTGGTGGAGTGACAAAACGCTGGACTAAAACAAAGAACCTGGATGCTGGGAAACTGAAACAGAAATTGTTGGAGAAACTCAACATGTCTGGTAGCATCCGTGGAGGAAAAGCAGATCAATATACCCCTGATGAGACCCAGAACATTAACTCCGTTTCTCTCTCCAATGCTGCAAGACCAGCATTTTTCTATCCTTGAAAAGTGCTGGGCCAAGGCCAGACTACCCCAAAGTGAAGGGCTGAGTGGCCTCCCCCAGTATAGTGGAATAGAGGAGGGTTGGAGACAGGAAGGGGAGGAAAAACTTTCGAAAGACTACATTTCCCATCGGCCTTTGCGGACGGAGGAAAACAATGGTCGGACGCAAGGAAATGTCGGGGAATCCCATTGGCGGGAATGAAGGGGACCAATCAAAGTGGGCGTGACGGAAGGAGAGGCGCGCGCCCCGGGGTGGTGGGGAGGTAGGTCGGTGCGTGCTGGGTGAGCAATCGGGCGGATGAGCCGGCGCACCCGATTGGCCGGCCGCAGGTCGGACCCGGCGGGGAGGCGGCGCGAAGGAGCCAATCGCCGGCGGGGTGACAACGCGCCTCGGACGGCGCTGGGGGTGGCGGAAAAAAAAAGGCGCGGAGACGGGGGGGGAAAAAGAGAGGAGGCGCCATTTTGTTTTTTTTTGGAAAATCTAGGGCGGTACGAGGCGGAGACGGGGA
>NC_057754.1:3164759-3188920 GCF_004010195.1 Chiloscyllium plagiosum
CCAGGGGCTTAAGGCTGGAGGGGTGATGCCAACACCAGGGGTTTAATGCTGGAGGGGTGATGCCAATACCAGGGGCTTAATGCTGGAGGGGTGATGCCTACACCAGGGTTTAATGCTGGAGGGGGTGATGCCAACACCAGGGGTTTAATGCTGGAGGGGTGACGCCAACACCAGGGGTTTAATGCTGGAGGGGGTGAAGCCGGAGCCAGTGGTTTAATGCTGGAGGGGGTGATGCCAACACCAGGGGTTTAATGCTGGAGGGGTGACGCCAACACCCAGGGGTTTAATGCTGGAGGGGTGACGCCAACACCAGGGGTTTAATGCTGGAGGGGGTGAAGCCGGAGCCAGGGGTTTAATGCTGGAGGGTGGTGATGACAGCGGATTGTCTCTGGCTGATATGTCAGCGTGAGGTTTCTCGCAAGGTTCACACGAGGGGTCTCTCACTGATGTTTTGCAGAAACTATTGTCAGTGTGGTGGGGTTTACATGAGGGAGGGTCTTGAGGGTTTACACTAACTGCTACTTTATAAGGTTTACACGGAACTGTATTGTCAATGTTTGGGGTTTCACGCTGTGATTCCTTGTGTTTATGCTGGAACTGTGCTAGCAGTGTCACAGAAGTGATCCGTTGCTGATTCACATTTAGCATTGGAACTCTAGTGTCAGTGATTCAGGTTTCTCACTCTGATTCGCTGTTTACAATGCAACTGTAGTGATGATGTTTCTTGTTCTGATGTTACTGCCTTATTCACTCTGCGCTGTTTCTGTTCTTTTTTGGCACGTGTGTTGATGGTATGGCAGAATGTTTTGCCCATTACTAGTAATGTTGTTGGTCATGAGCTGCCTTGAACCCCTGCACACTGTAGTGTAGTGATGCTCGCAGTGCTGTTACGGAATGAGTTCCAGGATTTTAACTTAATAACAGTGAAGAGATAGTAACGTTTCAAGTCAGGATGGTGTGTGGCTTGGAGGGGAAACTTTCAGGAGATGATTTCATATATACACTTCCCATGTTCCTCTATGTGGATGATGGTGTGACTACAGAAGGGGGCATTGATTGTGCATTGGTGAGCTGCTTGACTCAGTACACAATGTTGCCAATGATTAATAGGGTGCCAATCAAATGGGCTCCCAGATGTTGGGAATAAGCTGACAAGGCCATCCTTTTTGATTCTGTGTGCCGTGAAATGTGGTACTGCAGTTTGCTCAGTGTTAGTGCCGCTCAGATTCAGGATATTCCAGAGTAAGTAACCCTTTGTACTTTTATTTCAGATGAGTCGGCCACAAAACCGAACAGTGAGCAGGAGCCTAAAGTGGGAGGCAGTGAGGAACGGGCTTCAGTCAGTGAGGAACGACCAACCGTGAATGAGAAGCGAGGACAGAAGAGACGGCATGATGATCGTGGGCGTGGGTATTACGAGTTCAGGGAGGAGACTTACTACAACCGGTGAGGGAATTCCCATTACCGTGTAAATGATTTATACCTCAACTAAGTATGAATAGGTATTACAGCTCTCCACAAGCACTGAATCTTCACTGTGAGTACAAGAAACCGTATTCATTTTCAAAGTGGAATTGAATAAAACCTACGGGTAGTTGAGGTGAGGTAGCAGTTGCATCTAAGAAATTTGCAAGGCTATGGAGTAAAGGGAGAGGGACTAAGTGCCTGAACAGGCCACTATGGATTGCATGGCTGCCTAATGTATGGTGCAATCTTGCTTTTTATTTGACACACTGCGTCAACAAATGCTGCTGCAATTAGGTGGCTGTACAGAGCAAAAGTTTAGATCATTCTCCCAGTGCCATCCGTGCCTCGTACGTGGATTTTGCATGAATAGCTGACATCTGACTACTTACAAGTTACTTGTGTTTTTTAAAATACAACCCAATCTGTCCATAAGAGAGGATAAATTGCCTCTTGATTTCCCTAGTTTCACAGTGGATTTTATCAACCAGAAAATTGACCTGAGATTTGACATGGGGTGGGTTTGATTTAACTGATCTCTGGTAATTTGGGGTCAGGATCCCAGGGTGGAAAGGCGGGAATGGTCATTGAGGGCCATTATTGAAGAACATAAAAGTATCTGTGCTGATCCAGTCTCTGTGGAGTTGGTGCCTTAGAAAGAGAGCTGTATTGGTGAAATGTGTTTAAATAACAATCCTGCTTGGAAAGTGCCAAGCCCTTGTGCACTTCCTTGTGTTTATCATCTAACTGTCTCTGAGCAAACTTTTTTGGGTAAGTCAGAACACCAATATTTGTTATAACATGCGTTTCTGATCATGCTTGACCTGATGTTTACTTTAAGTGGTACTTGTTCTCAAGATTGTGTGGAGCAAATGACCTGCTTTCTGTTGGTAAGGTTCCTCTGCTACTGTTACTATTTTTCTTAATCACCTCCCCTGCTCCTTGAACTCCACTTCGGTCTCACTCGAGGCATCCTCTGCTGCTGCGCTGCTGTCCCATACCCTGATCTTATTCTGCTGCAGCCTCTAAATTGTGTCTGTTGATCCCTACAGGGCAAAGTCCCCGGTGCCTGCGGGGGAGGAGGAGGCTGAAGAGGAATTTGACGACAGTTTAGTTTGTCTCGACACCTGTAAGTGCGACGTTCTGTGAGGCCACGGTCAACGTTTACTCCGTCAGTTTAAAAATGGTCTCTTAATATTTCCGTTATGCCCTCAGACCGCGTAGTACGGCTTTTGGGGTTTACTGAAGGCATGGGAACGGTGGGGGGTTGTCAGCAAATCGGAAGCAGTGGAGACTTGTTGGATCATGGGAGTTTGTTGCTGACATTCCAGATGAGTTGGAGAGAGATACTCCAGGCTTCGTTCAACCGGCAACCAATGGCACTTTGTTGAAAGTTCGACTGTAGGACATCTCATTGCAGATGCAGTTCGCCACTGCATGTACCGGTTGTTCAATCCACTCGGCAGAAGTTAAAACTGACTCGCGGGGTTTACATTGGCCAGCAGAACAGACTTTGTACCTTACAGGTTCCAGAGTGGGGAGTACCCTCAGGTTGGCTGCACTGTGGCCGTGCTCCCCAGCACCTCTGGTCTTATTGATGTTAATTGTTCCACGTGAAACCAACAGGCTGGTCACTTTAAGATTTGGCTGTGACCTGTGGTTTTAAATAAGCATTTCTGGTGTGCCCCAAACTCTGGTGAAGCTGGGGATTGGCCACCTGTCCAACAGCCCTGACCCTCCTGGAAACTACAAATGTTTCAACTGTCTTGCTCTTTTCTTTAAATCCACTTCACAGATAATTCTGACATCCATTTCCAAGTGGCTAAGGACCGCTATGGCGGGCAACCGCTCGCCCCTGAGAAGTTTGCCTACCTTTGGGCTGGTGCACGGGCTACCTACGGCGTGACTAAGGGGAAAATCTGCTTTGAGGTGAAGGTAAGACTGGCCTCACTGCAATAAGCTTGTAGCTGGTCCACCTGGACATAGTCATTGCACCAGTACCGCCTCTGTTCCCCCAAAACCTCTTGGCCCCAGAAATTTGCCTTTCATTCAGGATTGGCTCTGATCCTGAAGCACAATCAGTGTAAGGAATGGTTACCTGACAACCATACTGAAGGCATTGTAAATGCTTCCCATAACACACTGCTGTGAAAGTGCTTCAAGCCTAGACTCCCTCAGCGACCCTCTGCTTCGGTGCAGTGAGGGTAGGGGCATGGATTACGTTGTGTCTGTGCCTCCTGTGGTGACACAGGATCAATGTTCTGCCTTTGGAAGTGCATTCCCTTGTAATATCTTGACAGTCAAAGGTGTAGGCACTTGTCCTCCGCCTTCTTCAAAGAGATCAGGGGAGTTTGAATTGCGACATTAACGGGTACACACTCAACTTCGGTTTCAGGTGACCCAGAAGATCCCTGTGAAACAGCTGCCCGAGAGTGAAAGTGAGCGCCATCTTGTCCGTGTGGGTTGGTCCCTGAACAGCTCCTCACTACAGCTGGGTATGTAAATGCTATGGAGTTGCCAGAGCGACAACACTTAACCCACTGTGTCTGCATTGACTAATGTCCTCCTGACTAACCCCGCCTTGACAATGAATGTGTTTTTCTTTCCATTTGGGTAATGCTTAAACATTAATACATTGCAGGAGACGGGGAATTTTCCTATGGCTACGACGGAGCTGGGAGAAAGTGGGAAAACTCCAAGTTTGAGGAATATGGAGAGGCGTTTGATGAAAATGATGTCATTGGTTGTTTTGCTGTAAGTTCATGACCTCAGTCCACTAGATTAGCTCTAAGACCATAATTACAAGTAATCCTAGGCCCTCTGAGATTAATGCTATGGCTGAATTTCTTTTAATTTGAGCTGTTCAGAGTGAAGCAACGTGCAATACCCACACTGCAGTTGGATGGATACAGAGTAAATCTAAATCTACTCTCTCAAACTGAAAGTCAAGCTTTCTCCACATTCGTCCCCATCAAACATTCGAGGACAGGTACAGCACAGGGTGAGATACAGAATGAAACTCCATTTACACTGCTCCTGTACCTGGATTTCCATTGCTGCTGCACTTCTCACGCTGGCTGCCGTGTGGCCGCTTATTCGTGCCAAACTGCTGCAGTATTCTGCCGTCGATGGGTGGTCAGTCAGAACTGGTGTTAGACCATCACATGCAACTGAGAGTAAACATGGGGGACTTTTGGTATTGAGGGTCCATGTTTGCATTGCTGAGCACTGCCTGCAGTTTGCTGTAATCAGTCTCTTGTTTGTCTGTTTGCAGGATTTTGACAATGAGGAAGTGGAGCTGTCCTTTTCAAAGAACGGAACATGCCTTGGGGTGGCCTTCTCGATTAGCAAGGAATCCCTTGGCGAGGAAGCACTGTTCCCCCACATCCTTTCTAAAAACTGCGTGATGGAGTGCAACTTTGGCCACAAGGAGGAACCCTTCTTCCCAATTCCAGAGGACTACGTCTTCATTCAGAACGTTCCCCTGGAAGAGCGTATTCGGGGAGCAGTTGGTCCTAAAACTAAGGATGCATGTGAAGTAAGCGCTGGGAATAGAATTAGAGAGTAGTTCCATTGTAGGAGGGGGCCATTCCATTCTGCATACCAACTCTCTGCAAGACCAATTTGCCTGCTGTCTCTCCCTGCAGCACCATTATTCCTCTTCAGAGAATAATCCAATTTCCTCTGAAAGCCTTGCTGGAACCTGCACCCATATTGCTTTCAGGCAGCACTTTCCAAATCTTAATTATTCACTGCGTAGCCAAGAATGTAGGAAGTTGGACTGGACGTGATAGTTTGAATGGCCTCTTTCTGTGCCTTAACTTTTGCATGATCCTGAGTGGCCCTTCCAGCCCTTGGCTGAGATTGTGGCTGATCTTTTATGTCAGCACTGTTTTGCCCATACCATGTCTGTGTCCCATTATCTCTAATTCATCTTAATCCTGAATATACTTCAGGAATAAGCCACCAGAACCTTCTGTCATAGAGAAGCTTCACCACACTGAAGAAATTCATCCTCATCTCTGTCTTTAAAAGGGCTTTATTCTGAGACACTGCTGTCTGCTTCTCAGAATAAAAGTGTTTGGTGGGTGGGGAGGGGGTGGAGCTATATTTTCTGGTGCATTTTCCGCGGCAGTGCCCCAATCAATCTGCGCCTCTTCCTTGTGTAAAATAAACAGTGCATTACCAAGCACCTAATTGCATGTACTTTGCTCTCATTGCAGGTCATAATGATGGTTGGGTTGCCAGGAGTGGGTAAGACCACCTGGGTGAAGAAGCATGTGGCTGAGAATCCAGAGAAGCGATATGTCGTACTGGGCACACACAGTATTCTGGACAAGATGAGGGTGAGAAGTCTTGGTTTATAATTTATGCTGTCTTTAGGGTCAACAAAGGCTTCAATTTATTTTGAACAGCACGATTTTGTTAAAATTGCAACCTAGCAAGTTCAAACAGTTGAAGATTCTTTTAACCTTTTCATGTATATAAAGAGCTCAAAGTTCAGAGTTCTTCTGCCTCTGGAGACTGAGGTTAACAATCACATTGGCAGCTCTTGCCTGTGTTTAGCAGGTGATATTAGCTCAGTATTGTGAGCATTCTGCTTTGATCTTTCCTAAAATGGTTGGCTTTATTTGCATGCTTCTGATTTTAAAGGTGTTCTCTGTTGTCCTCCCTCCAACACATACATACACACACGCACACGCACACGCACACGCACACACACGCACACTCTCCATTATCTCTCCCTTACATGGGCCAACACCACACAGTCATTTTTTTTTTCTCCTTATCAAGGCCAATTTATCTTTAAGCTTTCAGACAGTCTAGCATGACACCATCCAAGTTTGGTCTGGGATTTTCTTTTTTTGTTGTTGAATTGTCAATTTAACAGTCTTTATTCTAACCAAACTCCATTCCTATGTATAAATGCCCAGGTTCCAGTCAATCTTTTAATTTCTTTCAAACTGTTTTTTTCAGAGTCCAAACTTCTTTCAGTGTGTTAAGGTCATAAGCCACAAATTATGAGCCAGAGAAAGCCTTTTGGCAAGTTGAGCCAGTTCCTGATCTGACTGTGGCCTCATCTCCATTTCTTGACATCCCTATAAACCTTGAGTTTGGCGAATTTTGAGAAGATTTGTAGCTCAGTTTGAGGTTCTGGATGTAGGCTTGCTTGTTGAGTTGGAAGGTTCACTTTCAGACATGTTGTCACCATACGAGGTAACATCTTCAGTGAGCCTCTGGATGAAGCATGAGTGACATGGCCCGCTTTCTATTTGTGTTTAGGGATCCTTGGGTTGGTGATGTCATTTCCTGTTCTTTTTCTCTAGGAGGGGGTAAATGGGATTCAAGTCAATGTGTTTGTTGATAGAGTTCCAGTTGGAGTGCCATGCTTCTAGGAATTCTTGTGCATGCCTCTGCTTGGCTTGTCCTCGGATGGATGTGTTGTCCCAGTTGAAGTGGTGTCCTTCCTCATCTGTATGGAAGGATACTAGTGAGAGTAGGTCATGCCCTTTTCTGGCTAGTTGATGTTCATGTATCCTAGTGGCTAGTTTCTGCCTGTTTGTCCAGTCTAGTTTGTTACAATTCTTGCAAGGTATTTTTGTAAATAATGCTTAAAGAATGTGTTCTTTGGCTGTGTTCATCCAGGTCAAAGGACTGGAAGGTCCCGAAATGAATGCAGAGCGACGGAATGTTCTGACCCAGCAGGCAACACAGTGCTTGAGCAAATTTATTCAGATTGCAGCCTGCAAGAAGCATAACTATATCCTTGATCAGGTACACTCCTCATGGAGGGATCGCCCACGAAATATTCTGAATGTTTTAACCTCACTCTGTCAGTGAGCTGGTGGTAGCATTGAGTATAAGATCTATTTAAACAACGTGCTGCAGCAGTCCACATAGTCTGTTTAAATGGTGTATTATAGCCAGCATTCCTCAATGTAAACAGTGTGGTCTGCAAAAGTGAGTGCAAGTAGATTAATCTAATCATCCCCCCCACCATCTCGCCCCAGCCCTGCACCACAGTATTCTGGTCAGGGGTTACAAGGTCACTGTGCAGAGCCAAAATATTGGGCAGGAGGATCTCTCAGAATCTTTGAAGGCTGCTGTTGATTTTGATACATCCTCAGTGTGCAAGCGATCTACTTTCCACTCTGATCTCCCAGGGAGTCTTCTCTTCTGTTGAGAACATTACAGTGCAGTACACACCCTTCAGCCCTCTGTGTCAGACTCTGGAACCAATCTGAAGCCCATCTAGCCTACACTGTTCTGTTCTCATCCATATGCCTATCCAAAGACCATTTAAATGCCCTTTAAAGTTGGCGGTCTACTTCTGCAGTCAGTGCGTTCCACGTCCCTACTACTCTGAATAAAGAAACTACCTCTGACATCTGTCCTATATCTATCACTCCTCAATTTAAAGCTATGTCCCCTCACGCTAGCCATCACTATCCAAGGTCAAAACAATGACTGCAGATGCTGGAAACCAGATTCAGGATTAGTGTGGTGCTGGAAAAGCACAGCAGTTCAGGCAGCATCCGAGGAGCAGGAAAATCGACGTTTCGGGCAAAAGCCCTTTGCGCAATGCTGTTGATCATGTCCAAAGCTCCATTTTCCTACAGCCAGTGCAGAAAATCTTTCTACACTGCTTGAGCTTCACATGCCCTGCTTTCTGGTCTCTTGCTAATTTGGCAAGTGCTGATGGTGGCAGTCAGGCTTTGCACTAGTAAGATTTTGTTTAGCCCCATGCCACCCGAAAAACGTTTAGCTGCGTCTGGGAGCATGGTGGGAATTTTGGGTCATTGTGTTAGGCTTTCCGACTCTGAGTGCTTACCTCTTTGCCCGTTGATGGTTCTGCTTACAGACCAATGTCTACAGCTCGGCCCAGCGGCGGAAGATGATTCTCTTCAAAGGATTTTCCCGCCAGGCTATAGTGATTTGCCCAAGTGACGAGGATTGGAAGACAAGGATGAAACTGCGAACTGCGGAGGAGGGCGATGATGTCCCAGACTTTGCATTGAATGAAATGAAAGGTGAGCTGGGTGGAAGGCTGTTGGGCTGATCCAGGGGTTTCTGTGCTGTGTTTATGCAGCGAGCTGAAATTAATAGCGTACCTTGATGTTGTAAACTGTCTGGTGCCATCAGTCGGCAGCATTTTCAAACCAGCTGAGAAAGTTTGAGGATCTTCATTAGGTAGGGCATGTGCAAGATCCTGAGGGGTATGGATGGAGCGAATGTGTTTCCAGTTGCAGGGGGGTTGGTCACCAGAGGGGGGACTGATCAAAGTAAATCGGTAAAAGCAGCAGTGGGACAAGTGTGGATTAGGGGTCTGTAGTGATGTCCCTCTGGCCCCTACCAGCACCATACTGCTAGAGGGAGTTGTTGCATGTATGCATCTGTGCCTTTACCTCTTTCTTAATCCCTATTCAACATTGATTTCAGTCAATTTTACACTCCCTGAGGCGAGTGACTTCCTGGACAAAGTGACCTACGTGGAGCTGGAGAAGGAACCGGCCAGCAAGCTGGTGAGCAAATATCGAGATGAAGCAAAGAAGGCCAGGCCACAGCAGGAGAAACGGCAGGATCGACGTAACTACCGCAATCGAAATGACCGGGACCGGAACTACGGTGAGACACTGCACTGACCATCTCTCCTGCTTTGTCCATGTCAAAATACATTAAGACCCAGACAAAATCCCTGCTGAAGCTGCTGAGTAGCAAGTAACAAGTGCTAGGCAATGACCATCTCCAGCAAGGCAGCATCTATCCATCACTACTTGAGGTTCAGTGACATTGCCATTGGGTTTACCCCACTAGCAACATCTTGGGGTTACAATTGACCAGAATTTGAATGAAACAACCATGTAAATACAGTGGTTACAAGAGCAGCTCAGAGGCTGGGAATTCTGCAAGGAGTAACTCATCTCCTTACTCTTCGCTTACTTGGATGAGTGCAGGTCTCAATAACACTCTAAGATCAACACATCCAGGATGTGTGCATTGAATAAAGTATCATCACTTTTTTTTGCTCTCTCACCCAGGTGGTTATCGCATGGGCAGGTGGGACAACAGGAATTATGATCGGCCACAGTATGGGCATGGATGGGGTCCAGCCTATGGCAATCACCCAGCATACAGAGAGGTAAGAGTCGGGTGAGGTATACAGGAGGAGGCATTCTGTGTTCTGTTATTCTATTAGGACACAGCTGATCTGTATCTTAGCCAAATCTACCCAGCCTGACCCCTTCAACACCAAGTTAAGAACATTAGATCTTGGTGTCAAACCCATTTGGTGTGAAATATGGGTCTTGATCATTTTCCTGGCCTGCGTTTGCCCCTTTACTTTGATTAATTTCTTACTTTGTGTCTGGGTGTTGGAGAGCTACTAGCCCCTTTACCCAAATATGTTCCCCTGGGAGCGCCCTTGTTATTTAATTTCTCCCTCATTCTGCCTGGGGGAGTTTTCCAAAGTGGTGTGCCCATCATGATATGTTGCTTCGCTGCTTTATTGCCACAGGATTATCATAAACCCTATGACCGATACAGGCAGCAATATGATCGGCCTTATCCGCAGCCCTATGACTACCACAGATACCGGGACTATTACCGGGAGTATGCTCGTGAGGTAGGTGTCTGCGCGTGTGTGTGTGTGTGTGTGTGTATATTCACTGCTATTTGAGGATGTCATGTGGGTTCCCTGTTATTTGGGAGCGGGTTAGAAGAGTGTGCACTTGCACGTGCTATTTTGCTTAGCACTGTTGCATGGGTCACTCTCAGACTGTACTCCCATTTGATATTTAGTCTGTAGACTAGTCAGCGTTAACCAGAACAGCGTAGTGCCCCATTACCCGGTCTGTGGTAATGTTATTGGACTGATCATCCAAGTCCCTGGGCTAATGTTCCAGTGATAAGTGTTTAAATCTGGTCAGGCAAGTTGAGGAATTTCAATTCTATTTAATAATAAATCTGGAATAAAATTAACAATGTTCATTCAGTCATGTTGTGAATGCCAAACTGGTTCACTAATATCTATTTTAGGGAAGGAAATCTACTGTCCTTAACAGGCCTAGCATAAACCTGACACTGGAGCTGCAGCAATGTGGCTGTCTCTCAACTCTCACCTGAAATGACCCAAGCAAGCTATTCTTTGATTTTAAAAAGTGATTAGATGTCTTGTTGGGTGTACATATGCACTGCAGTGGTTGACTGCTATGTTTTTAAGCGTCAGTAAGGGGTGAGGCACAAGTGCTGGGGCCTTGACAGTGATGTACACATTCTAAAAATGGATAAAAGCAGAACAAAAGAGCAGAGACTGATCCAGTGACATGCTTGGGGGGGTCTCAATCTCTTCCCACTCACCTGGCTCACTATATGGATTACTGAGCACAGGATCACCTGGGCCAGCATGTGACAATGATACTTAAGACCAGTGCTATGGGTATAAAATGTGTAGTCAGTCTGAGACATTGTTAATACGCTGTTCTGTTTTTTTTCTTTTTTTTTTGTCTCTAGTGGCATCGCTATTACGAGGAGCGAAACCGCTACTACAACAATTACTATGGTTACCGATGAAAGCTCAACCATGTGTGAAACCCCCCCCCCTTCTCTTCCCCCACCTCTTACCCTTCTCCCTTTCCTCTTAGTAGCCCAACACCCCCACCCCCCCTCCCCAGCCAAGCTCCAACATAGTTTCATTCCGATGGAGCAGCAGGTGGCTGTGGGGGCTTCACTCAGAGTTTTTGGCGAGTGTTTAGATGTTCTGTTTCTGTTTTTATTTTTAATTTTATTTCTACTCTCATTTCAACAGAGAGTGCCTGGCTTTCCAGGGGGCATCTCAGCTCTTCCTCAATGGATGTACCACAGTAGTTGATATGGAATGTATAAAGGACACTCTCTCTCGCAAATGCGTGCTGCTTCCCACTTACACTTGTTCACGTGTGTGTGATCTCACCCGTGCGTGCAGTATTGCATTTATTTCCCCCTCATTTTCTCTTGCATAACTACAAAAGGTCTTATCACTTACACTTGTGTGCGCACACATAAACGTGCCAGGAAACACCTTTAACACTGGTGGAGCTGCTGTTTGTGTGGGTCCTGACTTGGAATTGTACAGAGGCGATGCCTTTCAAGGTGATGCCTGGTTGTCAATTTGTCAGCTTAAGGTTAATCAGAAAGGCTGCAAGATTTACTCCAGTCCCTGCTGAGTCTGGTTGACATCTGAGCCCCACCCCTGTTTGACTCTCACAACAAGAAGGCTTCAGAGTTGTATGATCAAAGTGAAGGTCAACACAAGCATTTCATCAGGGCACGTAGCAGGATGAATGAGTACATCTGGCCTGTTCTGCCCATCTAAAACCCACCTGTACACGTTGCAGTCTTAATGTTACAGCCCTGTGGCACATGACCCCTTGTTAGCTGCTGTGAAGACGAAACCGTCATAACGCTGGCCCCAAGATCACACTTTATGCGGGGCTCTTGTCTTTTCCACAGCCAAGTGGCAGAATGTCACATCTTTTGAGAGTATGGCCTGGCTTTGGGGCTTAATGACAGGTGGTGGAGGGGTGGGGAAGAAGAGAGAGCGGGTTTATGTGTGTGAACTACTGGGTCCATGACACAGTCTCTCCAGTCTGTATCACACAGATAAGTGCGTGTCTTCTCCTTAACTTCCTCTAACCAACAATTGCTAAAGGGGCTGTGGCTGTGTTGCATCCTGCCCCATCCCTAACCAGATTAGAGACACGTGGTGAGGGGAGTTTGCCCCTTTGCCAGTTCAGGGTGAGCTCTCTTATTTACTTTGGGCAAGGGAGGGAGGAGAGGCTTCCTTCTTTTTCATTGTCTTTGTTTTTATCTTTTGGTGCTTATTCTTTGTCTTCACATCTTCTCGAATACGCTGATAACCAGATTAACGCTGCAGACCAGGGGGGTGCAGGCGTGAACGAGAAGGGCAAAGGAAGTTGAGTGGAGCCAATAATGTTGCAGTTTTTGTATTTACAACGCTTTGAACTTTGTACAGCCACTCCTGCCACGGCCTTCCAGAAAAGCTTCTGTTTGTGTGCCTGCCTGTGTGTTTTCTTTTTAATTATTTTACCCACAAGAAAATAAGACTTGCTTTTCAACTTGCGATGTTTTTCCTAATCATTAGCCTGCAGGTTATTAATGTACGGTGCAGCCTTTTTAATGTCTAGTTAGCTGTGGGGAGGGGGGTGGGAGGGAGGGAGGGTGGGGGAGAGATGAATCTATTTTCTGATAAATGCGTTTGATCCTTCTAACAGTTCTTTCCTCGCGCCGTGTGGTGGAGGGAGTTGGGAAGCTGGCTGGTCTGCAGCATGTCGGGCCAGCAGTCAACCCAGTCGTTCACCCGTGGCCCGCCTCTTTTCCCCCATCCTGACTTGTGTCAGAAACAAGTGCATGGCTTTGCGACGAGGATCCCATCTTGGGGAGGGCATGGCAAGTCCAGGCTCTTTCGGTGGACTTGTGATTTCCAGTTTTCCCTGTCCACCCACGATCAAGGATGTGGTTTCAAACTGAGCACGCTGCTGCCCACGGTCCTGCCAGCCTCATTAGCAGTCACCTACTGAGGACAGCAGGCACAGATGCTTGGGCAGGTAGTCACTGGAATCCTACCAGGCTTGACAGGTGCTGGTATGTTCTCTGGCCCAGTCTTCACTTGTGCTGACATACAACATCTGTAGACACTGCCGACGTGAAGTGTCCCTTTTAACCATAGGACTTGGAATAATACCCTCTCTGAATTCTTCCTTCTCTGAGGGCTTTTGATTTTCAGCAGAGGGTGAAAATTTCGGCAATGAATGTTTCAGGTAAAAAAAAAGTGTAATTGTTTAATTACCCTCATCATAAATTTTTCTTTTAAATTTGAATGGTTAAATCCCTGCTTCAGTTGTATAAAGTTACTCAAAGTTAGTGCCAGATGGGAGATGAGATGGGGGTAAAATGAATTGACCCAGCTTCCCCCTGCAAAAACTGGATTTCACACCTTGTAGCTGACAGGAATTCTGAACCCTTGAATGTCAGGGAGGCTAAATGTTTATCTTGGCAGGTTGGTGGTGAAAGCTCTGGAGTTCACTCTTTCTGGTGCTGGTGTGCACAGTGCTCCTTATTCACTCGGCCTGTAAACACTTGTTTGCTGAATGTTCTTCCTGCCCACCAAGCAATGCTATTTGCCTTTTCTTTCCCCCCTTGCCCCTCGTCCTTTACCACTTCTCATCCCCCATGCATTTGGCCAGCCTTTTCCCCAGTACTGAGCTACATAGATCCACTGCAAAATCCCACATGGCGCAATGAATGGGAGTAAGTTCCCAGAACTGGCTTGAAGTTGGCTGCATGCTTTCCTGTCCCTGGAATGCCTATTGGAATTAGGTGCGTAAAATCTTGCTTCCTACTGCAGTTAACACTGATGTTGATCAACTTGCCTCAGTGTTAGAATAATCCTTTTTACATAAAATATCCTTATTTAACTCTTGGCCGGTAGTGGTTAGCTGATTAGCACAAGCGCTGACTGCAGCTGCAGATACTTGTAGGGCTGACTGTGTGCCACAAATCCCTTCAGAGACAATGCAAGACCTCTCCATTCTCTCCCTCTGTCTCCTTTCCCAACCTCCTCCCCCTGCTAGACCCTGTAGAGTTCATGGCCCCATTAGTTCTGTTGGGGGTTCCAGATGAAACAAAACTGTTCTTGCTGAACGAGTCTTTAAATGTGGGTTTTTTTTCCCCAAGGTGTATATTTTTCAACTTTTTGACACACCAGTCACTGATTAGGTCTTTCTCGGGCATATTTTGTGATGCATTTTGAAGGAAAAAAAGGGTTCTAAGACAAGCCAGTCTTTTTCAATGCACAAAGAATTTTCTAGTGGAACAGTTCTTGGTCTTTAGGGAGGCTTTTGTAAATGGGACTTTTTACCTCCTAAATGACCCTGGAGTTTTTAGAGCAGTCAGCTTCTAATTGTCCTTGGCTGTTCCTAAGTTCGAATAATGTCAAAGGTTTGTAATATTGTACCTGTCTGACAGGGAAACAACGTGGCTGCAGTCCAGTATAGTACTTTCTATGTGGTCTAATCATCCTCCAGAAGTCTGGTCTGTTCTCATGAGCAGTGCTATGGGAGGGTAGCCATTTGTGACAAAGGATTTGTTCAAAAACTGGGGGTGTGGAGGGGAGAGTTCATTTGCCCAAAACGTCTCCAGCAGTCCTATGGTTACAAATTGACACTTCACCGTGGCTGTTTTCCTTGACGGCCCTTGTGTGAACGAGTGGCTGCACAGAGGAGTTTAACGGGCAGCACTGCCTGAGTAACCCTTTTGTGCAGCAAAAAACCCTGAAAGCCATGCTCTGCATCAGCCATGCTGTTTTGCAGTACCCTTGATTTTTGGAATGCTGCCTCGCAGTGTCTGTTTTTAACCTTTTTTTGGGAGGGTGTGAGGGAGGGAGGGATCCACTGACAATGCAGGAACAAAAAAAATGGGACTGTCTGGTAATAATAAATGTGTGTACAATGGAGTTTGTGTCTGTAACTGGGCACAGTGCTGCCTAGCGGTAGTGAAATGTTAAGGTAGTACCAAAACCGAGAGATTTTAAATGGAAAAAAAATACAGTAAATAAAAACAATTGCTGTAAGCTGCCTTTTTTCTGTCGTTCCTGCCTACTACAGGCATGATTATGAAATATCTGCGCTGTGTGCACCATTCATGAAAATGTTTAAGTTGTCACAATTTAGTCACAGAGATGTACAGCATGGAAATAGACCCTTTGGTCCAATTCGTCCATAATCTAACCTAATCCAGTCCTGTTTGCAGTACCTGGCCCATATCCCTCTAAACCCTTTCTATTCATATACCCATCCAGGCACCTTTTTAAATGCTGCAATTGTACCAGCTTCTACCACTTCCTTTAGCAGCTCCTTCCATGCATGCACCATCCTCTGCCTGAAAAAGTTGTCTCTTAGATCCCTTTTATATCCTTCTCCTCACCCTAAACCTCTGCTCCCTAGTACTGGACTCCCCACTCCAGGGAAAAGACTTTTGTCTGATTATCCTATCCATACCCCTCAGTCTCCAACGCTCCAGGAAAACAGCCTCTGTCTATTCAGCTTCTCCCTATAGCTTAAATCCTCCAACCCTGGCAACATCCTTGTAAATCTTTCCCGAACCCTTTCAAGTTTCACAAGCTCCTTCCAAGAGGAAGGACACCAGAATTACACACACTATTCCAAAGGTGGCCTAACCAAGGACTGAGGAGAAAGTGAGGTCTGCAGATGCTGGAGATCAGAGCTGAAAATGTGTTGCTGGAAAAGCGCAGCAGGTCAGGCAGCATCCAGGGAACAGGAGAATTGACGTTTCGGGCATAAGCCCTTCTTCAGGAATGAGGAAAGTTTGTCCAGCAGGCTAAGATAAAAGGTAGGGAGGAGGGGTGTAGGAAATGTGATAGGTGGAAAGAGGTCAAGGAGAGGGTGATAGGGAGTTGAAGTGTTGAGCCATGGGGTGGTTGGGTTGGTTGGTCCGGGTGTCCCAGAGGTGTTCTCTGAAACGCTCCGCAAGTAGGCGGCCTGTCTCCCCAATATAGAGGAGGCCACATCGGGTGCAGAGGATGCAATAGATGATGTGTGTGGAGGTGCAGGTGAATCTGGCGGATTGGAAGTTTCCTTTGGGGCCTTGGAGGGAGGTGAGGGGGGAGGTGTGGGCACAAGTCTTGCACCTCCTGCGGTTGCAGGGGAAGGTACAGCCACAACATGACCTCCCAACTCCTATACTTAAAATGCACTACTGGAAAAGCCCAGCAGGTCAGGCAGCATCCAAGGAGCAGGAGAATTGACGTTTCAGGCATAAGCCCTTCTTCAGGTTCATGCCCAAAACATCGATTCTCCTGCTCCTTGGATGCTGCCTTTTTACCTGCTGGGCTTTTCCAGCAACACATTTTCAGCTCTGATCTCCAGCATCTGCAGTCCTCACTTTCTCCTCCCAACTCCTATACTCAATGACCAATAAAGGAAAGTTTACATTCAAATCAGTGGACTCAGCACCTATACTTGTGGCATTCTACTTGGTCACAGGCCTCCAGTCTGAAATGCAACTCTCCACCACCACCCTCTGTTTTCTATCTTTGAGCGTGTTCTATTTCCACATGGCTAGGTCTCCCTATATTCCATTAGATGTAATCTTGCTAACCAGTCTCTCATGGGTACCTTGTCAAACGCCTTACTGAAGTTCATATCAATCATGTCACCGCTTTGTCGTCAATCAATTTTGGTGGTACTACAAGTTCTTGAGACATGATTTCCCACGCACAAAGTCATGCTGACTATCCCTAATCAGTCCTTGCCTTTCCTAATACATGTAAATCTTGTCCCTTAAGATTCCCTCCAACAAATTGCCCACCACTGACATCAGGCTCACTGGTCTATAGTGCCCTGGCTTTTCCTGAGTTCAAATTGGTCATCAAACATGCATCTAATCCCATTTTCCAGCCTTGTAAGCTATGACATTTCAAGTGATCATTTAAATTGTTCTTAAATAGAGTCATAGAGATATACGGCATAGACTTTATCTATTCACCCTATCCATGCCTCTCATCATTTTATAAACCTCTATAAAGTCATCTCTCAGCCTCCGACGCTCCAGGAAAAAACAGCCCCAGCCTGTTCAACCTCTCCCTGTAGTTCAAATCCTCCAACCCAGGCAATATCCTTGTAAATCTTTTCTGAACCCTTTCAAGTTTCACAACATCTTTCCGATAGGAAGGAGACCAGAATTGCACGCAATATTCCAACAGTGGCCTAACCAATGTCCTGTACAATCGCAACGTGACCTCCCAACTCCTGTACTCAATACTCTGACCAATAAAGGAAAGCATACCAAACGCCTTCTTCACTATCCTATCTACCTGCGACTCCACTTTCAAGGAGCAGGAACATCGATGTTTCAGGTGAAAACACTTCATCTGGATTAATAGGTCTAGTGATAACTCCACGAGAGTCACTAGTATCAGACTGCAGTGTGATCTTTGTTTGCTGTTTTAAAATCATTTTCTACACATGCTTAATTCCTGTGGCTCTAATGTCACAATGCAACAGTGATGTGGTTGACTGTGAACTGCCCTCTGAAATGGCCCTAGCAAACCACTCTGTACAAGGGAATGGGTAGAAATTATTGGCCTTGCCCACATCCTGTGAAAAACATAAAAGGGTAAAAGAAATGACAACAGTCATGGCAATCCAACCAAGCAACTCATTCCAGATCAAGGTCATAGAGTCACACAGCACAGAAACAGACCCCTCAGTCAAACCTATCCAAGTTCCATTTGCCAGCATTTGGCCCATATCCTTCCTATTATTGTACCCATCCAGATGTCTTTTAAATGCTGTAATTGTACCAGCCTCCACCACTTCCTGTGGCAGCTCATTACATACATGCACCCCTCAGGTCCTTTTCAAATCTTTCCCCTCTTACCTTATACCTATGCCCTCTAGTTTTGGACTTCCCCACCCCAGAGAAAAGACTTTGACTATTCACCCTATGCATGCACCTCGTGATTTTATAAACCTCTATAAGGTTACCCCTTAGACTCGGACACTCCAGGGGGAAAAAAGCCTCAGCCTCTCTCCATAGCTAAAACCCTCCAGTCCCAGCAACATTCTTGTAAATCTTTTTTTGCTCCCTCTCAAGTTTAACCACCTCCTTCCTACAGAAGGGCGACCAGAATTGTACACAAATTCTAAAAGCGGCTAATCCCATTTATTGTTCACATACTAAAACACATTGCGAAAGTTGGAGTACTCGGTGCTGACAAATAATTACAGTATTTATTTACAAACAGCAAGAGGAGTCATACATCAGAGAGTATATACAGTAGCCAACCATAGAAATGGTTCAGGCAAGTCTTTTCCTGTCCAATGCAGGGTTGCGGAAGGAGAAATACATCAGTGTTGATCGGTGAAGTTCAGCGGTCAGACAACACCCCACTCTGCCTGCTCATGAATCTATTCTGGAGTGAAAGGCAAAACACCAGCAGTTAGTCAGGCAGAGAGGCTAGAGTGAGCAAATCACGTGAAATGTAATTTCAGCAGATCAGTACCAACATAGCCTCCAGTTCATCAACTGCCTCCTTGTCCAACAACACCCTGTGAAGACAGGAACAGAGTACATGTTATTTTTAAGAAGTTAATAAATTAGGTTCTGAGGAAGGGTTACTTGACCAGAAACCTTAACTCTGATTTCTCTCCACAGATGCTGCCAAACCTGCTGAGCTTTTCCAGCAATCTGTTTTTGTTCCTGATAAATTAGGTTTTATTTTTGAAGCAATTACAATAAAATTAATATTTTCATTTTAACCAAATAATATATTTAATTATTTTCAACTGACACTAATATCATTATTTTATTTTTAAGTAAATGATAAATAAGATTCGATCTATAACAAGATGACAAAATTAAGTTTTGACATTATCACAGTTGATTTTAACAAGATGACTCTTACACTGTGATTGTGTGATTATCTGTGATTGTGTGATTATCTGTGATAATGTCAAAAATTGTCATAATATTCAAATCTTAAATATTAGTCATCTCTTTAAAAATCAAATTAGTATTTTCATTTTAATCAAATGATACATTTTTAATAAAATGACAAAATTTTACAAGTAGATAAATTAGATGACAATAAAATACGATGACAAGATAACATCACAGTTGATTTTAACAAGATAAATATGGCAGCAATATTTAAACCCTAGTGTTAGAGTCATCGCTTTAAAAATCAAATAGTATTTTCATTTCAACCAAAGATACATAAATTATTTTTAATAAAATGACAACTTATTTTAAAGTAGATGATAAATTAGATTTGATTTTTAAATAAGTTGACAATAAAATAGAATGACAAGATAACTTTAATAAAATAACTATAACAGCAATATTCAAATCTTAGTGTTAAAGAGTCAAAATGTTAGAGTAAAATGACATTAAAATTATTTTAAAGTAGATGATAAATTAGATTTGATTTTTAAATAAGATGACAATAAAGTCAGGATATGACAAGGTGACTATAAAACTAAAATTCAAGTCTTAGTGTTAGTAGTCATTACTCTAAAATCAGAATTATAATGAGATGGCAATGAGCAGATGCCTGGGAGGTTTGGCTAAAGTGCAGGGGGCGCTTTATTAGGCACATTACGATAGGCGCCATCACCTCTCTAGGTGGCTAAACGTTCGGGGCTCCAACACCCCTCTAGGCGGCTAAAGTGCAGGTGGCGCCATTTTAAGTACATTACGGTAGGCTCCATCACCTCTCCAGGAGGGCGCCATATTAGGTACATTACAGTAGGCTCCATCACCTCTCTTGGGGGCGCCATATTATGTACATTACAGTAGGCTCCATCACGGTAGGCTCCATCACCTCTCCGGGGAGGGCGCCATATTAGGTACATTACGGTAGGCTCCATCACCTCTCCGGGGAGGGCGCCATATTAGGTACATTACGGTAGGCTCCATCACCTCTCCGGGGAGGGCGCCATATTAGGTACATTACGGTAGGCTCCATCACCTCTCCGGGGAGGGCGCCATATTAGGTACATTACGGTAGGCTCCATCACCTCTCCGGGGAGGGCGCCATATTAGGTACATTACGGTAGGCTCCATCACCTCTCCGGGGAGGGCGCCATATTAGGTACATTACGGTAGGCTCCATCACCTCTCCGGGGAGGGCGCCATATTAGGTACATTACGGTAGGCTCCATCACCTCTCCGGGGAGGGCGCCATATTAGGTACATTACGGTAGGCTCCATCACCTCTCCGGGGAGGGCGCCATATTAGGTACATTACGGTAGGCTCCATCACCTCTTCGGGGAGGGCGCCATATTAGGTACATTACGGTAGGCTCCATCACCTCTCCGGGGAGGGCGCCATATTAGGTACATTACGGTAGGCTCCATCACCTCTCCGGGGAGGGCGCCATATTAGGTACATTACGGTAGGCTCCATCACCTCTCCAGGCGGCTGTTCATCTGGCGGACATTAACCGTCAGGGCCCGGGCCACCGAGCTCAGCTGCTGCAGGGCGGACGCCAGCACAGCCGCCTCGTCCTGACCGGGGGGCAGCCGGGTCAGCAAACCGCTGGGTCCGCTCTCCGTGTCCGTGTCCGGGGTTGGGGCTTCGGGTCCGCTCGAATCTCCCGCCTCCGCCATTTTGTCCGAAAGACACCGCCTCCCGGGAAGGGGAGGGGGGGGGGAGAGGGCGTGCGGGTCGCGTCATGACGCAACGGCGTAGCGCGGAGCCCGCCGGGAGTTGTAGTCTTTCACCTCTTAAGGAGGGCCCATGGGGCAATCACACATAGAGTCACCCTCCCTCTGGGGTAGAACCTATTTTTTTATGCAACAGATTTTTATTTCATTGTTTGCATAAATGTTTTCCGTTGCTGGAACAACAGCCAAATGCGACCTTTTGCACAGACACATTTTAAATTCATTTACAGTGTCTTAGACATGTACAGCACGGAAACAGACCCTTCGGTCCAACCCGTCCATGCTGACCCAGATATCCCGACCCAATCCAGTCCCACCTGCCAGCACCCGGCCCATATCCCTCCAATCCCTTCCTATTCATATACACATCCAAATGCCTCTTAAATGTTGTCATTGTACCAGCCTCCACCACATCCTCTGGCAGTTCATTCCATACACGTATTACACGCTGTGTGAAAAAGTTGCCCCTTAGGTCCCTTTTATATCTTTCCCCTCTCACCCTAAACCTGTGCCCCTCTAGTTCTGGACTCCCCGATCCCAGGGAAAAGACTTTGTCATAGAGGAAAATGGGCCAAATGGGACTAGATTAGGTTAAGATACCTGGTCGGCATGAACGAGTCAGACCGAAGGGTATGTTTCCGTGCTGTACATCTCTCTGACTCTATGTACAGCTCGGAAACAGATCCTTTGGTCTAAGTTGACAGTGCCGACCAGATATCCTGAATTAATCTCGTCCCATTTCCCTCTAAACCCTTCCTACTTGTGTACCCATCCAGATGCTTGTTAAATATTGTAATTGTACCAGCCTCTGCCACCTCCTCTGGCAGCTCATTCCATGCACACACCACCCTCTGCATGAAAAAGATGCCTCTTAAATCCCTTCTAAATCTTTCTCCTTTCACCCTAAATCTATGCCCTCTAGTTTTGGACTCCCCATTCTGGGGAAAATACCCTGTCTATTTACCCTATCCATGCCCCTCATGGTTTTATAAATGAGGTCAGCCCTCAGCCTCCGACGCTCCAGGGAAAATAACCCCAACCTATTCAACCTCTCCCTGTAGCTCCCATAAGCCATTCCTGAAGAAGGGCTTATGCCCGAAACGTCGATTCTCCTGCTCCTCGGATGCTGCCTGACCTGCTGCGCTTTTCCAGCAACACATTTTCAGCTCTGATCTCCAGCATCCGCAGTCCTCACTTTCCCCCCGCTGTAGCTCAAACCTTCCAACCGCGGCAACATCCTTGTTAATCTTTTCTGAACCCCTTCACGTTTCACAGCGTCCTTTCTTTAGGAGGGAGACGACATGGTGAGACTGGGAGCTTTGAGCAGAAACATTTAAACTTCGTTCACTGGGTGTTAACATTGCAACATCTGGACTTCAGGGATCATGTTATGAAGAGAGGTCATTACAAATAAGCATGTTTTCCCTGGAATTTAAAAATTAACGGGTGATCTTGTAGAAGCTTTTGAGATATTAATGGGAACATACATGTTAGATAGATTATTTCCACTGGTTGGGATCCTAAAACTAGGGGCATAGTCTGAGTATTAAGGCCAGGAGAGATGTTAGGAAGCACTTCCACACAAGAAGGTGGAAGATGTTTGGAACACCAGGATGTTTCCGGGAATATAGAATTTGAGAATAAAAGTAGACTGAAAGGCTGGGACTTTTTTCACTGAAGATAGGACGTTGACGGGGGAATCTTATTGAGGTTTATAAAATCACGAGGGGCATAGATAAGGTGAATGAATATACAGAGGGGTCTGTTCCCTCAGGTGGAGAGTTCAAAACTGGAGGAAACATTTTTAAGGTGAGAGGCAACATTTTGTGTGTGGGATGAACTGCCAGAGAAAGTGATGCTTGTGAAAGTTTAAAAGACATTAGAAATAAGTCCATGAATAGGAAAAGTTAGGAGGGATATGGGCCAGGAGCAGCCAGGTTTAGTTTGGGAACATGGTCAGCATGGACTGGTTGGATCAAAGGGTCTGTATCTATGCTATATGTTTCAGTGATTTTAAATGGCAGTGGCAACAGGATTAATTATTGATTTTAAGTCTGAGATCGAGGTATCTGGGGTATAAAGGGATATGGGCCAAAGGCAGATATGTAGAGTCAGGCCACATCAGCCATGACGCTCATTGATTAGCAGCTCAGACTCGAGGGGCTGAATGGCCTATACCTGTTCCTATCAAGGCTGCAATTGACCAAGTCTGGCAAAACTGGCATTAGTGGGGGAGTCAGCAGGAATCTCTCTGCTGATTGGAGTCATACCTGGCACAGAGGAGTTGCAGTTATTTGGAAGTCATGCATCTCAACTCCAGGACACCTCCTCGGGTTAGATATTTTCTAACTAACCTGCTCAGAAAAGAAATTTACTGGACAGTTCTGGGCTGAGTGGGACTAAAACTCAGTCTCTTAGGACCCAACCATCTTTAACTGCATCTTCAATGACCTTCCTTCCATTATAAGGACCCCTGACTGATGTGGCCTCCCTGTACGACTACATCTAGTCCTGTACTCTGTTTACAATTGTACCTTTTGTTATATTGCGTTCATGTGCAGTCTGTTGTAGTAGAAAGTACTGCAGCCAATTCTCAAACAAACAGTTAGAAGCGAAATAAACAGACAGTCCGTTAGGACATTCGTTTTGGAATTCAAATAATTGGAGACCTTCCTGTAAAGTAGTGTAAATGAATCCCAGTTACTGGAGGTGTCCCTGATGTGGAGTTGGACATCAGGATGGACGAGGTGAAAAATCAAACGACACCAGGTTATAGTCTAAAAGGTTGATTCGAAATTACAAACTTTCGGAGCTCAGCTCCTTCCTCAGGCGTGGTATGATAGAGAGGGATAAGACAAGGGCAGCTAGTTCTTAAGTTGTTAACATTTTGCTTATAAATAGCGTGTCTCACACCTCTCTCTCACACAGTGCTTAAGGATCGTGCTGAGCTCCGAAAGCTTGCAATTTCAAATAAACCTTTTGGATTATAAGCTGGCGTTTGATTTTGGACCTTGAGGTGTTCCAACAGCAGAGGTGACGCACAAGCAGGTCACATGTCTACAGTCTTCCATTGCAAACGGACCATAAAATTGGCAGAAGATGGGCATAATTAGAGAGTATACAGGTTGGGCTTCTTGTTCTTTGAGCAGAAAAGGGTAGGGGTAATCTGGTGGAGGTGCACCCAAAGTTCTGAGGGGATCTGAGCTTTATTCTTTGCCCTCAACCACCCCCCACCCCTCCCCCAAGAAAGTTGTGGCTATCTGGAACTGCTCACCTGAAAGGGTGGGAAGACACAAGGATCCTCCAAACATTTGGAGGTGTAGTGGACAGCGAAGAGGGTTACCTCAGATTACAACAGGATCTGGACCAGATGGGCCAATGGGCTGAGAAGTGGCAGATGGAGTTTAATTCAGATAAATGTGAGGTGCTGCATTTTGGGAAAGCAAATCTTA
>NC_057754.1:3192385-3196882 GCF_004010195.1 Chiloscyllium plagiosum
TCTTTTGCGGGGGATCCACAGACCGCAGAGAGCTGGGCCCAGGTTACAAGAGGGGGGGGGGGGGGAGGGGGGGGGGGGGAGTGGGAGCAGGGAAGCAAGGGGGGCAGGGAATGGGGAAAGTGGGATCTGGTGGAGGTGCCGGCACTGGTGGGGACTATGTATGAACAGCCCTGAGACCACTCCGATCACATTTCTACAGCAGCTGAGGAACCTAGCTGTACTTGTGTAGATCACAGAAGCAGGATAAGTGGGGACAACAGAGCAAACAGTATTATGGGCTTAACTGGGCACAGTGTACAAGAGCATGTTGAAGTTATGTAAGACACTAGCTCAGTCTCAGCAGGAGTATTCATCAAATCCAGGCCGCTAGATTATTTGAAAAGGATGTGAATACATCGGTGAGAGTATAGAGAGTACACACGTTTCTACAGGCACAGAGGAGCCTGTGTTTGTGTGTTAGACATCAAAGGTAGCAGGACAGCATGAGAGAGCTGTCAATAAAGCAAGCAGTATCTCGGGCTGCCTCATTGGATTCCACTCCCGATAGTGTGGAAACAGGCCCTTGAGTCAAACAAGTCCACACTGACCCTCCGAAGAGAAACCCATCCCCCCCTATACTTACCCCCTGACTAATGCACCTAGTGGTCACTTCAGCATGGCCAATCCACCTGACCTGCACATCTTCGGATTGTGGGAGGAAACCCACGCAGACACGGGGAGAATGTGCAAACCCCACACACACAGTTGCCCGAGGTGGGAACAGAACCCGGGTCCCCGGCGCTGTGAGGCAGCGGTGCTAACCACTGAGCCACCGTGCCGCCCCGATGAGGGCAAGGAGGTGACGTTGGAGTGTGACGGAGAAAAGGCAGGACATCGATACAAACTCAGGATGCTCTCGAGAGCTGGACCAAACGTAACAGGCCGCATGCCCTCGTCCTGCACTGTGTCAGCTCTGTGATGAGATCATAAATCAGACATGAGATTGTAGATTGTAACCTGTCACGTCCTGCCCTGCAGTGAAGGGGCTGACGTGAACTCTCTCCCACTTGAACCCAATATTAAACTGGCAGAGCTCTTGTGACACTGGCAATGTCCCTACCTCTGGACCAAAAGGCCTGAGTTCAAGTCCTGCCTGCCTAGAGGGATAAAATATAACCTCTGAAAAGGTTATTTAGAAAATAGCTCCCGATATTAAACAAACTGTCACATCCAACACACTTATAAAATCTACGAAGAATGTATTACTCTGGGAAAATAAACTCTTTGATTAACTATAAGTGGCAGCAATTCATGGACTCCTGGTCTTCTGTTGATGTTGTGGGCTGAGGAGGCCATGGACGACGTGTATATTGGTTGCGGGCGTTTGCACACGAGTTATTTGGAGAAGTCTTTTCTTCTGTTTTTGGTATCGCTTCAGTCCTGTACTCCTCATCATCTGGTGAGGAGCGGGTGTGGGCAGATCGCAGGATTTCCCTGTGGGTCTGCTCCTGGGCCTGGGCCAGTCTGGACATAAACAGGTCCGGGCGGTGTGCCAAGGAGAGGGAGTTGTATTTGCCAACTGTCTACCCCTCTTCTGCGGTCACGTTCATGCCTCACTGTCCTTGGGGGTCTCCGTCGCTGCTTCGAGAGGTGGGGGGGGGGGGGGGGGGGAGGAGAGATACAGTGCTTCATTTTCCCCCCTCCGACTCCATTTCGATTTAGTCCCTTCCCTCTCTCTCTCTCTCTCTCTACCCATACCCCCAATTTTGGTGGATTTGCACTGACGTTGGCGGGCTTCAGGAGAAGGTGAGGACTGCAGACGCTGGAGATCAGAGTCGAAGAGTGTGTTGCTGGAGAAGCGCAGCAGGTCAGGCAGCATCCGAGGAGCAGGAGGGTCGACGTTTTGTTCCTAATGAAGGGCTTTTGCTCGAAACGTCGACTCTCCTTCATTAGAAACGAAACGTCGACCCTCCTGCTCCTCGGATGCTGCCTGACTGTCATTGGGTGGTGGTTAAAGGGAGGAAAAGACACAAAAAACCAAAAGTCACTCAGTTGTGTGTAACAGCACTTCGCAGAGTCAGTAAGAAAAAAATAAACGCTGTGGTCATGTGCCAATAGATGCGCAGCTGGAAGAGCAAAGCAGGTCAGTGGTTCGATGCCAGACAATGAGTTTCGGTTCGGGACAGATTGTCGGAAGGTAATTTGTAAATGAACGTACTGGAACTGCTTTCTTTGAAGTATAGGTGTTGGGCCAGGACATGACACTTTACCAGTTTTACTTTCTTCTAGGTGGTCAAGGAGAAGGCAAAGTCAAGAAATCGGGGCAGGATGTATACACGTAATGGTAGGGTCCTGGGGAGTGTTGCTGAACAAACTGACCTTGGGCTGCAGGTTCATTGTTCCTTGAAGGTGGAATCGTGGGTAGACAGGGTAGTGGAGAAGGTAGTTGCTATGTTTGCGTATGTTGGTCAGTGCGTTGACTATAATAGTTGGGAGGTCATGTTGCAGCTATACAGGATATTGGTTAGGCCACCTTTGGAATACTGCGTTCAGTTCTGGTCTCCCCACTACAGGAAGTGCCAAGCGGTGTCCTGCAGGGCTCAGTGTTGGGGCCGCAGCTGTTCACATTATATATTAATGATCTGGATGAAGGGACTGGGGGCATTCTAGCGAAGTTTGCCGATGATACGAAGTTAGGTGGACAGGCAGGTAGTACTGAGGTCAATTTTTTGCATTTGACGACTTGCCACTGCTAAGTAAAACAAACTTGTTTCAGAGAATACGATATCTTTGCAATTTCCAGGCACCTCACTTGGGTCCAAAGCCTCTTGGGGGAATTTGGGAAATTTCAGCTCAACTAACCCTCGATTTCTACAATGAGTGGATTTTATTCTCCTGTTTAGCTTGAGCCAGCCGCCTCTTAACATTACACAAGTTCTAATGAAACTCCTTCACCTCCAGTTGACAGTCCTGGTATCTTATCTTATCTCGTGATTAAATTCCTACCTCCTGGTATCCCAGTGAATGAATGTTGGTTTAATTTTCACTGTTAATAAGGCCATAAAAATCTTTCCACAATACAATCTGCCCCTTAACCATTTCCTTGTCTGAAGTTTTAATGTACAGTTTTGTTCAATTTTTTTGTTCATAAAACCTGGAAAATTTTTGGGCCTGTGGAATTCATTCAGTGGAGGCCGGGACGCTAAATGTCTTCAAGGCAGAGATTGATAAATTCTTGATGTCACAAGGAATTAAGGGCTACGGGGAGAATGCGGGTAAGTGGAGTTGAAATGCCCATCAGCCATGATTGAATGGCGGAGTGGACTCGATGGGCCGAATGGCCTTACTTCCGCCCCTATGTCTTATGGTCTTAGGAAGGATGTTGAAAGGGTTCAGAAAAGATTTCCATGAATATTTTGCTGGGGATGGAGGGTTTGAGCACAACGGAGAGGCTGAATAGGCTGGGATTATTTTCCTTGGAGCATTGTAGGCTGAGGGGTGAACTTATAGGTTTATAAAATCATGAGGGGCATGGATAGATTGAATAGCTAAGGTCTTTTCCCCCAGGGTAGGGGAGTCCAAAACTAGAGGGGCATAGGTTTAAGGTGAAAGATTTAAAAGGGGCAACTTTTTTTACACAGAGAGTGGTACGTGTATGGAACGAGCTGCCAGAGGAAGTGGTGGAGGCTGGTACAATTGTCTGGATGGGAACATGAATAGGAAGGGTTTGGAGGGACATGGGCCAAATGCTGGCATTTTTTTTTTGCAGCAGAGAAGTGCTGGGCGGAATGAAGTCGGAGCGCAAAGCCGGTCGGGAAGGTAAGTGATTGTTATTTGAGTGGATGTGTTCTAGACCCCAGGTCCTACAAAGTAGGGCCTCCCTCCCACCCTCCTCCTCTAACCTAAATTAAAAGTCCACAGACTTGTCCCAAAAAGAGGGTCCAAGGAAGTTCCTGTGGATTGAAGAGCTCAGGAGTCTTTGGCAAGGAGGTTGAGTGAAGTGATTACGCCACAGTTGAAGAGGGTGAAGACATGACTGCCCAGCTGGTTCAGTGCGCTACGTGCTTGATGTGGGAGGTCAATGACTCTGGTTTGTCTGGCTCGTATAAGTGTGGGAAGTGTGTGCACGTTCAGCTACTGACAGAACATATCGCAGCAGTGATGAAAGAACTCGAGGGCCTTAGGCTCATCCGAGAGAACGAGATCTTTCTGGACAAGACCTTCAGCGAGGTTATTACACCGACCATACCAGAAGAGAGCAGACGATGAGGAAGGCAGAGAGGAGACAGGTGCAAGAGACCCCGGGGGAAGTACCTGTCAGGAACACGTTGAATCTTTTGGAAACAGTAGAGACTGTTGACACTGCCAGTCCGCGAGGCGGCCAGGTCTGTCAATCAAAAGTTGGCGTGGAGGCAGAGCAAGAGTCGGACATCGCACAGAGCCGTGGTAATAGGGGACTCCATCGTGAGAGGAACTGGCCGGGGTTTCTGTGGCAGCAGGCGGGACTTAAGGATGGTG